>NW_019154122.1:13285070-13503801 GCF_002288905.1 Enhydra lutris kenyoni
AAAAAAAAAAAAAAAGAATACTGTTTAGGGGCGTTAACACATGCACACTTATACAACCATTCCCCACCATCTCTCTCTGGAACTTTCTCATCTACCCTAACAGAAACTCCATCCCTGGTAACTCCCCTCTTCCACTTTTTTTGTCTCTATGGATCTGACAACGCTAAGTAACTCACGGAATGATACAGTGAAATAACAGAGCAGTTGTCTCTTGTGACTGGCTCGGTTCCCTTAGCGTCATGTCCTCCGGATTCGTCCATGTTGCAGCAGGTATCAGAATGTCTTTTCTTTTTAAAGCTGAATAATACTTCATTGTACATATAAACCACATTTTGTGTGTCCATTCATGCCCCGATGGTCACTTGGGTGGCCCCCCGCTTTGGCTATTGTGAGTAAGGCTGTTATGAACATGAGTGTGCAAATATCTGTTCACAATACTGCTTTCAATTCTTTTGGGTGTGGACAGAAGAGAAATTGCTGGGCCATGTGGTCATTCTATGTTTCATTCTTTGGGGAAGTGCTGTGCTGTTTTCAGTAAACACATGAGAAATCTCCAGGGGTCGACAGACAGAGCTGTGGCTACCCTCTAGCTATTTGCTGAACTTTATAACCCAGGCGTTTGGGGTCGGGGTTGAGGGAATAGGGGTGCAGGGGGAAAAGCTCCTCTGAAAACGTGTGTTCCCGGACCTGCCTCTCTGAGAGTCTGTGGTTTGAACGGATACCACCTTGTGATCCAGAAAGAATGAAATGGGAAAAGTTATGCTTGACTTTGCTTTTCCCCAAATCAGGGACTGTGACAGGGCTTGGGTGCGGCTGGTTTGTTCGGGAGGTGGTCCCAGGCATGGCAGTGAGGTGAGGGAAGGGAGGAGAGAGGTCCAGGGGTGCTGATGATCTGTTACCACTGTGGGGATATGGGATCCCAGGGAGGCTGTGTGGGGCACAGTTCAGAACGACCCCTGAGGGGCATGGAAGCTGGGTATATGTCCACCGACTCCTTTTAAAAAATTTTTTTTAAATTTATTTTTATTTTTAAATTTGTTTTTATTTATTTTTTATTTTTAAATTTTTAATGTTTTAAAATATTAATTTTTAAAAATATTTATTTATTTATTTATATGTCCACCAACTCCTATTCCTGCTGCAGGACTAACTCCCGGATCCCTGGGGCTGTCGGTGTTCCCATACCTGGGGACCATCCTCATGGACGATTCTGGAAGCCACAGGGGCCCGCCAAAGAAGTGTCTGCCATGAGTTTTGGGGTTGGGTGAGGGGATGCAGGTGGGTCCCTAACCATGTTTAATCCATTAACTTAATAGCCCCGGGTGGCAGTGGCGGGGGCGTCTAGTGGATGTCTCACACCCTCCACCACGGTTTTACAGGATTCCCATCCACTGGTGCCCAGGTGAATGTGAGCTCAGAGCCACCATCTCAAAGCACAATCTGCCCCTGGCAATATTTCCAGATTCTTCTGTCCCAGGACACACCTTCATGCCTCGTGCCTTTGTCTAGGCTCTGCCCTCCGCCTGGACTCTCCCCTTTCAGGGCTGGTAGATCCACCACAAATGCCACCTCCCCCGGGGAGCCCAGGGAAGCAATTCTCCCCGTGTGCCTCTTCGGCCCTCAGTCGGGTGTCAAAAGAGAAGCATTTGTTTTCACATTTGTTGTTTCTGCTTTAGTTTTCACTGCACACCTTGTGCCCCAGGAATTATGCGGAGAATGAAGGGACAACAGAGTTGTCTGGTCCCTTTTCCAGGAGAGCCTTCCTACGGCCGAGCTGGTCCACTTAGTTTCAATAACCCTGCATCCTCGAAAACAGTAACATTTAATTCTTTAAAACGATCTGTGAATTTTACCTGATTCCAGATCTCCCTTCCAAGTGTGCATATCGCTGTTTCTGTTTTTGTCTTAAATGGTGCTGAGTTCTATGGCCTCCCGCTCCGTGGGGTTTCCAGAGTACCTGGGGGCGCAGGGCTCTGGGGACTCATCCCTGGGACACTGGCTGGTCCTGGCAGCTGGCGGGAACTCGCTGTTCCGTGACAGTGTGGTGACGCTTCCTTCCTCAGCTCTGCCCCCCTCCCAGAGCTTTCACAGAGGCTCAGCGGACGCTCTGGGACTGGCCTGGGGTGGCCAGCCCTTCTTAGGTAGCCTCAGGGACAAGCCAGTCTTTCTCTTGAGAAGCAGAGCTGGCACTTCAACCCTGGTTGTTAGGGACACCGTGCAGGGACTTGGCCCCATCTGTGCCCTCACAGTCACAGATCACATTTCCATCCCAATGCCTTTAGAACTTCCTGAACGGCAGCTCTGGTCACAAGTCACAAGTCTTTGGTGAGGAGTGCAATGGGAAAGTGACTTTTTTTTTTTTTTTAAAGATTTCATTTATTTATTTGACACAGAGAGAGACAGAGAGAACACAAGCAGGGGGAGTGAGAGAGGGAGAACCAGGCTTCCTGTGGAGCAGGGAGCCCGATGCGGGGCTCAATCCCAGGACCCTAGGATCATGACCTGAGCTGAAGGCAGACGCTTAACGACTGAGCCACCCAGGCGCCCCTGGAAGTGACTTTAAGTGGATGTTTTCATTCCAGGATCAACTCCTCAGGTGGAGTGTGGAGGTGAGGGGGGCCCTCTCCTGGGGAGACAGCCCAGCTTAACTTTATGTTTTATAGCTCAGACTTGGTATCAGGAATCATATCCATCAGCAAGGACTGAAACTGATGAATCAGTTAGACTCAGGGTCATTTTATTACTCATCTGTCTTGATGGATTTTTTTTTTTTATTAGAATAAAGGTCATCAAACTGCAGCCCAAAGACCCATTTTTGTATGGCCTGGGCTCTAAGAATGGTTTTTACATTTTTTAAAAGATTTATTTATTTGAGGAGAGAAAGAGTACATGAGCAGGGGTGCGGGTAGAGAGAGAGGGAGAAAATCTCAAGCAGACTCCACGCCTAGTGCCAAGCCTGACACTCGGGCTTGATCCCACCGCCTCGGATCATGACCTGAGCCGGAAGCAAGAGTCCATGCTCACCCGACTGAGCCCCCCAGGCACCCACACCTAATTTTCTTGAAATCAAGGCGTATCTGCTCTGGGCCCTGTCATGTGACAGAGAAGGCAAATTCATTATCAGGTACAGCAGCTCCCACCTTCCCCCCTACGGAGGTCCTGACGTGTCCTGAGGCCCAAACACTGGGCCTGGACCCAAGGAACTTGGCTGGGCGTCTTTGGTTGTTGCCAATCCATCGGCCCCGCTTGCTAGCCATCCTCTTCTGCCTGAAGCTAGAGCCCCACGCCACCTCTACTGGGCAGCTGGTCCTCCAGGACCCTCAGTCTGCCCTTCCCTGCTTCCCGGAGCCCCTAGCCTCAGACAGTTCAACTTTGTTTGGGAAACTGAAAAAACTTAACTTTGTCCTAGAGTAGAGAATCCCTGAGTTTCTAGCCTCAAAGCCCATCAGTATGTGTCAAGGAGGGGAGAGAGAGGAAGGGAAAAAGAACTGCATTCTTTCTTCCAAGAGCAGGAAAACAAAGCATTCATTATTCCACAGCTCAGTAGGTGATGCTGTGTCCTCAGTTGGGTGCTGTCTTCTGCCTAGCAGTGGCCTCCACAAACCTCTTTTGCTGGGCCCCACCAGCCCTTTCTTCGCCCAAAGGATCCCAGCTTGGCTTCAAAGAGAAAACAGATGTTGGGGCTGCGCACCACCTTCATGGCAGTGGGAGAGGGTCCTCAGTGCTACTGGCCAAGTGCTCCCCGACCCCCTCCAGCTCCACTGACAATCTCCTCTTCTGTGTTTTAGTTTTGTTTTTTAATTTTAATTTTATTTTTTAAAAATTTCATTTATTGGGGCGCCTGGGTGGCTCAGTGGGTTAAAGCCTCTGCCTTTGGCTCAGGTCGTGATCCCAGGGTCCTGGGATCGAGCCCCACATCGGGCTCTCTGCTCAGCAGGGAGCCTGCTTCCTCCTCTCTCTCTGCCTGCCTCTCTGCCTACTTGTGATCTCTGTCTGTCAAATAAATAAATAAAATCTTTAAAAAAAAATGTGTGTATCTACATAAAAAAAAATTTCATTTACTTATTTGACAGAGAAAGAGCACAAGCAGAGGGAGCCGTAGGCAGAGGGAAAACAATGAGGGACTCAATCCCAGGACCCTGGGATCATGACCTGAGCCAAAGGCTGACGCTTAACTGACTGAGCCGCCCAGGCGCCCCCTAGGTTTTGTTTTCTTTTTTTTTTTAACAAAACTTTTAATTTTAGAATCATTTTAGATTCACAGAAAAGTTGCAAAGATAGTACAGAGAGTTCCCTTAACAATATCCCCCTCCCAACACAGTTTCCTTTCCATTACTATCTTATAGTCAATACAGTATGTTTGTTATGACTAATGGACCAATATTGACACATTATTATTAACTTAGGTCCATAATTTATTCAAATTTCCTTAGTTTTTACGTAATATCCTCTTTCTGTCCCAGGAGCCCATCCATCCAGGAGACCACGTTACCCTTGATTGTTGTGGTCTCCTTAGGCTCCTCTTGGCTGGGGCAGTTCCTCAGACTTTCCTTGTTTTTGATGACTTTGAAGGTGTTTTTGTTTTGTTTTGTTTTTAAGATTTTTATTTATCTATTAGAGAGAGAGAGTACGGGCAAGCAGGGGGAGGGGCGGAGGAAGAGGGAGAGAGAGAATCAAGCAACATCCATGCCCAGCACAGAGCCTGACCTGGGGCTCCATCTCAAGAGTCTGAGATCATGACCTGAGCTGAAATCAAGAGTCAGACGTTTAACCGACTGAGCCACTCAGGTGCCCCATGACCTTGACGGTTCTGACTACTGGGCAGGTGTTTCGTCCAAGATCCTCTGTTGGGAGTTATCCAATGTTTTGCTTGTGAGTAGACTGGGCTTGTTTGTTTTTTGGGAGAAAGACCACAGGGGCGGTCCCTTCTCATCACACCCTATCAAGGGTACCCGCTGCCAACATGACTCACCCCTGCTGGCGTTGACCCTGGTTCCTGGCCAAGGTGGTGTTTGCCAGGTGTCTCCACTGGAGAGTTCCTCTTCGTCGCCCCTTTCTTGGTGTCCTTGTTGGACGGGAGTCACTACGCACAGCCCACACTTCATGGGTGGGAATTATGCTTCACCTTTTTGAGGGAGGGGTTGTATCCACATGGTTATTTAGAATTCCTCTGTACATGAGGTTTGTCTCTCCAGTTTCTGTACTTATCCAACCATTTATTTGTATCCATACGGACTCATGGACATTTATTATACAGTTGGAGTTGTTATCAATACTACACTATTCGTTTTGTTGTTCAGATTGTCCTAGCGTTAGCCACCAGGGGCTTTCAATTGGCACCTGTCTCTTTGACACAGCCCCACTGTTTGCTTTTCGGGCACTTCCTGACTCTCTGGATGGACAAGATTCATGGGGAGGCGGCTCTTATGTATTTCCT
The DNA here is from genome assembly GCF_002288905.1 of Enhydra lutris kenyoni. Taxonomy (NCBI): domain Eukaryota; kingdom Metazoa; phylum Chordata; class Mammalia; order Carnivora; family Mustelidae; genus Enhydra; species Enhydra lutris. Next base: position 13,290,508 of record NW_019154122.1, read on the forward strand.
CCCCCATCCTAGGCATTGGCCTTGGTCCCTACTGTTGAGAATGGGGTCAGAGACCCAGATCCAGGTGATGGCTGTGTGCTCCTTGCCACTGGGTGCCGTGGTTTCTAGCCCTCTTGAGGGACAAAACTGGAAATGCGCACACGAATACAGTAACCTGTGCTCTGCCTGTCAGTGATTTCTGTGTTCATCATCTGTACTTCTATTAGGCTGGACTGGAGTTCATGGGGATGTCTCCAGCTCTAGACCCACAGCTCATGGTTCCTTCTAGGCTTCCCCCGTGGTTGCCTGTCACTTCCGCTCCAACTGCGATAACCTGGCTCCGCCCTCACCATCCACCGTCGTGTTTACTAAATCCCATCACACAGGTGCCGTGCTGTAGGCTGCTATAGGACCGATCACTGGCGCACCGAAAGGCATGATGTCACCAGCCAGGGAGCAAGGGCTTCTGCGAGTGTTCCTCTGTCTTCATCCTTCCTCACCCCCCCACTTCCCCACCCCCATCCCCCCACTCCATACCCCCGTCTCCACTCAGCCTGGGTTTGTTAGGGGACTAGGGGATGTTGGGTGGGCACCTCCTTCAGTGAGGTCGTGTCCTGTGTTTGTAACATGGTTAGGGTTCTTTGTCACAGTCTGCCTCCCATCCTGGGATCCCCCAACCACCTCACTCAGTTTTTGAAAGTTTGCCTCCATTGGGGCGCCTGGGTGGCTCAGTTGTTAGGCGTCTGCCTTCAGCTGGGGTCATGATCCCGGGATCCTGGGTTCCTGGGATCCAGCCCCGAATCTAGCTCTCTGCTCAGTGGGGAGCCTGCTTTTCCCTCTCCCTCTGCCTGCTCCTCCCCCTCTTGTGTGCTCTCTCTGTCAAATAAATAAATAAAATATTTAAAAACAAAAGTTTGCTCCATTAAAGCTCACTCCTGGTGTCAGGGATTTTAAAAATGCCCAGTGTCACACGGAGCAGGTTCACTGCCCCCCCCCATTCCCCACGTGTCACCTACTCAGCCTTCCTTCCAACCCTGGCAACCACCCATCTTCGTCTTCTGCGTTTTTTTTTTTTTTTAAGATTTTTAAAAATTTATTTATTTGACAGAGATCACAAGTAGGCAGAGAGGCAGGCAGAGAGAGAGAGAGGGAGAAGCAGGCACCCCACTGAGCAGAGTCCGATGTGGGGCTCCATCCCAGGATCCTGGGATCATGACCCAAGCTGAAGGCAGAGGCCTCAACACACTGAGCCACCCAGGCGCCCCCGTCTTCTGCGTTTTAACTGAACTTGACATTCCCTGTGGGTTCCTGCCCTCTGGTGTTTAGCATCTTTGAAAAACCTTCTCTCCAAGCGCCTTGGGTTCCTCCCACCTTGTCACTGCCCATGTCCCCCTTTTATAGCCAAACTCTGTATTTGTCTTCAGCCTGACTTCTTGCCCGGCCACTTAAACTGCTCCTGCCGTGGTCACCGGTGGCTTCCTTGTTGTTAAACCCCCAGGGGCCTCCATCCTCCCCATGGCCACCTCCTGGTGAGGAAACCTGTCTTGCCCGTGTTGCTCAGCACTGTCTCCCCTAGTGACTCATTTCCTCTTGGGTGTTAATAAGCACCCATGTGCTGGGGCTCCCACGCGGACGCCTCTGCCCAGACTTGTTTTCACTGAGCTCCTCCTGCTCTCGCCTGGATCTCCCGCAAGACGTCCTCACAGGTGCCTCCAACTCCACGGGACCCACACCGCCCTCATTCTCTTGCTGCCCACCACGATACTAGAAGTCACCCCAAAGCGGGGCAAGGGGATCATAGAAACATTTTCCTTAAATCAGAAATTTTTAAAAAAATCATTTAAGAGTGAATCAGCCGGCCAGCAGGCTGCTGGCTTCCTTCCCCTACATCTAGCTGCACCCTCTCTGACCCTGTTCCCCTGTCCTCACCATGTGGGCTGAGCTGCAGTGAGTGGTAGAAGCATTTCTGGAAGCCTTGTCTGCAGACACTTAACAGACTTGGCTGTGGTCCATATAAATGTCCTCCAGGAAACCCAGCTACCCCTCCCCTCCCCAGTCCCCAGTCGTGGCCCGCAGCCATTGTCACCCAGGACCCCAGACAGGAGGGGGAGTGAATTGGAGGGGGAGTCTAACTGCAAAAGAGCAATATTTAACTGATGGCTGCTGAATATGTCACTTTGGCAAATTTTGCATTTGACCGTGACAGAACCATCACTAAGGCCCCGGACGCTTAAGAGGCACCTCCCATCCTCTGTGTACAGAGGTTCCTTCTCTCTCTGGAAAGAATTCTTGACCCAAACTCTCCCGGTGAGCAGGCTGGATGTTCTCTTAAGGACATGTGTACATTGTCTACTCGTGGTCCCAAAAGAAATGCAAGACTTTACACACCTGCCGACATGAACGCTCCTAGCAACACTATCCCTAAGAGCCGAACAGCATAAACACCCAAATGTCCATCGACAGACGAACAGATAAATAAAATGTGGTCCAGCCACACGGTGGGGTTTGACTCAGCATTGAAAGGAAGGAAGCTCTGTCACCTGCTACAATGAGAATGAACCTCGAAAACATGACGCCACGAGAAGGAAGCCAGACACACGAGAAAAGCCAGATATTATATGATTTCATTTATATGAAATGTCCAGAATAGGTAAATCCATAGAGACGGAAAGTAGATGAGTGTTTACGGGGAACTGAGGGGAGGCAGAATGAGTGGGTGGTGCCCAAGGCTCCTTCCCGGGGGTAAAAATGCTCTAGGATTAATTGTGGGGATGGCCCTCCCCGGGGCATATACTAAAAGCAAATTGTACCCTTGAAGAGGAGGAATTGCGTGGTGTATGTGAATTACAGCTGGAAGAAGCTGTTGCTCAAAACCGAAACAAAGTAAAACCCTTTCTGATTGCTTTAAGGCAGTCTTCATTTAGACCAGGCATACTTACTTATTTTTAACTTATTTTTTAAATTTTTATTTTATTTTTTAAAAAGATTTTTATTTATTTATCAGAGAGAGTGAGCACGTGCGCACAAGCAGTGGGGAGTGGTTGGCAGAGGGAGAAGCAGCCTCCCTGCTGAGCAGGGAGCCTGATGCGGAACTTGATCAGAGGATACTGAGATCATGACCTGAGCCGAGCACAGACACCCAACTGACTGAGCCACCCAGGCGTCCCTTAAATTATTTTTTTTTAAAGATTTCATTTATTTATTCGACAGAGAGCGAGAGAGCACAAGCAGGGGGAGCATCAGGCAGAGGGAAAGGGAGAAGCAGGCTCCTGGCCAACCAGGGAGCCCAACACCAGGCTGGATCCCAGGACCCCAGGATCATGACCTGAGTCAAAGGCAGGTGTTTCACCGGGTGAGCCATCCAGGAGCCCCAGAAATAAATAAATCTTAAAAAAAAATCAAAGTGGAACAGGTTGTGCACAAACCCAAAACAATCACATGATTCAGCTCCTGATCACCATCTCTCTCCACTCTAGGACACGAATTCGGGATTGCAACCTGGGGCCGTTTTGCAAGCGACAGAATTTCCCCCCCATCTGCAGGACTGTTGCGTTGATGCCAGATCAAATGCAGATGGGATTACAGCAGCCGGGTTAGGAAACAGCCGCGGAGCAGCCAAAGAGCTGGATTCCAGAAGCTGATCTGAGGGCGAGCGTCTCGCTCCCAGTGTTGGACTCATCCATTCTCAGTGCGAGTGATGGATCACGGGGGCGGGGTGGTGGGGGAGGCTGAGGAGAGAGCCAGACGGGTTTGCAGAGCGATTACAAAAGTTCACTCTCCCTCGAGTTCCAGCTCTACCTGCAGACTTTCCGGGCTCACCTGGGACCTCTTGGCAGGCTCGTGGTGAATCTGGACACTGTGTGGATTTCCTGGTGCTGGGTTCTCCCTGTCCACCACCAGCGGCTGCTGAAGGAGCTGGTTTCAACTTCCCTTTCACCATTGACTCACCTGGGCATCAAGCCTTGTGCCAGACTGAATGGTGGCTCCCCAAAGATATGAACTCTCAGAACCTGCCAACGGGACCTCATCTGGGAAAAGGATCTTTATGGATGTAATTAAGGATCTTCAGATGAGATCACCCTGGATCCTCGGGGCGGACCCCACGTCCAGTGACTGGTGCCTTTATAAAGAAGGGGAGACACACCCAGTTCAGAAGGCCACGTGGGGAGGAGACTGGGGTTGGGGTGACCCTGGTGCTGCCCGCAGCTGGTGGAGTGAGGTCCTGTGAACCCTTGGTTTCTGACTTCCAGCCTCGGTAACCGCGAAAGAATCCATTTCTGTTGTTTTAAGCCGCCCACTGAGTGGTCATTTGTCACAGTGGTCACAGGAAATCAATATGGTCCTTCTGAGTCTCTGTACCTCATCTATAATGTGTTTATTTTATTTTATTTTTTTTATTATTATTTTTTTATTTTTTTTTAAGATTTTTTTTTTAATTTATTTATTTGTCAGAGAGAGAGAGGGAGAGAGAGCGAGCACAGGCAGACAGAATGGCAGGCAGAGGCAGAGGGAGAAGCAGGCTCCCCGACGAGCAAGGAGCCCGATGCGGGACTCGATCCCAGGACCCCAGGATCATGACCCGAGCCGAAGGCAGCTGCTCAACCAACTGAGCCACCCAGGCGTCCCTATAATGTGTTTATTTTAAAATAAAGCAGCATTTGCCGCATGCCAGGAGCTATGTAGGTTAAGCATTAACCTACTTACACCGTCTAATCCTCGGACTAACCCGCACGTGGACGCTAGTATATTCCCGCTTGACCATTGTGACAGGGACGTGAAGACCGCTGAGTGGTCCGGCTGGGGCTGGATCAGGCTGGGTGGGGTAATTAGCTCCCCCAAGGCCCCTGCCCTGGGCTACAGGGTGCTCACGTCCTGGGACTCAAACACATGTAGCCGCTGCCAGGCCCGCCCCTGAGATCCGAGGTTCCTTGCACCGACTAGAACTGCGGGGTCCAAGCCTTAAGTGTCAGGCCTGGAAATGACCCTAGGAGTCTCCTGCTGCCCTGTCCAGAAGGATCTCTCTCCAGCAGCTCCTCCCGCTCCCGCCAACATCTGAAGTACCCTAGTTGTGGGAGAAATGCTTGGTCCGGCGGGGGACAAGAGGTCAGAGCTGGAAGTGACGCAGACACCAGCCCCTCCTTGCACAGATGGGACACTGAGTTTGGTCCGGAAGGTGAGACGCTCCTTGGCCCGTGGCTTTGCTCTGTTGCTTGTAAAGCAGGAGTGATGGCAAGAGGCTGAAGGCTTGGCAGGGCACAGACGGGGCCCAGTCACAAGGGACAGTGGTCACACACAGCGTGCACAGGGAGGGAGTAGGCTCCTGAGACACCCTCCCGGCCCCGGGGATGGAGGCCCCTTGTCCCTGTACAGAGTCCCCCAGATGGCTCTTAGAGGGCGGTCTGCGTGCACCCTTTATGTCTCATCCTTGCACCTGGAAGAAAGCAGTCTGAGTTGTTAAAAAAAACACTTAAAGTAAGCAAGTGGAGGTCCTGGGTGGCAGGGCTCTGAGGGACACCCATTCGAGGCAAGTAACTTGAGCTCTGTGACCTTTCCAGGAGCTTGTCTGACTGTCAGGCCAGCACGAGTGCGCCTACGAAAGGCATCAGAGCCCTCGCTGGCTCCCTCCTCCCTTGGCGGGCACAGCCGCTCAATGACGCCATAGGGGGCCAGAGCTGGCCCCAGCGCAAAGGCCTGGGCGCCTGGCTTCTCTGGGGCCAGGTGCAGAGCTGCTGCCCGTGGCTGAGTCGGAACAGAGTCAGGTGAACCCAGAATCAAACCGCAGGATCAGTACTGGCTCCCCATTCATTGTCAAGGCCTCAAAGGTTCAGCTGTGTGCTTTTGTCTTCCCCAGTCCCCTGGGCGCAAACCCCTTCACGGTGGGAGGGAAGCCGTGGGGCCGTCAGGGGAGGGGCCTCGGGCTCCCGGGAGCCTCTGCTTAGACTTTGCCCTGGGTGGCATCCTTCTCAGAGAGGGACATATAAAAGCTTCATTGTTATTTACCAAGTGGACTGAAGTTCCCAGAGAATGGGGCCTCCCGATTGCCCACTGCAGGGCTCAGGGATGTGCTGTGACTTCCACGGGCCCTGGGCACTTCTGCTTTTGTGGGTCTTTTTTTCCATAAAGAAATGATTAACAGTTACATTTTTATAACCGTGTCAGTATAAAGATAAACATAATTCAGGCTGGGTTTACTATTAGATATTTATTAGTAATATATTTTCTTTTTTTCTTTTTTAAAGATTTTATTTATTTATTTGTCAGAGAGAGAGAGAGAGAGTGCGAGAGTGAGCACAAGCAGATAGAGTGGCAGGCAGAGGCAGAGGTAGAAGCAGGCTCCCTGCTGAGCAAGGAGCCCGATGTGGGACTCGATCCCAGGACGCTGGGATCATGACCTGAGCCGAAGGCAGCGGCTTAACCCACTGAGCCACCCAGGCGTCCCAGTAATATATTTTCTTGATTTTTTTGTGAGCTCCTCCTAAAAGTATCAAGGCCTAGTGTGTCCTGGGCCTGAGGGGAGAGTCGGGCCCTGCAACTGCTCAGGCCCCCTCCCACCACTGCTGGAGTCTTTCACGGTCACGGGGAATCGAGGCTCCCTGGGCTACGTGGTTTGGATTTGTGCAAACTCCTATTTCTTTGCCACCACAGGCCCCGGGGGTGGGCACCCTTTCTACCTTCCATCTCACAGATGAGGAAACCGAGAGATTAGCTGACTTGTCCGAGGTCACACAGCTGTTTCTTAACTTCTGTGTTCGATGCCTCTTTACCCACTTTTGACTTTGAAAAGCTTACGCGCCCGCGGCTCACTGCAGAAGCCACACCCTGGCTGGAGGCCTCTGTTAATCAGAAGCCACTTGCACCTGCCTCATGGGCACTACCAGGAGCAGAGCAAAGGGAACCATGGAGCTGTGTCTGCCCCTGCAACAGGCTCTGCCCTCCCACCCCCTTCTCTCGTCGTTCCTCGCTGGCCCAGTGTCTGCCTCGTGGTTCTGCGGCAGCTGGCTCCCCCCAGCCTCAGTTGCCCCAGGCTCAGGGCCATTGCCCTGCGAGAATTAGCAGTTCAATAAACACACCAATCTAGGACGTCCGGCATGTTCATGCTGTGAACAGCAGTCTCTTTGATATGTGCTGTGCACACCCTGCCCATCCATGCAGGGCACCCTGTTCCTGCTTTCCAGGAGGCTCTAATCTCAATGATGATGGGCTGGTCCTGGGAGAAGGCCGGTGACTGAAGTGTTTGCTGCAGAAAGAAGGGGCACAGTGGGAAGGTGACATGGCCATAAAAGGGACCGACGCCACACTATCCCGGGGAGTTGTACTGGGGGTCAGGACCATCCAGCACAGCGTGCACTGGAGGTGGGCCTCGGTGCATGCACCAAATGCTACAGATGCAAAGATGAAGGGTCAATCAGTGCTGCTGGGGCAGAAGGGAAAGCCAAGAAAGGTTTCATGGAAGAGGGAACATTTGAGCTGGGTTTTGCAGGATGAAGACAAGTTTGCCATGGTAAGAATCCAGGAAGAATGTTTTGAAAGGCGTGTGGAAGGGATGCCTGGGTGGCGCAGTTGGTGAAGTGTCTGCCTTTGGCTCAAATCATGATCACAGGGTCCTGGGATTGAATCCTGCATCAGGCTCCTTGCTGGGCAGGGAGCCTGCTGCTTCTTCTGCCTGCTGCTCCCCCTCCTTGTGCACACGCTCTCTCTCTCTCATTCTGGCAAATAAATACATAAAATCTTTAAAAAAAAAAATGAATGGAGTGTGGAAGAGGAGTGTAGAAGCTGGAGACCCCAGAGCTATCAAAGGCCACTGTGCTCCCCCCCCCCCGTTCTGGCACTGACCCCCCCCCAGTGTTAAGGTTATTTGTTTACTCACCTCTCTTGGCCCCTTGCACAGTCTGTTCCTGAGGGCAGGGCCTGGGTCTATCGCCTAGTATCTCAGAACTGGCCTTAGGATCTGACACAAAGGGGCCTTCTATGCGTATTTGCAGGGTGAATGCACCACCTGCCTGTTTGTTGTAGGCAAATTTTTAGGGGCTGGGAGTCCGAGTGAAGAGGTAAGAGAAAGTGAGGCTGAAAAGGCATCTGGAGACATTGTGTGGGGCTGGGAACTCTACCACCGAGCCTGGGTCTCACCAGGTAGGGGACATAGAGTCAACACAAGGGTGACCCAGACTTGTCCTTTCTCTGTTGCATAAGGTTTGGAGTGACTCCCATTCAAGTGGGCAGAGCCCTGAGATACCAGAAGAGAAAGGAGGAAAATGTTGGAACTGTGGGCTTCTGGTCACATCTACCTACTCTGAAATGATGGAAACAGTCCCACTGAGGGAACGAGTGAGTCCTCCAAATTAGAAGTCTGAGTCAGGAAAAGTATCATATACTCCTGGGTCAATTTCAGTGGAGTGGGTGGGTGTGGCATAGGACATAAGGTACCTATAAACTGTCACAGGGCTAGTACATGAAATCGTTCACTCAGCACCATGATCAAGTGGGATTTGTCCCAAGTACAAGGCCGGTTCAGTATTCAAAAATCAATTGATATAACCCATCTCATTGACAGGCTAAAAAAAAAAAAAGTCACATGATCACATCTCTAGATGCAGAAAAAGCATTTGACAAAATCCAACCCTCATTCATGATTAGAAACTCTCAGCAAACTAGGGATAGAGGGGAACTTCCTCAGCTTGATAAAAAGTGTCCACTGAAAACCTACGGAGAGGGTACCTGGGTGGCCCAGTCGGTTAAGGGTCTGCCTTTGGCTCAGGTCATGATCCCAGTGTCCTGGGATCGAGCCCCCTGTCAGGCTCTCTGCTCAGCGGGAGCCTGTTTCTCCCTCTCCCTGCCACTCTTCCTGATTGTATTCTCTCTCTCTCTCTCTCTGTCAAATAAATAAAATCTTTAACAAAAAAACCAAAAACCTTAACAACAACAAAAAGAAAACCTGTAGTGGATGTCGTATTTAATAGTGAGAAAATTGAAGCTTTCCTGCTAAGATCAGGAACAAGGCAAGGATGTCCTTTACAGTATTGCTTTTCAACATTGACTGGAAGTCTTGGATAATGCAATAAGACAAGAAAAGGAAATAAAGGGTATAGAGGTGATATGATTGTCTGTGTAGAAAATCTGAAATGATAGACAACCCTTCCTGGAACCAATAAGCAATTTTAGCAAGGTTGTAGGATACAAAGTTAATACAGGAAAGTCAATTGTTTTTCCCTATACCTCCAACAAACAAGTGGAATTTGAAATTAAAAACACATTACTATGGGGGTGCCTGGGTGGCTCAGTGGGTTAAAGCCTCTGCCTTCAGCTCAGGTCATGATCCCAGGGTCCTGGGATCGAGCCCGGCATTGGGCTCTCTGCTCAGCAGGGAGCCTGCTTCCCCCTCTCTCTCTGCCTGCCTCTCTGCCTACTTGTGATCCCTCTGTCAAATAAATAAAGTCTTTAAAAAAAAACAACAACACATTACTATGTACATTAGTATCATCACAAAAAGAAATACTTGGCTATCAGTCAAACCCAGACCTATATGAGGAAAACTACAAAACTCTGATAAAAGAAATCAAACAAGAACTAAATAAATGGAGAAATTTCTATATTTATGCATAGGAAAACTCAATAATGTCAAAATGTTAATTCTTTTCAGTTTGACCTATAGAGTCAATGCAATCCTGACCAAAATCTCAGCAAGTTATTTTGTGGATGTCGATAGGCTGATTCTAAAGTTTATATGAAGAGGGGCGCCTGGGTGGCTCAGTGGGTTAAGCCTCTGCCTTCAGCTCAGGTCAGGTCTCAGAGTCCTAGGATCGAGCCTCACATTGGGCTCTCTGCTCAGCAGGAAGCCTGCTTCCCCCTGTCTCTCTGCCTCTCTGCCTGCCTGTGATCTCTCTCTCTCTGTCAAATAAATTCTAAAAAAAAATCTTTAAAGTTTATGTATAGAGAGACGAAAGACCCCATAGCCTTCAATATTGAAGGAAAAGAACAAAGTCCGAGGACTGATACTACCTGCCTTACTATAAAGCTATAGTAATCACGACAGTGTACTATTGGCAAGAAAACAGACAAATAGATCCATGAAACAGAAGAGATCCACATAAATAGGGTCAACTTGTCTTTGAGAAAGGAGCAAAGACAACAATGGAGAAAAGATCTTCTCTTCAAGAGATGGTGTTGAATGGGGCGCCTGGGTGGCTCAGTGGGTTAAAGCCTCTGCCTTCGGCTCAGGTCATGATCCCAGGGTCCTGGGATCGAGCCCCACGTCGGGTTCTCTGCTCAGCGGGGACCCTGCTTCCTTTCCTCTCTCTGTCTGCCTCTCTGCCTGCTTGTGATCTCTGTCTGTCAAATAAATAAATAAAATCTTAAAAAAAAAAAAAAGGAGATGGTGTTGAACAAGTGGAGAGCCCATGCCAAAAAAAAAAAAAAAAATAAAAATTCAGGCACAGATCTTATTCTCTTCCAAAAATTAACTCAGAATGGTTGATAGACCTAAATGCAAAATGCAAAAGCAGAACACAGGAGAAAATCTAGGTGATCTCGGGTATGGTGATGAGTTTTTAGATATAACAGCGATGACAGTATCCATAAAAGAAAGAATGGGAACACTGAACCTCACTGAAACTAAAAAGTTCTGCTCTATGGATAATAATGCTGAGGGAATGAGACAAGCCACAAACTGGGGGAAAATATTTGCAGAAGACATCTCTGATTAAGGACTGTTATCCAAACACACAAAGAACTTTTGCAACTCAACAATAAGAAAATTAACAACTCCATTAAATAATGGGCAAAAGAGAGGTGCCTGGATGGCTCAGTCGGTTAAGTGTCTCCCTTTGGCTCAGGTCATGATCTCGGGGTCCTGGGATCAAGCCCTGCATTGGGGTCTCTGCTCACAGGGAGCCTTCTTCTCCCTCTCCCTCTGCCTCTTCCCCCGCTGCTTGTGCTCTCTCTGTCAAATGAATAAATAAAATCTTTAAAAAGAATGTGCAAAAGATTTGAACAGATAATCTCATGGAAGAAGACGGATAGATGGCAAACAAGCATGTGAAAAGAAATTTAACATCGTGTCATTAGAGAATTGCAAATTAAAACAATAATGAGATATTACAATATACCTATTGGAAAGGCCAAAATCCAGATCACTGACCACATTTGGGTCACTGGGATGACGTGGAGCGTAAGGAACTCTCGTTTATTTCCCGTAGGAATGCAAAATGGCGCGGTCACTTTGGAAGACAGGTTGGCAGTTTCTATCGAAGCGAAACCTACTCCTACCACGTGACCCAGCCGTTGCTCTCCTTGCCTGCACGATGTCCACACAGAAGCCTACACACATGTCCAGAGCACCTCTATTCATATCTGGCAAAACTTGGAAGCTACCGAGATGTCAGTTGGGAGACCAATGGAAAAATGAACTGTGGCACGTTCACATAATGGAATATTCCTCAGGGTTAAAAAGAAATGAGCCATCAAGCCCTGAAAAGACATAGAGGAAACTTGAATGCATATTACCAAGTGAAAGGAGCCAATCTGAAATCAAGCCTACGTGCTGTATGATTCCAACTATGACATTCTGGAAAAAGCAAAACTGTAGAGGCAGTGAAAAGATCAGTGGTTACCGGGTGTCAGGGGGGCGGGAGGGAGCAGCGCCAGGAGGGGATTTTCAGGCGATGAAGCTAGTCTGAGATACTTCAGTGGTGGGTGCATGTCAGTATACATTGGCCAAAACCCTTAGCACGTATGATGCTGAGCGTGAACCCCAAAGTGAACTGCGAACTTTGGGCGATGGTGTGTCAGTGTGGGTTCATGGGTTGTAGCTAAGTCACCACTCCGGTGGGCGATGCTGACAGTGGGGTAGGCTGTGCTTGTGTGGGGACAGGAGTATATGGGAAATCTCTGTACCTTCTGCTCGGTTTTGCTGTGAACCCAAAACAGCTCTAAAAATAAAGCTTATTAACATAAATTACTCCCCCCAAAACCCTTCAATGAGCCCCCTCTCACCTCCCTCATCAGCCCACTGAGATGCAAGTAGAGGGGACGATGAGGGTCGCAGGAGAAGAGCCTCTGGGAGAGGCTGCCCAGGGAGGCAGAGTTGTGCCTCATCCTGGCCTGCCCAGGTCACCCTCATGTCTACAGGCCCCATAGGGGACAATGGTGGAGGAGGGGGCTGACGGCGATTGTTAAACCTGGGAAACTGGGCAAGTCAGTGTCTATCTGTAAAATGGGGGTAGCTATTACACCTCTGGCCCGCGCCGGTGAAGATCCCCGAGGTGACACAGGTGGATGGCTCAGGGAGAACAGCGAATCAGTGGTCCCAGGTGGACGTGCCAATTCCCTGCGGATTCTGTAGGCACCACTCCGCCCCCTGGTGGCCGCATCGGGGAGCGGCCGCTCTGGCCGGTTGGGGCGGAGCCACAGGGATGCCTGCAGTTTTGCCAGGGGTGGGCCCTAGGATATATTCATCAAGCGTTCCCAAAGGTGGCCACACTGAGTTTTCTTCTCTGGTCTTGGGCCACCATTAACAGGACAGGATTAGTGAATGCTTGGGGGTCAGCAGCAGCACTGTGCTCCAGACTCCTTCATCTACGCATAAACAACCTTTCCTGGGATGGACACCACGCCTCTTTGCCTCCGAGCCCCCCGTCCCCCCCCCACCCCATGTTCCTCACGATCTCCCAGGACACATCCCCAGAGGTGGAGGGAACTAATCTTTCTTCCCTCTTGAGAGCCCGCTCCAGCCCAGGGGAACCCACCCCACAAAACCAGTTGCAAGGGCTGGGTATACCAAGAGGGTCTCTCGGGGCAGAAAGTCCGGGGTAGGGTGCTGCCACGCTGTTTTTCAGTGAGGCCAAGTGCCAAGACTTGGGGTGGGTGATGGCAAGGCTTTACCCATCCCCCATCTCCAGAAACCCCAAATAAGTATAAAAGAAATGTGAAGAAGGACATGTTTCAAATTCCCAAGTTGATGGTATTAATGTTTCCTTTAGGAAAGGAAGACATTAAGAGAAAGTGATAATACTGGGGAAATAATTGATTGGCCATCGGGGAAAATTCTAGATTTCATTAAGAAAAAAACCAAACCTATTAGGCAACCCATTTGTGAGGATATTTACGAAAGACATCTTTAAGGATGATTTTCTGGTGCTGTCTTCAGATGGCCGATGACATTTTTCAGGCAAATGTGCCCTAGCCCTAGCGAGCAAAGGGGGACCACTGGGCACGGAAAATTGGAAGATACGGTGTGTCCGTGTTTGGGTTTCAGTCTAGACCTGAGTGGGTTGTGAAATCAGGGCATTTTAGCCATGTTTATCTGAACTTCCAAGGGCACAGTTGGCCCAAAGTGACAGCTCAGTCACTTACAACAGTTAACGTCATTGGTGTTGTTTTGGAAGTCCTGGTGTGGCCAGCACACAGGCCATGTGATAGGGCCCTCTGGGGCTGACAATGGCTGCTTGCTCTGGAGGGAGAGCAAGGCATCTGAAGAGGGGCGGCTAAGAGAGAAGGATCGAGGGCTCCCAGTGTAGACTGTGGCCAGGCTAGGGAGCTGAGCAGGCAGGTGGAGGGGGCTCATCTGCTCAGACCTAAACTCAGGCTTGCCTGGTTCTTTGCATTTCACACCACTGTTTCAGGGATAGAACTATTCTTCACAATCTCAGAAATCCCAGGACTTTGAGAAATTTTAGGTTCAGGTCATTTGAAAGAGGTTGGTTGGACAGTATTTTAAATCTTTTCTCTGACAGTGTCTCTCCGATGCATTTCTGTTTTTAAAAAGTTTTTTTTTTTTTTTTAAGATTTTATTCATTTATTTGACACACAGAGATCACAAGTAGGCAGAGAGGCAGGCAGAGAGAGAGAGAAGAGGAAGCAGGCTCCCCGCGGAGCAGACAGCCCGATGTGGGGCTCGATCCCAGGACCCTGGGATCATGACCTGAGCCGAAGGCAGAGGCTTTAACCCACTGAGCCACCCAGGCGCCCCTAAAAAGTTGTTTTTCTATGATAAAAGAATTAGAACCACAGAGAGCTGGGGAAACTGGGAGAGAAAGAGCCAAGAAAACCCTCAGTGGGAGTGCCTGGGTGGCTCAGTGAGTTCAGAAACTGGCTTCTGCTCTGGTCATGATCTCAGCGTCCTGGGATAGAGCCCTGTCCCGCCCTGGGTGGGGCTCTGTGCTCAGTGGGAGTCCACTTCCCCCCCACCACTGCTTCTCCCCCCTGCCTCTGCTGCTTTTCCCCTTCTCCCTCTGCCCTCCACTCTCCCCTTGTGCTCTCTCCCCCTCCTCAAATAAGTAAATAAAATATTAAAAAACAAACAACCAAACAACCAATCTCTGTAGCTCCAACCATAAAACATGATAGGGATGTGGCTTGGTTCCCTCTGTTCATTAACATGGCCGCAATCCCAGGCCACTTGCAAATTTAAATTATGTGTTATAATAGGAAAACTCTAAGAGACTAGCTCTGCATTGTTCTCAACACACATGGGCAGCTATGTGACATGATGGGCGTGTTAACTACCTGATTGTGGTCATCATTTCATAGTGTATCAAATCTTCACGTCATAACACCTTAAATATAGACAATTTTGCCAATTATACTTCAACAAACCTGGAAAACATAGGAAAGCAAGTTTCTTCAACTAGTTCAAGATAAACAGAGACTATAAAGAGGAATTTCATTTTTATTTATTAACTGTTTTTGAGAGAGCTCAAGCAGGGGGAGGGATAGAGGAAGAGAGAGCAAGGGAGAATCCCAAGCAGACTCCACACCCTCCGCGGAGCCCATGACCCTGAGATCTTGACCTGAGCTGAAATCAAGAGTCAGAAGTTTGACTGAGCCACCCAGGCGCCCAGAAATTTAAATGGCAGATCAACCAAACTCAGTGGATTGTGATTCAGACAGATTGTTTAGGGGAAAAAAAAAAAAAAAAAAAAAGAGGGGCACCTGGGTGGCTCAGTGGGTTAAGCGTCTGCCTTTGGCTCAGGTCATAATCTCAGGGTCCTGGGATCAAGCCCCGAATCAGGCTCTCTGCTCAGCCTGCTTCCTCCCCCGCCCCCCGCTTCCCCCCTACCCCTGCCTGCCTACTTGTGATCTCTCTCTCTCTGTCAAATGAATAAATAAAATTAAAAAAAAAAAAAGAAAGAAACTTTCTTGGTATTGATAACATGACACTGAGAATTGAATAATGTTGAAGAATTTTTTTTAGGTGTGATAATAGTATTGTGGCAATGTTAAAAAGCGTCCTTATCTTTTTTTTTTAATTTTATTTAATTATTTGACAGAGGGAGAGAGAGATCACAAGCAGGCAGAGAGGCAGATAGAGAGAGAGGGGGAAGCAGGTTTCCTGCTGAGCGGAGAGCCCGATGCAGGGCTCAATCCCAAGACCCTGAGATCATGACCTGAGCCGGAAGCAGAGGCTTAACCCACTGAGCCACCCAGGTGCCCGAGTCCTTATCTTTTATGCACATATTTGTTTGTAAATATTTACAGATAGATAATATACTATCTGGGATTTGCTTTGAAATAATACAGTTGGAAAGAATGGATGGGGGTCAAGATGAACTGAGAATGAGATTGGTCACATGTTGGTAGAGAAAGGAGGAGTTTATGGGGGGTCATTAGACTATTTCTCTCTCTCTCTCTTCTTAAAAAGATTTTATTTATTTGTTTGACACACACAGAGAGAGAGAGATCACAAGTAGGCAGAGAGGCAGGCAGAGAGAGAGAGGGAAGCAGGCTCCCTGCAGCAGGACCCTGAGATCATGACCAGAGCCGAAGGCAGAAGCTTTAACCCGTTGAGCCACCCAGGTGCCCCTATTTCTCTATTTTTAAAAATATAAATGACCCACAATAAAAAAAAGGTTTTAAAAATAAAAAAGAGGAGTCACACAGGGGCTTCTTTGTGGGCAAAGGGGCTCAGTCACCCAGAGGTATCCTTGCTGGCTGGGAGAGGGTGCCTGGCAGGCTCCTCCCTCCTGATGCCCCTTTCTGTGGCTCAGTCCCCAGTGCCCACCAGAGGGCGGCCAAGACCACGATAATCCGCCGCGGCGCCGCCCCGTCCTGACCGCTTTTCCACCCCCTTTGAGACCTGCTAAGATTTCAGTCTCCTCCTCCAGGCTGGAAGTTGAGGCACAAACCTAAAATATGTGCCTGAGGCCAAGTCCAAGGTCAAGACTGCAGGACTGTTCTGCAGACTTGTACAAGCAAGAGGGGTTTCCTACTGGTTTTTTTTTTTTTTTTTTTAATCTCAGTGCCACTTTGGTTTCTGTCCCAGAATTTCTCCAGTCTCCCATGTGTGCGCGCGTGCGTGTGTTTTAACAATTATTTGCGGGATATAATTCACGTCATACAATTCACCCACTTAAAGTGTACAATTCAATTGTTTTTCATCTATGCAGATAACACGAAACTCTCCCCTCTGTCAATGTGGGAATTTTTTTTTATCACCCCAAAAGGAAACCCTATACCCTTTGGCTATCACGACGCCCACCCTCCCATGCCCCGACCCCAGCCCGAAGTAACCACCAATCTATTTTATGTCTCCAGATTTCTTTATTCTGGACATTCCCTCGTGGTTTCGATGAGCAGGAAGGCTTCTTCCTCTCCCGCCCTGGAAGTGAGAGCGTTATGGGGGCTCCCAGGACCTCCGGCCCCTTCCCTCAGGGAGCCTGGTCCAACACGTGGTAGTCCCAGGCCGCCATGATAACCTATGGCCTGCTCGATGAAACGGCCTTCTCCAAAGTTAGAATCTAAAGAGTTAGGGTCCCCTTTGGTGAATCCCAGCCCCCCAACCCTCACATGTGTCCACACACAAGGAATTAGATCAGGGCGATGAGCAGTTACGGTTCAGAAAGGCCTGACCACCCTCAAACATGGCTGGGGGGATCATAAAATGGTGCAGCCACCGTGGAAAACAGCCGGCCAGGTCCTCAGACAGTCAAACATCCGGTCGCTCCATTGCCCAGCAATTCCACTTCCAGGTGTAGACTCAAGCGAATTGAAACCTCGTGACTATGCGAAAACTTCCCCCAGATATCCGTAGAAACATTATTCGTGGTAGCCAACAAGTGGGGAAAACCCGAATGTCCATCAACAAGGGGGGCTAGATAAACGAAGGGTGGCCCGTCCGTGGCATAGGGGATGCCATTCCGCCCTAGGAGGGAATGAAGTGTGGATCCACGAGCAAACACTGAAAACACCGCGTCATGTGAAAGCGCCAGACCCGGAGGCCGCGTGTTGTGGGACCTGGTGATCCAAAATGTCCTGGTCAGGTGAATCCACGAGGACAGAGAGTAGATCCGTGGTTGCCCAGGGCAACTCCGTCCTTTCAGCTGGAGGGAGCAGCAGGTGGGATATAATTCCCTTGTTACCAGAAGGACGGGCGCCTTCCGGTCCTGCGCTGATCAGACGCAAGCATGGAGGGATGGCCGCTTCCACGGGAAAGGTCTTGGGTTCAAATCCCAGCCTGACTTCCTGACCGTACAGCTGTGTTTGGTTACCCACACCTGCCCAAACTAGCTTTTCCTCCCTGTGATGATGGTCGTGAATCCTGTCAGGATGGCTGTTTCAAATGAGATAGTCCCTGGTCCATGGGAGATGCCCCACTGACATGTGCAGGGGCCCCGGACTGCCGGAATGACCGGTGGGGGTGCTCAGGATGTGCCCAGGGCTCCAGGACTAGCCCCCTCCGCGAAGCCCTCTTTTTGCTCATGACCCAAAGCGGTTTCCTCTCTCAGCTTGATGAAGAGCCCCCGGGGAGAGCAGGCGGTGGGCCAGGAGAGGGGAGAAACCCTCAGAGTATCACAGGTTCGCTCCACTTGGACAAAATCTTGTCTGTTGCTGGGCCCGTGAGAGGTACTTGCCGGAAAATAGCACCCTTGGAAATCAGAGGTTGTTTCTTACCTGGGGAATTTTCTTCTGGGTCTTCACACACCAAGTTCAGGGGCGGCTTTGGAGGGAATCTTGAGGCATGGGGGAGAGGGAGGCATGGTGGCGGGTGCGCTGGTTTTGGGGAGCCGAGACCCGGCTGGCAGGTGTTAAGGGCCTGGACAGGAGGAGAGGCTCAGGCAGGTCTGAGAGGAGGGCTGCTGTGATGTCACCAGGAGGAAGTGACAGGCTGAGGATGAAGACTGGTTCTGGGCAAAAAGCCCGAGTGGGAGAATAATAGCATCCCAGGGGCCGAGGACGTGTTCCCCGGCTTGACAGCTAGCATTTTACAAGATCAAAGTCTTAGGAAGGGCTGTGCAGGGAGCCGCCACCTCCCCACACCTCGCCTGAGCTGCAGCTCCCGGCCTCTCTGTCCCCGGTTGGTCTGGGAACGCCGTGGCGGGTGCGCAGCCTGGCCCCTGGGGCTGCGGACAGGCTCGGAGGTGAGCTCAGCAAAGATGGGCAGGTGGGTGGGATCGGCCGAGGGAGCCCGGGGTGAGCGACGGGCTGCTGGAGTGGGTGTCCCCAGAAGACCTGGTAATGACCAGGGGGCTTCCCATCTCTGGCTGGAGATGAGCAGACTTTGCTGGTTCTTTCCGGGCCAATGTCCTTGACTTTCTTGGTTCCCCGCCCTTTGGGTCACGAAGCTTCATGGATTCTGGCCGACAAGGCAGTGCCCTGCTGGTTTCTAGTTGAAGCAGAAACATTTGGAGCATCTTCTCTGGTCCCCTTATTTGCTGGTGAGGAAAGTGAGGCCCTTGAGGGCAGACCCAGCCCCCTGGGACGGTGTGTGGGGGACACGGGGACCTGGTGGGATGACCCTGCGCCTGGGACACGGGCCAGCACAGCGCTGTGGGGGCTCGACTGTGCCAGGAACTGCTGTGGGGAATGGATAAGGTGTGGACTTTTATGGAGCAGGGCCTGAGATCTCGTGTTTCCCACAGGCTTCTAGGGGATCCGATGTGGCTGGTCCGTGGGCAGCACAGAGTGGCGAGGGTGTGGGCTCTGGACCTTCCCTTCCTGGGAAGACAGTGTTGACGCAGTTTCAAAGCCAGATCCCGCCAAGCCCACTCTGCCCCCTCTCATGGTTGCCATCCGGTGCTCCCAAGGGAGACTGGACCGTGAAACAGAGGACACTCTTTTCCTCTCTGGGATCAGGAGCCCCAGCCATTCTGGACCCCTCCTGTGCATCCCAACGAGGTGGGGTGGGAGGCAGAGATTTTCAAACCCAAGGATGCTCGGGCTCCACTCCCTAGAGATTCTGCATCCCGTTGGTCTGGGATGGGGTCCGGATCTCCTTGTTTCCAGAAGCTCCCAGGGGATTGTCACTTGTAGCTGGAGCGAGAACCACTGCTCTTGGCAGTAAGTTTGATACTTAACCAGTGACACATCCACTCATCTCCTTCCTTCTTTCATTTACACAGCTTGCTAACATTTCATAAGATCAAAGTCCCAGGATCTGCTCTGTTGGGAGTGTCCGCCTCCTCCCCAGTAGTTACTGAGCCCCCAGTACCTGCTGAGCCCTGGTCTAGGCCCTGCGGACACACTATGAGCCACAGGAGCCCCTGAGCAGGAAGGGAGAGGACCCTGAGAGGGGAGGGCCGGAAGAGGATTTGGGCATGGGGGCAGTTCTTTGCTGGGATCGCCGGGCAGAGCTCTGCCAAGGTGACCTTTGAGCTGACCCCACGGACGTGAGTGTGGGAAGCTATGTGGACATCCCGGAGAAGCACGCTCTAGGCAGGGGAACCGTTTGCAAAGGTCCTGAGGTAGAGTGTGCTTGATGTGTTTGAGAAGCAAGGAGGGAAAGATACTAAGATACACTCAGCCAAGCGAAGTGGAGAACAGGGACTTCTAAACTTGCTATAGATGAGTATTTCTTTGTTTATTTTAAAAGGAACTCTAGGGGTGCCCGGGTGGCTTAGTCGGTTGGGAGTCTGCCTTCAGCTCAGGTCATGGTCCCAGGGTCCTGGATCGAGCCCCATGTTGGGCTCCCTGCTCATCGAGGAGCCTTCTTCTCTCTCTCCCTCTGCCGCTCACCCTGTTCATGCTCTCTCTCTCTCTCTCTCTCTCTCTCAAATAAATAAATAAAATCTTGAAAAAAAGTAAAATGAACTCTAGAAGTTTACCTCTGGGAGAAGTGAGTGGCTGGCGGCAGGGGCTGGAGAGAGACTTACTGTATTCCCCTCGTGTGCATTTTAAATTCTGGGCCAAATATCTACATTACTTACTCAAAAATAAATAAAATTTAAAAGAAAGAAAGAAACCTGGAGGGGACTCGGTACCTGGGGCTACGGAAGGAGGGATATCGGGGAGGGAGGGGCGTGATCAGGGAGACCTTCTTCAGGCATCGAGCTTTATCACTGCTGTGTGACCTTGGGGTAGCTACTTAACCTCTCTGTGTCTTTGTTTCTCAGGTCCTCCCTCAGGACTGTGAGGGTAACGGGCCAGGTCAGTAGTGCCTGGCACAGACTGGAAGTATTCCCCTGCATGGGATGGGAGCCCGCGGAGGGTTTGAGCTGAGGAGTGACTTCCTCTGTGACAACAGGGCCCCTCTGGCCGCTGTGTGAAGAGAAGTGGGGGTGAGGGACAAACAGGGACCCGGAGGTGGGGAGCTGGGTGAGAGGCCGGTGCCCGGGCGGGGGCATGAAGGTGTCGATCGGATTCGAAGCAGGACCAGCTGGGGTCTCTGACAGGTCAGACCAGGGCTGTGAGGGGAAGAGGAACTCTGGGGTTTTCAGGCAATTGGTGCTGCCATTGTCCGGGCTGGGGAAGCCTGCAAGAGGGGCAGGTGTGCGGCATGGGAGGGTGGGATGCCTGCCCCATGTCCACGGAGAGATACGAGTGGGAAGCGAGGTGTCTGGGTCTGGGGTCTGCGGGGAAAGTCGGGGGTGGAGGTGGACATTTGGGAGTTTTTACCACATCAGGGGCCTGGAAGCCCTCTGTGGGGTGAGCTCACATAGACGAGGGTGGGTGGAGAGGATCCCCCTCGGGCCCTGAGCCCTCAGGTCCACCAGCCTTAGAGGCGGGGAGAGGAGGGCGGGGAGAAGGGATGAATGAGTTCAATGAGCATTTAATTAAGAACATACTCTGTTCAGGGCACCGCAGACTGCCGGGATGGGGGATGGAAGGCCCAGGCCCTGGGCTGGGGAGCTTCTGGGCCGAACAGAGACCCAGGAACAAACACATGAAGGGCCTAGTTTGGGGGCCCGAGCAGTAATGAGGAGCCAAGCCTGACTCGGTGTCAAGAGAGGTTCCCCAGAAGCTGGACCCATCTCAAATAACAGTCACTGTTGGGCCCTGGTTTCAGCTCAGGTCGTGATCTCAGGGTCGTGAGATTGAGCCTTGCGTCAGGCTCTGAGCTCAGTGCTCAGGGCAGAGTCTACTTTCGATTCTCTCCTCTCTAAAATAAATACAATCTTTTTTTCAAAAGATTGTATTTATTTATTTGACAGACAGAGATCACAAGTAGGCAGAGAGAGAGGGGGAAGCAGGCTCCCTGCTGAGCAGAGAGCCCGATGTGGGGCTCGATCCCGGGACCCTGGAATCATGACCTGAGCTGAAAGCAGAGGCTTAACCCACTGAGCCAACCAGGTGCCCAATAAATAAATCTTTTTTTTTTTTTTTTTAAGATTTTATTTATTTATTTGTCCAGGGGGAGTGGCAGGCAGAGAGAGAAGCAAGCTCTACTCTGAGCAAGGAGCCCGACATGGGATTCAATCCCTGGACCCTGGAATCATGACCTGAGTGGAAGGTAGATGCTTAACCAACTGAGCCACCCAGGCATCCCTAAATAAATTAAAAAAAAAAAAAAAATCAAGTGTTGGAAAGGGAGGAAGAGTGTTCCAGAAGAATCCACAAGAGTGGTGTGGACTGAGAAGCGCAGATGTTAGATGGGGTCCATGTGGGGATCAGGGGACCCTGATCGGTGGTGTCCAGAGCCTCGTACTGTGTTTGATCCTGAGGGTGTGGGCACCACGGTGCCCAATGGCAGCGGGGTTTGGGGAGAGAGGGAGGGGATGGGGGGGTGGGAAGCAATCCCACCTACCATCTGTCTCATATAATCTGCAATTATAGGAATGGTTTTCACCTTTTAAAATGGTTGGGGAAGAAAAAAAAAAAAGAAAGGCAGAATAATAGTTCATGACACCTGAAGACGATAGGAAGTTCAGATCTCAGTTTCCACAAATAAAGCGTCGTTCACAAGAGGCATGCCTGTTCCTTCCGCTGAGTGAGGCTCCTAGGGCTCATGGGGCAAACTCAAACTTTACAGGAAAATTGTCGGGCTTTGTGATCCCGTGTTTCAGAGAGACACAGCAGTGATCAAGACAGAAATTGGGGCTCCAGGCTGCGGGGGGCAGTGGCTGTCCTGCCCCAGAAGTTGCCTCTGAGTCCAGAGACCATTTGGAAAGCGATCCCCTCCTGCTTCTAGAATTTCTCCAGCTCCTCCCCTCCCTCCCCCCAGCAGAGTCAGCAAGTGACCTCTGAGAGACCAGCCCTGCCCTGAGAGGCTCCCTCCCAAATCCTCTGGGGGAGGTGCTGTGGGCCCTGTGGGCCACTGGGAACATTCCCTCCGGCCTGGTGTTTATGATGTCATCTGTGCTCCAGGCAGGGAGGGGACCACGTCACCAGTGTGGCCTTCTCAGCAGCACGTTCCCTCACTGGTAGAATGAGGTCTCCCTTCACCTAGAATCAGGTTTCATTGTTTTGTTTTTCCCTTCGGGAACAAACTGTTCATTCAAGGGCAGATGGAAAACGCTGTTTTCAGCAGCAGGAGGCCTGCCTCCTGGAGCTCCGTGGCAGGGACCCACCCACGAGGCTCCGGGAGTTCTCCTCTGAGGGCTTGAGGACAGAGACAGAACCAGAACTCTCCCGCCTGGGAGCCACCCCCCCCCCCCACCGCCGCCCAGCTCCCTGACCCCGGAGTGGGCTGGAGGAGCAGGGTGCCCTGAGATGCAAAGATGTGTCTGTGCCTGGCAGCTCGGTCCCTGAGGACCCAGCAGCTGGTGTGAACTCGTCCAGAGAGACACCCCCATCAACAGAAGCAGCCTTCATAGGCGCCAAGAGCAGGGACCTGAGCCAGACCGATGTTGGTGTCTACCCCTTCGCAGCTGTGTGACCTTTGGCCATTTGCTCAACCTCTCTGTGCCCTGCTTCCCCAGCTTCTGTAAAGTGTGGTAATCCTAGTCCTACGTAAAGCTGTTAAGATAATTAAATGATTTAGCATTTGTTCTTAGAACAATGCTTGGCTTGGAATGTTCTGGAAGGCCTTGTTACATAAACTAAATGAAGGAGGGGACTCTCAAAGGGATTCCAGCTCTCTTGTTCTCTCTCAGATCCCAGAGTACTTTACCCATGAGCTCTCCTGACCCTTAGCTGTTCTTCATTTATTGTGATTGGCTCCAGGGTGGGCATTACCTAGCCCAGAGCCTGGCTCATACGGGTGAATGTTGGTGGAAAAACAAATGAATGAAACACCACCCTTCTCCCCAAATTAACAGACTATTCCTGAAAAAAGGCGTCCCTGAGAAGCAATCTTCCACGATAATCTCCCCAAAACTTTCAGAGCTGGGTCTGGCTGGGTGCTCTCCTGCCAGGGGCAGTGGGAGGGGGGTGCCTGGGTTGGGCTGGGGACGAGCAGGGGTGCTGAGCGGCACCAAGGGGAACACGTGGCAGGATGGGAGGTGCGGGGGGCCCAGGAACCGAGGCAGCTGGAGGGTGAGCAGTTTCCCGGAGGATGTGGCTTCTGGCCAGCCCGGCCCGTCCTGCTGACCCCCGGAGAGAAGCCAGGCCCCGTAGACATTCAGTCAGTGGTGGGTTCCCTCGGTACGGCCTGGGATCCGTTTTTGATGAAGTCCTTGCGTCACGAGGGGCCGGGTCTGCAGCCAATCCTGGGAGGTTAAACCTGCAAACTGGCTCAGAAATCCGGGAGCTCCTGGAGGCAGGAAGTGTCCAGAGAGATGACTTCTGCTCCCTGAAGAGTCAATGGAGGGACTGGCAGAGGAAGGAGATTGTCCAGGGAGCCATAACTCATCTCGCCTACAGCTCAGGTCAAGGCATCTGTGAATAATCTTCGCCCTCTGGCTCGGGCGCCCTCTGGACAGCCGGTTCCCGAAGCACCCTGAGTCATTCGGCTCAGCCGCATCGCAGCTGTTCACACCTTCATTGGCATCCAGAGGGGATGGTCCCTTCTGGGATCCTCAGAAATAAAGAATGTGCTGGGGACCCTCCTTGTCCCACTGCCTTCTGAGCTGCTCTCTGCTCATGGAGGCCCAGACACTGAATCAAGGCTCGGGGAGCCAGCTAGCAGGAGGTGGGCAGAGGCCTGACATCACTGCTTGGCGGGTCTGCATATCAGAGCCACCTTGGGGAGGAAGGGAGGGGGGACAGCCGATGGAGGACTTTCCCGTCAGCCTTCGGGGTCTCATATTTAAAACCATGCATGTGGCCACGATCAGCATTAGATATAGGTTTTGGGTCATGACTAAAGGCCTGATCGGATCATTTGGGCTGGGGGGAGACCTCTGGACGCCCCACCATCAGCAGTGGGTGCCCAAGGCTTCCCTGTGAGCCACCGCCCATCTCTCCTCATCCCTGCACAGGGGGGTTTGGGGCGGGCATGGCCCCGGGGTCCAATCTCAGTCAAGGCAAAAAGACCAACTTCTGAAATACTGAAAGTTGTACCCTCGAGTCCAGGACAGAACAGAGCAGAGCAGATGCTTGCCCGGATGAGGGCTGCTGGGGTACGTGGAAACGATCTCTGGGAGAAACTTGGAAAAGAAACTCTCTTTCCAAGTGGTCTTCCATGACGGCCTTGGGTTCATTCATGTGTAGAGGCCTTGCTATGGCCCGAGCATTGTGCTGGGCACCAGCTAACCAGACCCAGATGTGGCTTTGAAAATCCCCCCACCTTTGGCTGTGCTGGGGGGTGGGAGGACACAGGGTTGGGTCATTAAAAACAGCTCACAGTCAAGTGCTGTGACTGAGCCACACTCGGGGCTGCGGGGAGGCTGGGATGCAGCTTCCAGCTGGAGGAGAGGTGGGGCGCTTAGTCAGGGGAGGCTTTCTGGAAGAGATCATGCCTGAACCGATAAAGGATGAGTAAGCATTCGGGGGTCGGGCTGGGGTGATGAGAGTATTCTGGGCAGAGGAGACAGAGGAAGGCAGGAAAAAGCATTGTGTGTGTGCGTGTGTGCGCAGGTGTGCGTGTGTGTGTGTGTGTGTGTGTGGGCGGTCATATTAAATGAGAGCTGAACTATGCAAGGATGAAGAGGGAGGGGGGCAAGGGCCCAATCAGAAAGGCTGCTTTCTCCCTGCTAAGGAACTGTATTTTGTTCCACAAGGGATGGGGAGATGCAAAGACAGGAGAGGGAACTAGAGTCACCTCGGCCCCGTGTATTCGGTTGTGTGTTACGGAAACCCAGTTTCAGATACCTTGAGCACGAATGGTGGAGATCAGCTTTCAAAAGTGCCATGTCCCAGGACAGGTCTGCCTTCAGGAAGAGCTGGATCCAGGGGCTCAGACCATGTTGGCAGGAGCTCCACCTTTGTTTCCGCTTTCATTTGTGGGCTCTGTTCTCAGGTAGGCACTGCCTGCCTAGTGGCAAAGGCAGATGCCAGCTGTTCCAGTCTCCCGTCCTGCCAACTGAGCCTGCCCCAGTGTGTGTCCCGTGGCGGCTTTCAGCAGCTGGGATTGAGTCCCTGGGACCATTGCTGAACCAGTCATGGTGTCCAATTTGCAAAGCTTGGGTCTCTTGCCACCTTCAAGAAGTGAGGCGGGGGCAGGCAGCCCCATGGATTGAGGGGCGTGGGGTGGGATGACTTCCCTAAAGTAAAATGCAGGTGCTCTGATCAGGAGAAGGGAATTGGAGAGTGGGGCAGGTGAACATGGTGGATGTCCCGTCACATACGGTATGGTTCCATTTGTAGGAAGTGTCCAGAAGAGGGACGTCCACAGAGACAGGATGAAGATGGGTGGATGCCAGGGACAGGGCAGAAGGCAGGAAGAAGCAGGGGGTTTCCTTTTAGGGGGAAGCAATGTTCGGGAGGTAACTAGAATTGGTGGGGTTTCAACAGTGTGAATAAACCCTTTGTTAAGGGCCACTGAACTGTTCTGGTGGTTAATTTTATGTTAAGTGAATCTCTCCTTAGTAAAAAAAAAAAAAAAAAAAAAAAAAAAAAAGAAAAGAAAAGAAAAAAACACAGCAGGGGTCCACCCCCAGGCATCCTGGGGTGCTCCGACATTCCATAAGGCCCGCTGGCCTAGGGGAGACTCCATTCCCTCCTGCCATCTCCCTTCTGCAACCTCAGAGGGTTTGGGGCCTGCAGTGGATCTCACGGCAGAGGCAGTTCTAGGCCTGGTTACCCGCTGGGCCACCGCCCACTGCAGGGGCCGTGGGAACTGGGTGGCTGGTCCAAGGCTGAGCTCATGTACTTTCACGAGACCTGGTCAAGCAAGCTCCAGTGAGTCGCCAAGGACGTCTTGTTCACCAGCTGTACCTGTTTTCCTGGTGGCTCTGGGCGGTGGGAGGAAGCAGTGCTGTGCGAGGCGGGGGAGGGGGCAAGGCTGGGGCCCCCACGGGCAGGCAGATGGAGCGCTGGTTTCCATCATCACTTGGCACCGAGGGTGCATGTGGGATGCCAGCAGGAGAGAGGGCTAGTCCCGGGGAAGAGCTATTTGAGCTGGACTCTAAAGGGGAAAGAGGGTTTGGGCTTACTCTCTGGGCCTTTCCAAATCCTCCCTGTTGGGGTTTGGGCAGAGCCCAGAGCTGCCTTGGGGCTCTCCCAGAATGAGCCTGCATTGGCTCCTTCAGGAATGGGAGTTTGAATCCACCCCCCCCCCCTTGGGTTGCTCAGGAGAAGGACTTCTGGTCCTTGCAGGCCTGGCACGGGGCTCATTGGGCACGGACGAGGGGACCAGTCCCTTTGGCTGAGCTGTACGCTCTGCTCGTACCTTGAGCTGGAAATGGGCCAATCTCCAGTCAGGGGTCTGGTCTCAATGGATGCTTCAGGGATTCAAGACATGGTCTTGGTCTGTCCTCGCCTGCACGGAGTCATGTGGGGCTCGAGGGCTTCGTTTCTAGTACGGATTGTGGCTCGCTCCTCCACACCAGCCAACTGGGTCAGAACTGGCCAGTGATTTTCCAGACCCCTTTTGGGGATTCGTCACAGTGGAAGCTGGAGATTGATTGGAGTATGGGACCATGTTTTGCTCGCAAAAGCTGAGATTTCCCACACGGTTACCCCTCCTGCTCCCATGTGCAGCGTGGGGGCGTTCTGGCAGATGCTGGGCTCTGGCACAGATAAGACAGTGGGTTGTGCGTGGGACCACGTGGGGGGGGTCTGAATCCTGACTCCACCATTTACCAGCAGAAGGACTCAGGAATAACCTCTTCACTCTGCTGGTACTGTGTGTTCGTCTGTAAAAAGGGGATCCCCCAGTTCACGTCCACCTAGACCCTCAGCATGTGACCTTATTTGGAAAGGGGTCTTCGTAATTAAAGATCTCCTGTGACATCACCCCAGATTTAAGTGACTGGTGTCCTAAGTCTGATGACTGGTGTCCTTCTAAGAAGGGGAGAGGACACACAGAGAGCCATGCACAGAGGGGAGAAGGCCATCTGAAGACAAAGCAGAGAGCAGACGGTGTGGCCAAAGGCCACGGAATGCCTGGTGCTACCGGGAGATGGAGGAAGCTGGGAAGGATTCTCCCTGGGAGCCTCTGGTGGGAACGTGGGCCTGTTGACACCTCGCTTTCCGACTTGGGGCCCCCTGAACTGAGGGAACAAATTTGTATTGTTTTAAGCACCCAGTTTGGAGTAATTTGTCATGGGCACGATCCTGTGAAACAAAACACCCCCTCAAAGGCCCATCACCGCTGAAAGCGTTTGACACACGCGGGACATAGTAGGTGTTCAGCAAATGCCCACAATTGTCACTGTGCTGTCTGCGGCCCTGCAGAGGACCGGCATGCCAGAAGGAGCGCCGTCCGGGTCCCGGGGTGCACTGTCTCACCCCATGCCCTGCTGGCTGCCCGAGGCTGGAGCCCCAGGAGGGCTGAGCCGGAGGGAGAGAAAGCAAGGAGGCCGCTGGGAAGGGCGGCCGCTGGCTGAGGGTTGAGGTCTGCAGGAGGAATGCTCACTGCCGTGAATCATGCCTTGCAGGCCGGTTGCTGCCTGCTGACACATCACACCCCAGAGGGAGGACAGCGGTGACCTCATGCTGGTTGTCCCACACTCAGGTCTCCTCCCAGCACCGCCCAGCCCTCAACGCTGCCCAGAGGGAGCTGTCCCCACCCCACCCCTGCCCAAGTGTGCATGCGCTCTCCTCCCCTGCGCACACAGCAGGACAAGTGGACCTTCGGGGCCAAGACCGGTGGAGGTTTATTATTTGGATGCGTTTGGAATGGGCAAGGCGAGCAGTTTCCACTTCCCCGAGGGCAGCCGGATCGGAAACCCTGGAGTATGCGCCGCACATCTGCGACGGCTGCCTCGGGAGAGCCGGCCGGGACGAGCGTCGAGGGGCTGTGTTCCCGGGGCTGGCGTCCCGTTCTCTCCTGCCTCCATCTGTAAGGATGGGGAAACTGAGGCCCAGAGGAGCCCAGGACTTGCTATACACCTCCTAATCGGAGACCTTCTTGGTGAGAGCAAGGATTGGCATTAAGGATTTATCTTGGGCAAAGCTCTGTTCTTCCTGGACCGGCGTCCTCGTCTGCTTGGCCGCTGCTGTGAATCTCGACCACCCCGCTCCTGGTGCCTGGGTGTACCAGCTAGAAACCACTCAGCCTTCTTTGCCCCCTCGCCTTCAGAAAGCAAGCGCGGTGACTAACAGCAGTGACGTTAGCTCTACGAACTGCCTCGGGGCGCACCCCGCCTTCCAAGATGGAGAAAGTTTTCCCTAGACCTGGGGTTCCGGTTCTTGGCCACTTTGTTGCCAGACCACCGTGAGCAAGAATTTTAGGAGAGTCTCTTGGGACAGGCCATCCAGCATGGAGGAGGGGTCCCTAGCATCCGGGGCGCACGCAGCCCCTAACCTATGTTCCATCCCCGCTGGAGAGAGCTATAGGCTTGAGCGAGCTTGGCCAGTCCAGTGCACGGGCTCTGACCGGGGATCTGGAACAATGCACTGGGCCACTTCGAGCTCCCCAAGGCTCGTGCTTATTTATTTTACCAACATAACTTGAAGCCAATATTTAAGCATTACCAAAGCAACAGCCCCAACCCTCAGCCCTTGGTCCCCATCCAGCCCCACATGGTGGGGACGGAGTGGGAGGAGGAGCAAGGAAAATGAGTCAGCCATGCCCCCCACCTCCCAACCACCTGGGAAAACAGTGACCCAAAAAACAGATCCCAGCTTCGCTTCCAGGGTAGTTGTGCATTCCCGTGGTCCTACAGCTCTGTGCCTCTCACGCAGGCAGAACAAAGTCAAGCAAGACCCCTGTCCCCGTATTTTATTTTACTTTTGTTGTTTTGCATGGAGCCAATAGGCTTTCCAAACTTTTTTTTTTTTTTTTAAGATTTTATTTATTTATTTGACAGAGAGAGAGATCACAAGCGGGCAGGGAGGCAGGCAGAGAGAGGAGGAAGCAGGCCCTCCGCAGAGCAGAGAGCCGGATGCGGGGCTCCATCCCAGGATGCTGGGATCATGACCCGAGCCGAAGGCAGAGGCTTTAACCCACTGAGCCACCCAGGCGCCCCGGCTTTCCAAACATTTTATTAACATTTAATATACATGAAGAAAGTGTACAAACCGTAAGTGCACAATTTTTGGGTCACAGACTGAGGCAGTCTTTCACCGGCACCAAGATTAAGCAACGGCACGTGAGCAGCCCCCCCCCCCACGTACCCTCCGAGGTCCCCTGTCCCCACTCCTCATTACTATACCCCCAGGGTGACTGTGATGCTAACTGCTCACAGTGTAGCATAGTTTTGCCTGTTTTTGTACTTTGTATCATATACATATACTAATCATATACTCTGTTCTCTCTTGGATTGAAGCCAACAGCATTTTTAGCCCCAGGGAGACTTCTTGCCATCAGCTCTGCGGAGGAGAGAACGAAGAGAGGGCACCTTCCCTGACCCACAGGCTGTGGGTGTCAAGACAGGAAGTGGAATACATCTATAGAATGGGGGGTGGATGGCGGTCTTGATTTCAAAAAGAAAGACACAGCATCCTTTTCCCTTGTGCCCCTGGGACTCAGGTTTCCACCTGATGTTTAGGGAAGGAGAAAGGAGGGAACAGCAGGGTCATATCGAGCCCCACCAGGGGGTCTCTGGAACCTGGCCCCCCACAAAGTCCTCACTTCTTCTGGTGGGATGCTGGGGCACCTGCATCATTGGGGGGAGTGAAGCTCTCCCCTGAAGTGCTGGCTCCGGTCCCCTCCATGCTGGGCTCCTAGCTGCCTGGTCTGCGGCCCCGTGCACCCCGCTCCATTCCCTGGGCCCCTGCTGCTACGTTTTGTCCCCGGACCAGGGAGGGGCACGGTTCTTGCTGCTTCATATCCCCTTGGGCCAGGGAGTCCCAAACTATCTGCAGAGAAGGACCAGCAGCTTTCAACGTTTCCAGCTGATGGCGGACGGCCGCCTTTGGGAAATGTGCTAACCGCAGCATTCTCAAGAAAACGAAATGGGAGAAACAAGAGCCATGAGAGATGCAAACCCTCACTTTTTTATTAGAGGCAACCAAACTGCATTTCACAAACTCTAATAGGACAAACCTAAGAAGGGGAGAAAGGCACATAGAAGTTTCTCCCTCTTGATTGTTTCCCTCTTTGGTTGCATTCTCCATGACAAGCCGTTCGCTGACCCCCACAGCCCAGTGGGCCCCTGGGGATCAGCACCCCCTTGAGGACCCCTGCCCGGCCTCAGCTGACCTTGTCCCGTCTCTGTGATCTGTATCTGCCTGGAGCCCTTCCTCCTCTCCTTGGAGGCCCCATCTTCGCCTGATTTCCGTGTATGTTGCTTTAGGGGAAATGAAAGATATGTAAACCTCTGCCCACCGGTTAGGGGATCCTTGTGTCAGATCCAAGCCCACAGGCCACGCTCTGCTCAGTTGCTCACAGAGCCTGAGCAGGGACGTCTCACTTCCCTCCGCCCTTCATGGCTACTGCCTCTCAGACGTGGGACAAGGTCCCCCCGCAGCCGGGTCGGAGTCGTGTCCAGGAGAAGGCGGTGCCACGCCCTGATCCTGATCCCCGTCCTCTCTTCTCCCTTTACCCCCACCCATGTGCTGCGCTGAAGCCGGGCACTGCAGTGTCCCCAGGGTGTCCCTAGAGCACGGAGGAGGCACTATTTCCCTCCTCGATGCCTAAGCCTCCGTCCCACAGTCCAGTCCTGAGCCTGCAGGTCCTGGGCTTGTCCTCTCGGGAAGGCTGTCAGGACTCAGGGGGGCGGGCAGCTTTGTTCTAGCTGGGGTGACTGCCGGGTTCATAACCAAGTGCCCTGTCCCCGGTGCCCTCTCTGTCCCTGCAGGAGACCTGCGATCTCGGCTCCTCCTACTGCTGGGAGGGGTCAGAGGGTGCTCAGCCCCTCCCCCTACGGCCTGGTCGTCCCTCCCATGGCCATCTACGGTGGGACCAGCTTCCCCAGAGGGTGGCCCATATATGTGTCGTCCGGCCCCAAGTGGCACGGACTCGTCTGATCCCAAGCTCATGAGTACGTGGTGGGACAATGTATGGGAAGGGGGAGGCAGAGGAGGGCGGAGGGCGTTTTCTAGGTGAGGTTGGTCTCACCGGGGCTTCTTTCGGGCTTGGTGAGGACAGGGTAACCCCAACCAGAGACGAGTCAGAACGGCGGTGTTGGGGTTTACCAGCTGTCACCGTCCCTGCGCGTACAAGCCAGCTTGCTTCCCATTTCCTCCCTCATTCCTCAGCTTGTTTTCTGTTTAACAACCTTGGCGGCATACTTCTCTAAGCCAAACCATCTGTTTACTAGCTTTTTATAAGCAGTAATAAAGACAGTGAAGACCCAAGGGCCGTTTGGTCTCCAGGCGGCCGAGGAAGAAGTTGAATGCCACGGCGGGGGCCGGGAGGGGCCGTGCCGGGCAGGACCCCGGCCTTCTGCCTGCGGCTGCCTGTTCGAAACCCAGTCTCCTTGCAGAGGAGCTGGGGCTGCCGTTCCCCTGCTCCCCTTCCCGTGGCCACATCACAGAACTCGGGGGTCACCTGCCCCAGGGCGGGCTGCCTGCTGGATCAGGAGCGAGCGGGGAGGCGCTGGGAAATGATCTGGGCTCACGGGGTGCCAAGAGGTCACTCTGAGCGAGTGTTCTGAGCCGTGAGTGAGCCCAGGAAAACAATTCGACAACAATGCCGAGTGCCTAGGTGACAGGGAAAAAAAAGAGGAGACTGTTTTGGGAACAGATTTCGGCCTCCGCTTCCAAGGCATTAGTAATTCAAGCAGCAGTGAGTGTAATATTTACTTGGGAAACTATGAAAAGTCTGTAACAATGTTCTTTTCCCAGCTTTTATCCTGGGCTTGCTCGGTTCTGAGCGCAGTCAGCCCCCTAATCGCAAACAGAGGCTCGCTCTGCCATCTGGCAGCAAGGTGTCCGCACGCCCGTCCCCCCCCCGCCCCCCGGGGCCCCAGAAGGCTGGATAGCAGGTCCCACCCGGGCACTGGCGCAGGGACCCCAGCGCTGCTTGGAGGAGGAGCGGGAATGGTGCTGCTGTTGATGAGAGTGTCTGGCCCGGTGCTTTAGGAAATTTTCAACTTATTTTATTTCATTTTTTGGTGAAGGGAAAAGGGCGGGGAGGGAGAGGGAGGGTGGCCAATGGTCCCTGTTTGCCTGGGACAAAAGAGGGCTTTTGGGCTACAGAACTTTGTGTTCTAAAACCAGAGAATTCCCAAGCAAACCAGAATGGGCTGGTCACCCTGGTGGGAGGGGACATCCATGGGGCAGGAGAAAGCACAGAATTTAGTGTCAGGGTTTATGGTTCGTCCTGAACTCAAGGTTTGTCCTCCCTGGGAAAGTCAGGTCCCCTCCCAGGGCTCACCTGTAAAAGGGAGGGGTTGGACCTCTGTGGGGTAATGTCAATCCGCCTGGCCGCAGGCAGGGGCAGGTAAGCTGAGTGGGAGGGGGGCAGGTGTGAGGTCATGGATGCTCCATGGGGGTGGTGGGGTCCTAGGATACCCCAAGAGGAGGCTCCGCCCCTCCCCCAACCACCCCTCCCCCGCAGCCCAACATAATGCGGGTCCTGGTCTACCAGACTGAGTTTCTAAAGAATTTTTTTTTTCTTGTGAAAGCTCCCAAATTCTGAAGTGTTGGCTCCCATTAATGACATCCTGCACAGGCCACACAAACACAGCTGACTGCCAAGTTGGCTTCTGGGCAACTGATTTGCTGCCTCTTGACTACACATTTTCTGTTTCCTGTCAGTTCTAAAGTTCAATGACTTTTTTTTTTTTTTTTATAAACTCCAGCCAGCCATCCCCTTAGTTAACTGGAAATGAATCACATGGTTTACTTTGAGAAAGAATAAGCAAACATATATGTTTCAAAAGCTGATCTCAGGGGTTTAATTCCAAAAAGTGGTTTCTGCTGTGGCCCAAGCTGGCATCTCTCTCCACGGGTGTAGGTGCTGGAGAGTTCAGTGTTGCTACGAGGTGGGAAACCTTGACAACATGATGCAAAACAGAAGAAGCCGGACATAGAAGTTCCCATGTTGTAGGATTCCACTTCCACGGAAGGGTCCAGAACAGGCAAATTGACTGAGACAGAAATAAATGAGTAGTTGCCAGGGCCTGGGAGAATGGAGGCGGGGCGGGTGGGGGTGTGGAGAATGGTTCACGGGGATGGGGTTTCTTTTTGGGGTTGACGAAAATGTTCTGGAATTCGATCGTGGTGATGGTTACACAACCATGTGAATATGTCAGACTCCAATGAATAGTACAGTGTAAAACGGTAGAGGTTGTGATAGTGAATTTTATCTCCACTAAAAAATATACTGTTCACGGGCACCTGGGTGGCTTAGTCAGTTGGGCATCTGACTCCTGATTTCGGCTCCGGTCGAGATCTCAAGGTTGTGAGATCCACGTGGAGCCTGCTTGAAATTCTCTCTCTTCCTCTGCCGCTCTCCCCCACTCATGCACATGCGAGTGTACTCTCTCTCTCTCAAAATAAATAAACAAACAAATAGATAAATCTTTAAAAAATATATGCTGTTCAGGTATTGATTCTCATACTTTTTTATGTAATCTTTTTTTTAAAGATTTTATTTATTTATTGGACAGGCAGAGATCATAAGTAGGCAGAGAAGCAGGCAGAGAGAGAGGAGGAAGCAGGCTTCCCGCTGAGCAGAGAGCCCAGTGTGGGGCTTGATCCCAGAACACTGAGATCATGACCTGAGCTGAAGGCAGAGGCTGTAACCCACTGAGCCACCCAGGCGCCCCTGTAATCTTTTTTTTTTTTTTTCGCAATTTTTTAAATGCAATTTTTAAAACTTTTATGCAATCACAGTTGAACTTTCAGCAGGCTTTTTGGGTAGAAACTGGGAAACCAATCCTAAAGTTCAAATGGAGATGGGATGCACATCAAGTAACTTTCAAAATAACTTTGTGAAAGAAGAACAAAGGAGGAGGTCCCATACCATCTGATTCCAAGGTTCATAAAGACACAGAAATCCAGAAAATACAGAATTGGCGGAAAGACAAACAAATAGATCAGTGGAGCAGAATAGAGAGCCCAGAAATAGACCCACACAAATACGGACAACAGATTTTCAACAAAAGATTGAAGACCGTGCTGTGGAAAGGGGATACTCATTCCAATAAATGTTCTGCAAGAAAAGAAAAAAAAATCGAGCCATACCTTGTGTCCCATAAAAGTATTAATCCAAAACGGACTTAAATGTAAAACTTAAAACTGTAAAACTTCTAGAAGAAAACACAGAAGAAAATCTTGTCATCTTAGGTTAGGTAGGAATTTCTTAGATACCGTGGAAAAGCACAGCCTGTAAAAGAGCAAATGGCTAGGGGGTACCTGGGTAGCTCAGTGGGTTAAGTCTCTGCCTTTGGTTTGGGTCATGATCTCAGGGTCCTGGGATCGAGTCCCACATTGGGCTCTCTGCTCAGCAGGGAGCCTGCTTCCTGCCCCCCACCCCCACCTGACTCTCTGCCTCCTTGTGATATCTGTCTCTCTCTGTCAAATAAATAAATAAAAATCTTTAAAAAAAAGTACAAATGGATAAACTGGACTTAATCCAAATGAAAAAACTTCTGTTATTTTGAAGATTTTATTTATTTGAGAGAGAGAGATAGTGAGAGAAAGCATGAGAGAGGAGAGGGTCAGAGGGAGAAGCAGACTCCCTGTGGAGCTGGGAGCTTGATGTGGACTCGATCCTGGAACTCCAGGATCATGGCCTGAACCGAAGGCAGTTGCTTAACCGACTGAGCTACCTGAGCACCCAAAACTTCTGTTATTTGAAAGATACTCCAAGAGACTGAAGACAAGCCACGGACTGGTAGAAAATACCTACAAATCGTACATCTTGGGGCGCCTGGGTGGCTCAGTCTGTGAAGCGTCTTTCTTCGGCTCAGGTCATGATCCCAGGGTCCTGAGACTGAGCCCCCCACACCCCGTGTTGGGCTCCCTGTCGAGAGAGGAGTCTGCTTCTTCCTCTCCCTCTGCCCCTCACACCGCTTGTGCTATCTCACTTACTCTCTCTCAAGTAAATAAATAAAATCTTTAAAAAAAAACATATCTGATAAAGGACTTGTAATCAAATGCATGCAGAACTCTCAGAAATTAATAAAACAACCACCCACTTAAAAACGGATAAAACAACTGGGCCAAAAAAATACTGACGTTTTCCTTGTTGGATGGCCATTAAGCGTAGAAGACAATGCTAGAATCGTTAGTCATTAGAGGAGTGCAGATGAAGACCACAGGAGGTATTACTATACATCTGTTAGGATGGCTAAAATTCAAAAGACCAGGGCACCTGGGTGGCTCAGGTCAAGCATCCTACTCTTGATCTCAGCTCAGGTCTTGATCTCAGGGTCCTAAGTTCAAGCGCTGTTTTGGGCTCCATGCTGGGTGGGAGCTTACTAAAAAAAAGACTGACAACGCCAGGTGGTTGGTAGACCTGTAGAGCCACTGGGACTCACTCTGCTGATGGGAATGCAAAATAGCATAGCCGGTCTGGGAAACACAGTTTTTAAAAAAAACACACTTTAAAAAAAAAAAGACTTCCACATACAACTGCCACATATGACTTCCAAGTATCCACCCACCAGAAATGGAAACGTACGTCATACCAAGTCTTGTAAAACGATGCCCGTAGCAGCATTATCTATAAAAAGCAGAAAACTGAAAACACCCTGAGCGCTCCCACAGGTTGAAGGATAAATACATCTGGTGGTGTATCCATGGGGTTAGGGTTTTACTTAACAATAAAAATAAATCTGTACAGGGGAACATGTAGACAAATTTCAAAATAATGAGGCTGAATGAAGGCCATCAGACAAAATAAAAGAACGTGCCCATACTATTAGTCTGTTAGGGCTGTCATTACAGGGTAGCCCACACTGGGGGCTTAAACCCCAGAAATTTATTTTCTCCCAGTTCTGGAGGCGGAGACAGAGGCATCGGTGGGTCTTGTCTCTTCTGAGGCTTCATCCTTGGCTGGTAGATGGGTCTTCTTCTGGTGTCCTCTCACGGTTTCTTCCTTAGTGTTTGTCCTCACCTCCTCTTCTCCTCCTCCTTCTTCTTTTTTTTTTTTTAATATTTTATTTATTTATTTGACAGAGATCACAAGTAGGCAGAGAGACAGGTAGAGAGAGAGGGAGAAGCAGTCTCCCCGCTGAGCAGAGAGCCCGATGCGGGGCTCGATCCCAGGACCCCGAGATCACGACCCAAGCCGAAGGCAGAGGCCTAACCCACTGAGCCACCCAGGTGCCTCCTTCTTCTTCTTTTTTTTTTTTTAAAGATTTAATTTATTTATTTGACAGAGAGAAATCACAAGTAAGCAGAGAGGCAGGCAGAGAGAGAGGAGGAAGCAGGCTCCCTGCTGAGCAGAAAGCCCGACTCGGGGCTCGAACCCAGGACCTGGGATCATGACCTGAGCTGAAGGCAGCGGCTTAACCCACTGAGCCACCCAGGCGCCCCGTCTCCTCCTTCTTTTAAATTTATTTTATTTAATTGAGCAGGCTCCATGCCCGACGTGAGGCTTGAACTCACGACCCGGAGATCAAGAGTGCTTCAATGACTGAGCCAGCCAGGCGCCCCCTGACCTCCTCTTATTAGGACATGAGTCAAATTGGACGAGGGCCCAACCTAACGACCTCGTTTTAACTTAATCGCCTCTTTAAAGGGCTCCTCCTCCAAATACAGCCACATTCTGAGGCGCTGGGGGTTAGGGCTTCAAAATATGAATTTTCGGGACACACGAGTGGTCTCGTAACAGTAGTGTGTGATTGAATTTATGTAAAAGTCTAGAAAATGCAGCTTGATCCCTAGTGACAGGAAGCAAAGCAGTGGCTGCCCGGAGATGGCGGGTTGGGGGGGTAGGTGGGGGGCAGCGGGGGTTGGGGGAGGAGACGACAAAGGGGCGTGAGGAAACTTCTGGGAGGAATGGATCTGCTCATTATCTTGGCTGTGGACATGTTCTCATGGGTGTATACACATGTCAAAAGTTATCAAATCATACACTTAAAAAAAGATTTTATTGATTTGAGAGCGAGAGAGAGCATGAGTGAGATGAGGCAAGGGGTCGGGGTACGCAGAACAGGGGGAAGCAGACTCCCCGCTGAGCAGGGAGCACAATGCGGGGCTCGATCCCAGGACCCTGAGATCATGACCTGAGTTGAAGGCAGAGGCTTAACTGACTGAACCACCTGGGCGCCCCTCAGATTGTACACTGACAAGCTGTTGACTTAACGTCAGTTAGATGTAATATCCCAGTCAAGGTTTTTTGTTTTTGTTTTCTGTTATTGTTGTGTTTTGTTTTTTTTAAACAATCTCAGGGGTTTCATTCTAAAAGGCAGTCTCTTCCAAGCGTCCTGGGCCTGGCATACTTCCAGCTCCTCCTGTTGGCCTCTGTCTGCAGGGCCCTGATGGTTGAAAGGGTGCTCCCGGCCCCCACACGTCCTCTCCTCGGGTGCTGCCCCGCAGTCACCTGCTTTCCTGTGGTGCAGGTGGCCTTGCAGCGCCTCCCATAGACCAAGCTTCTTCCTTCCCAGGGCGGGGTGGTGGGGGTGGTGGGGGGGTGGGGTTGGAGTGGGGGGGGGGGGGGGGGGGTGGGCCTTCGGGGGGGGGGGGGGGAGGAGGCTGCCTCCCTTGTCCCAGATACTCCAGTCCCCACTGGCCATCCCCTCGCCTCCTTCCTCCTACTCTGAGACCCAGTGTCCACTCTGGGCTTGGCCCGAAGTCCAGAATGTCCCTTCCACCATCCTATGTCCTCATCCCCAGAATCTGGGACTATGACAAGGCATCACTCCTGGGGTCGTATTGTATCATACAACACAGTTCACCTTAAGATAGGAAGACATGTGCCCCCCTGGCTGGCTGGGGCAGAAGAAGTCTCGAGAAGAGAAGCATGGGGAGGACAGGACAGACCATGGCTGCTTGGAAGATGGAGGGGTCACATGGAACGTGGGTGTCTCCCACGTGCCGAGAGCAGCCCCGTGTCCCCCAAGCGGACAGGAACCTCAGTCCTTGGTGTAGACTTCGTGTTCACGTGTTGAAACCTAACCCACTGTGGGGGTGTTAGGAGGTGGGGCTTTGGGGAGGGGATTAGGTCACAACGGTGGAGCCCTCATGAGTGGGAGTAGTGCCTTTATAAGAGACCCCAGAGAGCAGTCTTGTCCCCTCCTGCCATGTGGGAGGACAGCGGGAAGACAGCTGGCTGTGAACCCGGAAGTGGGTTCTCGCCGGAAACCCAGTCGTCTGGCGCCTTGATCTTGGACTTCTCAGCTTCCAGAGCAGAGGGAAGTAAAGGTTTGTTGAAGCCCAGTCTGTGGGGGTCGGTGCCAGCAGCCTGAGCAGACTGAGGCAGGCCTGTGACTGCAAGAAACTCGCCTCTGGACAAGGGGATGGAGCCTGGATGTGGATTCTGTCTGGGAGCTTCCCGAAGAGAGCCCAGCTCTGTCAACAACACCGTGATTTTGGCCACGTGAGATCCTGAGCCTAGAACCCAGTGGAGCCCAGCCAGGCTTCTGCCCTACAGAACGGTGTCAGCGAAAAAATGGATGATCCTCGAAGATCGCCCTGATCAAGTGATCTGCCCTGCCCTCTTCTTTCTAAGGGACACAGCTGTCAGGGCTCATTTGAATTAGACGGCTTCTCATCACGTGTTAAAACAAAATGGGAGTTTAAAATGATTGTTGTTCATTTCGTCTGAGACAGTGGGTTGGCCAACTTTCCCAGCTAAAATTGAGAGTTAGGCTCAGGACTTTTTTTTTTTTTTTTTTTAAGAATCTTTCTGGAGGGGCACCTGGGTGGCTCAGTGGGTTGGAGCCTCTGCCTTCGGCTCGGGTCATGATCTCGGGGTCCTGGGATCGAGCCCCACATCGGGCTCCCTGCTCTTCAGGGAGCCTGCTTCCTCCTCTCTCTCCGCCTGCCTCTCTGCCTACTTGTGATCTCCGTCTGTCAAATAAATAAATAAAAAATATTAAAAAAAAAAAAGAATCTTTCTGGAAAGATCCAGTGACATTGTTGTTTTGTAAAATATGACTGACCAATTCTTAGGACTCCTGAAAAGTGAATAGGGGTGGAAAGCCGTCTGGCGGTTCCTGGAAAGGTTAGACGCGCAGTTTCCACATGACCAAGCAATTCCACTTTTTGGTGTCTACCCAAGCAAAA
Source organism: Enhydra lutris kenyoni (assembly GCF_002288905.1). NCBI lineage: Eukaryota > Metazoa > Chordata > Mammalia > Carnivora > Mustelidae > Enhydra > Enhydra lutris. The sequence continues at coordinate 13,330,186 of NW_019154122.1, forward strand.
TGAAAACATTTGTAAACAGAATTGTGTTCATGAGTGTTCGCGGCAGCTTTCTTCACTATAGCCAACAAGTGGAAATGACCCAAATGGCCAGAAATTGGTGAACGGATAAATAAAATGTGGTATATCCATGCAATGAAAAATTATCCAGACATGAAAAGAAATACAGAGCAGATACAAACATGGATGAACCTTGAAGACATTGGTGCCAAGGGAAGGAAGCCAGGATACAAAAGAACATAGTGTGCGATTCCATTCATATGAGATGTCCGGAATGGGCAAATTCCTGGAGAAAATAGATTAGTGATGACATAGGGCTGGAGGGAATGGGGTTGATGATTACAGAGTGTGAGCTTCTTTTGAGGGGGATGAAAATGTTGCAAAAGGGACTGTGGAGGCAGATGTACAATTCTGTGCATGTCCTAGAAAACACCGCATTGTGTACCTTAAAAGGGTGAGTTATATCCCAGCACACAATTCATGGACAGTGGTATGTGAATTAGGTCTCAGTAAAAAAGCAAATTATATACCACAAAGGTAAGAGTAAGAAAAAAGTGGGTGGGTGAGAGCTGTAGGCATTTCCAAAGATGGATTAAGTGGGAGCAGGACCCCCAGCCCCATGCCCTGCTGGGGGGCAGACTGCCCCCAACACCACCACCAAGACTCTAGATCTGAGGGGGCCTTCCTGCACTGCCACAAAGGCAAGGGTGTTTTCAAGTTTGATCATTGGTGGGCTTAAACTTCTAGAAAAAAGAAGTCAATCTAAAATTTGGTGCGTGAAAGCCGCAGAGTATACGCGATCTTCAGATCTTCTCTAATGGGATCGATGACGTCATGGAGGAATATTCCAGGTTGCCTCCTCAGGGTCCCTGCTGGGCCTTCCAAGAGCCCAGGCTCCCACCCTCTGCTGGAGATGGCGGTCAGGGTGCATAGAAGTCCTTCTTTTTTTTTTTTATTTTTTTTTTTATTTTTTAAAGATTTTTTTTTTTTTTTATTTGTTAGAGAGAGAGAGAGAGAGAGAGCATGAGCACAGGCAGACAGAGTGGCAGGCAGAGGCAGAGGGAGAAGCAGGCTCCCCGCTGAGCAAGGAGCCGATGTGGGACTCGATCCCAGGACGCTGGGATCATGACCTGAGCCGAAGGCAGCCGCTTAACCAACTGAGCCACCCAGGCGTCCCCATAGAAGTCCTTCTTGCCTAACCCCTACCGCCGCTGTGGCTGATCCCTCCAGGGCATTCCAGAATGCTTGGAAGGAACCCACCACCTGAGTAACATGGCAGAGAGAGGAATTCTTTTCGGAACCCCAGTGACTCTGGGTTCGGGTCCAGAGTGCACCTTATCAGTGCTTTGCAGACACAGATGTTGTTGACGAGAATCAAATTATGTGCCCCTGGTGGAAGTCTCAGTTTGGGACCTGGAACCATCAGGTGTGCAAATCTGAGTCTGGAGAGATTGTCATGGCCCTGGGGCCCGTCCACATCTCACTCCCTGTAACTTTCTCTAGGCTTCAAGTCCAGGCCTGGAAAGAACAGAACCCCTCTTTGGGCTTTTGTGGACTTTTCCACTTGACCCAGGAGGTGAGTCCTGGGTTGGGTTGTTCCGAAATCACTCCCTCTGACAAGCACGCGGGGTTTGTTTTACTCTTCCCTGGGACTGTCTGACAAGCATGGTTATCCCAGATGGGTGAGATGCTTGGTTCTGTGCGAAGGTTTCCTGATGTCTGTCCAGTCCTTACCTGCACCACAGCAGGGGTGGTTGGCTGGGAGAGAGTCATGGGACCTGTGGGTAGCATCTGGGACCACAAGGCCTGAGCCCACCCTCTCTGCCCACCCATCCCCTGGTGTCTGACCGTCCATGATCTCAGTCCATCACTGGTGTCTGCATGTATCTCCCACTGGGATAAACACGTCCTCCCCTACTTAGCCACCATCTAACTTGGGTCTTCCAAGACTGAACCACCTTAGCGCCACATTGCCTGAAGGCACAGACTCTGAAGGGCTTTGTGCAAAGTTCTTGATCTTGGGGTTTGCACAAACTGGAGAGGAGTCCTCTGGACAAGGGAGCCCGCACTGGGTGCTACGGTCCGCTCTCGCCAGGGGGCGCCACACTCCTCCTTTAACGCTACGGGGGTCTGGCTTCCACATTTCCCAGGCTCGGGAAGGGGGATGGCGTACCTTCCGGATTCTCACAATCACACCCCTTTGTAAAGTGCTTCTAGGCACTGAGGTCTCCTGGGGAATGGCCTGACGAATTTCTGAGCGTAGACACAGCTGACCTCCCAGACAAGGGCTCTTTGATGAAATAGCACGGAGTTTCCTTCCGAGTTCCCATTCTGCTTCTCGTGCCACTTTATGACTCAAAAGTCCTTTCTCCTTTTCCAAGTACAGCATCAGTCCCTTCTGGGGTCTTGAGTGTGAAGAGACCCTGAGAGAGGGGTATCTGGCAAAACAAAAGTGTCTCTCTGGAAAAGAGCCTAAACAGACCCCAATTCATCCTGGGGGCAGCTGCTGCGCCAAGAAACTGCACCAAGACGGGTTTCTTCCTTGGTGGCTGCTCGTTGTTGTCAGAAGACCACGGGGGAAGGTCTCGGCCGCACGGAGGCTGGGCCAGGCTTCTCTGCCACGGGTCCCCGAAGGGGTTGGTCCAGGGACATAGTCTCTGTTGCCATGGTTCTCGCCGTCCACAGGACTGCAGGAGGGGAAGCTGCTCAGGACATTTGGGGGAACCTGGCCAGGGGTCCTGAAGGGGGGAGAGGTCAAACCACGATGGAGAGGGATCACCACTCTCCTACCAGGTGAGCGAGGCGCGTGGCCCAAAATAGTGTGTAACAGTCCCAAGCGTGCACGTCGCGGCGGAGGGGGTCCTCTCTCCCTGATTCTGCTGCTGGATGCAAGAGTACACATCCATGCCCGGAGCCACACCTGCGAGCAGCTGATGGTCGTGGGCTGTGGGTCCGCGTTGTTTCCAAGTTTCCCGAGGCCGCTCCCAGGATGGGCAGGGGCGCCGGATCTCAAAAGCAGCACCGCTTTCACTGGGGGCCTCTAAGGGTCAGCGTGGCCCTCCGTTCCCTGGGGATCTGTGTTCTGGCCACCACTGCCCCGCATGGGACTGGCCTTGGTGCGTGTCGTGCCTCACAGCCTGGTTCGAGCAACTTCTTTCCCTCAGGTGTTTTGCCAGTGACGATGCCATAAGGGGGGCCAGGAGAGGACACAAAGACAGAAAATGATGCTCGGGCTTATTTTCAGAAAGATGTCACAAAAACTCCTGGTTCCTCACCCCAAGCCTTCCTTCTGGAGCACCCTGTGCAGATGGCCTCGCTCAGCAGGTGTCGTGGGCAACTGGGTGAGGAACGTGTGCACACTCAGTCCCCAGGTGACCCTCGAATTCGTGGCTTCCTGGAGCCAGCCTTTTTTGTTTGTTTTGTTTTGTTTTTGTTCCCTTTTTAATTGGGAGCATTTTACGTTTCCAGCTTCTCATTTGGCCAAATAAGAATTTTAAGGATGGGGCGCCTGGTGGCTCAGGGGGTTAAAACCTCTGCCTTCGGCTCAGGTCATGATCTCAGGGTCCTGGGATGGAGCCCCGAGTCGGGGTCTCTGCTCTGCAGGGAGCCTGTTTCCTCCCCTCTCTCTCTGCCTGCCTCTCTGCCTACTTGTGATCTCTGTCTGTCAAATAAATAAATAAAATCTTAAAAAAAAAAAAAGAACTTTAAGGACAATGGCCGTATGTTATTTGGATCCATTTTATTTATTTATTTAAAAGATTTTATTTGGGGCACCTGGGTGGCTCAGTGGGTTAAAGCCTCTGCCTTCAGCTCAGGTCGTGATCCCAGAGTCCTGGGATCAAGCCCCTCATCGGGCTCTCTGCTCAGCAGGGAGCCTGCTTCCTCCTCTCTCTCTGCTTGCCTCTCTGCCTACTTGTGATCTCTGTCTGTCAAATAAATACATAAAATCTTTAAAAAAAATAAAATAAAAGATTTTATTTACTTATTTGACAGACAGAGATCACAAGTAGGCAGAGAGGCAGGCAGAAAGAGAGGAGGAAGCAGGCTCCCCGCTGAGCAGAGAGCCCGATGCAGGGCTCAATCCCAGGACCCTGAGATCATGACCTGAGCCCAAGGCAGAGGCTTTAACCCCCTGAGCCACCCAGGCGCCCCTATCCTAACCATTTTTAAAGAAGAAAGCTCTTCCTACAGAATTACTTAATCTCAGATTAAATGACCACAGGATGGTCTTTATTATTGTTATTATTTTTTAAGGTGTATTTACTTATTTTAGAGAAAGCGCGTGCAGGGAGGGACAGAGGGAGGGGAGAGAAGCAGACTGTCGGCTGAGTGCAGAGCTGGGTCCCGAGAACCCAAGATTGCGACCTGAGCCGAAATCAAGAGCCAGGTGCTGAACCGGCTGAGCCACCCGGGCGCCCCAGAGGACGATCTCTGATGCAGTGCATTCAGCTTTATGAAACACTGGCCACCTTTGCCCTTGTTTTTTTCTCATTTCTCTTGTCTGTCTGTGATCAGTCCTCAGGTGCCAGCAGGCCCTGTGGGTCGGGGCCTCCCTCACCCACCTCCCTTCCCCCTCCTTAGGACCTGGGTGCCTCTGGTGGGCCTGATGTTGCTTTTTCACAGACACCTGAGTGATGGCCTTTCCACACATCTCTGCACGTGTGTCCCAGTGCGTCTCCCTTGGTGCCGTCAACTGGCCTGGTCACCCTTTGAGTGGTGGCGGGTGGAGGGCTGCTCCGAGGGGCTGAGCCCAGCGGCGTCCCGCTTTCTTCTTTACTGGCTTCTACTAACTCCTGGCCACCCCAAATGGGGGTCACAATTTGGAGGGGGGGACTCTGGGTTACATGGAAAATCTTTGACGTATGCCAAGAAGAAACCAAGAATTTGTATCAAACACCCGAGAGTCAGGACAGGACTTTATGGCAAGTTCCCAGTCTCTGTAGAAAGACAATGTCCCCGGGAGACTGACACCCACTCAAGGCAGTGGACTTGGTGCCTGCGGGTGGGAATGCTCTTTGCCGAGTATAGACCATGCCTGCCGGCCCAAAGCATCCTCCCTGGCCTTGGTCTTGGAGCGTCCAGGCTCTTCTTATTTCCGGCTCAGAAAACCGTCTCAGTCTGGACTGAGGTGCCTCTCAGCTTCTGTCTCTTCCTACTCAAAACATTCAGAGCTCACATTTTCTCCTTTTCCCTCTCTACCTTCCTCATTTTGCCGCTGCCCTCCCCTCCCCTCCATCACCCTCATCCCTGGGGCTTAGCCAACGAGCTCCTCCTTGCCGAGCTCCACCAGTTCACCTCCAACCCAGGAGGGTTAACCTTCCCCATATAAGGTGAGCTGGGAGAGTTCTCTCCCTGCCCTGTCTGCTCTCAGCCCACATAGACGTAGTTCATCTCTGTCTTTCTGCATATATAGAGTGGAGCCAGCCACAGAGCAGGAGACGAAATACGGAGCTGCATTGCTGTAGGCGAAGTCTTTTCTCCTGTTAACACGTTACTCAGACACTTGTTGAAGACGGTAAGGCAGACTTTATTCAAGGAGAGGGCGCAAGGCGGTAGGTGTAGGGACCATTGCGATGGGGGCTTGCAGTAGGGGAGAGAGACTGGGCTCCACTGTCAACACAGCAGGGGCAAGTAGGAGATTAGAGCCAAGGCAGGGGTGGGGGATGGGAAATCACCGAGAGGAAATGTCAGGGGTCAAGGGGGTTCTGCCTAGACTCACCTAATGGGGTTCCTGCTGAAGGCAGGCCAGGGTGGTCAGACATCACCTGGAGGGTGGTGGGGTGAGGAGCCCCAGCAGACATCGGGGGTGGGCATTCTTGCTGAATGGACTCAGCGGGATTCTCTTATAAGGAAGGGCATTGGGGTAAGAGTTTCAAGAGCCTGGAGAATCTGGTCAAGCAAAGAGTCTTTGTCCTCCGACATTTTGTCCCAAGGATAGTGTTGTGGGACATACACGGTACCACACAGGGTTCCGTAAGGCTGTGGTGTGGGAAGGTGACTTTCCTGCCTCATGGAACCAGCATTCTCGTTAGGGAACAAAATATCTTTGTTTCGGAAAAGACCGAAAGCTAAGGGGTGAAAGGTGAGGCCCTCCGAATTAAGAGAAAAGGGGACCAAGAAACAAAAGCCCCAAACACCTTGAGGGGCTCGGCCTCACAGGAGAATGGGCCTTTGGGGAGAGGGAGGAGGAGGGGTGAAGAGGCTGGGGGCGGGGCAAGGGGACCAGAAGCAGGGCGAAGGCCAGACCCAGGTTGGCAGAAGTGGCCTACGGGTGTTTCAGAGCAAGGAAAAGGCGACTAATCTGTTTGCATTTGTACCCTTGCCCCATCTCCCCTTACTCTCTGCGAGAAGACACAGAAACATCTTTTGCTGATACTGTTATTACTTGGTTTTCAAATCAGAGGAATGAGGCTGCACCTGCCGTGGGCTGTGGCTCAGATGGGAGAATCGGAGCGGGGGACAGGGCTGGGGCTGGACCTCGGGCCAAGCAGGGGCCAGGAGAAGCACGGCGGGGAGCACGGGCAGGGTGCCTTTGCTGCTGCCTCCTTGCATGCAGCCAGTCGGCCTGGGCTCATGGCAGGGAGGGTCTGCACGCCGCCTGGAGACAGGGTTGTGACTCAGCGAATCTGCTCCTTCAAGGAGCATTTATGGAGCACCGTCTGTATGCCGAGGGCACTGTGGCAGGACCAGGAGGGACTTGAGCACAGATCCGTGGTTTCTACCACTCCCCGGAGTAACGACAGCTTCCTTCCTAAAAAGCTTTGCCGGCTCCTCCTGCCTACAAGTGAAGTCTGAGCAACGGCCCATTCCAGAGGCGGGATGACGACCCTCGACCCTGGCCCATTCCAGAGGCGGGATGACGACCCTTGGCAGCCCAGACCCAGCTCGCCTGTTCAGCTCCTCCTCCAAAATTCCTCGGGAAGCCCCTCTACCCTCCAATCACATCTGATTCCTGGATGTTTCTGGAAGGCATCAAGCATGCATAACCTCCATGCTCCAAATTCCATTCCCCCTGCCTCCACACCCTCTCCCCTGGACCTTTCCTGCCCATCCTTCCAAACCACGTGAGTGGGCCCTGGCCTCGTGGTTCTCCTGGAACACTCCTTTTACTCTCCCCACTCAAGCCCCACCCTCCCCCCAAGCCAGCAGCCGTCATCACGCTGGCATCCGGGCTCCCCTGGTGCTTCTGGCCATCAGGGACAGACCGGAGCGTCACGAGTATCTCCCATGATGTCTCTCCTCCTGAACTGTACGAGAGAAGAGCCGTGTCTTACTCATCTCAGCCACCCAGCGCCTGGCACTCAGTGAACTGTCCAGGCAACGAGGGTGAGAAATGTTTTCACCTAAGGATCTGCAGAAACTTCCCCAGGGTTGGGAGGCCAGGAACCCCCACGATGGCTGCAGCCTCCCTTCTGACTGACGATTCTGACTTCTGATTAGTCTTCATTCAACTCCCAGTATAAATAGCTCCCTTTCCCCATATCAGAAAACATCTGCTCCCACGAGCTGCCCAGGCCTGTACCAGCACTATAAATATCTTGGCCGCATCACGGCTGCCCTGGCACGGGGACCAAGAGAACTTGAGAAGCGTGAACACCAAGCAAGAGAAGGGCAGTGGGAACGGAGAAGCAAGATTGCCCAACCTCTCTCTCTTACACCTCCAAGCACAGGCTGACGGTGCTTCCCACTCGGGCTTGGAAACCCCCTCGGTATTCCTGGGAATTCGGCAGAGACGGATGAACGTCAGCTACTCCTGGTCTCGTGGTCTTCAGCTCACCGTCTGCTGCAAAGGCCCAGATCCTCTCTCATCGGGTGACAGGCAGCTTGAAATGCAGGTCGAGGCAGCCCTCCCCATCCAGCTGGGCTCTGGAGAAGCAGGGTGGTCGCTGATACGGCTTCGAAAGTGTCGCTTTTCTCGCACCTTTTTTTTTTTTTTTTAAGATTTTATTTATTTATTTGACAGGTAGAGATCACAAGTAGACAGAGAGAGAGAGGGGGAAGGAGGCTCCCCACCGAGCAGAGAGCCCGATGCGGGGCTCGATCCCAGGACCCCGAGATCATGACCTGAGCCAAAGGCAGAGGCTTAACCCCCTGAGCCATCCAGGCGCCCCTTCACGCACCTTTTTAAGGAGTCATGTCATTGTTTGCTCCTTGAAGCTACTTTTTCTATGTCATAAACCAAAGGGCTAAATTCCGCATAGTGCCGTGGTCTAGAACCTGCTCGGATTTCTAGGCGGATACAAGGGGGTAGCGGTTAGTATTTGGGAGAAGGGACGTGGGAAAACTGTCGGGCTCCATCTAAAAACCCCAGTGGCGATGTCACACGCTATGTTTGTGAAGCTGGGGTGCAGGACAGACAGAGTTTGTGGGTGCCCAGGAGTGAAAGCCCCTTCTTCACTCCCCGGCTTGTTGGACTCTCCCTCGCGGGGCTGGTTTTGTCTTCAAATCCCCCGGTGAAATGTCTGGCAGCCCAGGGACCTCCAGGGGCTGCTGGATAACAAAACGTTTGCTGGTCGTTTTGCCTACGTGGCTCAGCTGCTCCTGACCGGAGGAAGCTGTGCTAGGGTGCAGGGGAGGGGCCCTTCTCGAAGCATCCTCCCCGTAGGAGTCTGCGTTCTCCAGAGAAACAGGACCATTTCACAGATTTCCTATCACGAATTGGACTCCGAGGATCATGGAGGCTGAGGAGTCCGAGATTTGCGGTCGGCAAGCCCGCGGCCCGTGGCCCGGGAGGGCCGAGGGTGTCAGTTCTGCCCTGAGTCAAGGTCAAAGGCAGAGACCAATGTCCCCGCTGGAGGACAGTCAGACAGACGGAGAATTCGTTCTCACTCAGGCTTTCGTTCTACTCGGGCCTTCAGGGCATTGGCGGAGGCCCCGTCACCCCAGGGCGGCCTCTCCGCGGACTCAAACGCGGATCTGGTCCAGAAACACCCTCCGAGACGCGCCCAGAAATAATGTCTGACCCGACATCCGGACACGCCGTGGTGCAGTCACGTGACAGACACAGCAAACCTCACGCTCGATTTCCCCACGTGTTCTGTCAACCTCCTTTCCTGCCACTCGGTGGGCGGCCTCAGCCCCTCCAGGGTGAAGTGGGGTGGGGGGACCCCTGCGATCGGCCACTGCTTCCTTTGGCCACGACAGATGTTTGAAGCTGACTTCTTCTCCTGTGAGCAGCTTTGGGGCTCCTCGGTGACTCCCCGTGGCCTGGGGCATCACTCCGCCATAGTTCTCTGAGGGGACGGGGATGTCCAGCAAGTGCCTTAGCATCTTGGCTCAGTCCTTTCTCCCAGCAGCCCCTGGGGCCCGTCTAGTCTATGGGAAAATCAGAGACGAGGGGCTCTGTACTAATCAGGCAGGCACCCATCCTCGTTCTGACTTTAGCTTTGTCGTCATGAAGAGTTCTCGGACATGCAGCAGACACCAGTTGTCTGGTCCTGTGGACCTCTGGGCACGCGTGTCAGCTCCGAGGGGCCCCCTCGAGGACCCTCTTACCATGTTCCCTCCCATCATTCATGGGGCACAGGGGAATGGGAGGGAAAGTGCCAAGGCACATGACAACTCCTCTGAAGACATCATCTCTCTGATTCCTGGCCACTTCCCATGTCTGGTGGTCACAGCTTCCCCAACAGCTCTTTGCAGGTCCCGCTGAGCAGGTCTAAGGCCTCCCTTTGGAACATGGGGGTATTGGTGACCACTAGTTCTCTGCCTTAGAACTGAAACAGCATCATTTTTTAACATTTTGTTGCCTTTGGATTAGCTGAGGGTAGTAAGCCAGAAGTTAGTTGTGATGGGCACAGCCTGTCTTCTTTGGCTTAATGATGTTCCAACATTTCCAGTGTCCTTGGATGGCCATCATTACTCCCGGGGGAGAAAAGGTAGGCTGCTGGAGAGCCTTTGTGCCCTAGGGTCTTAGTGGCTTCAGGAAGGTGGTTGTGCTCCTTCTGGAATCAGGCCCACAGTCAAGGAAGGAAGAAGGACAGGGGGCATTGCTGGTCTTCCTGTCTTTTACAGAAGAAAGTCAAAGCCTTTCCAGAGGGTCTCAGAAGACACCCCAAATGCATCCTTTGGTAGGACTGTACCAGGCACCATTGGCTCTCCCAGCCTCAGTGGAGACGGGTAAGGGAAGAGGGGGCTGGGAACGTCAACATGGTCATGATGGTGACAGTCAGCATCTGTCTCTTGAGCAGCTCATCTCAGCTGAGATGGTGACTCTGCTCAGGAGAGCCTTTCCCATCCTCTTCCCTCCTCCCTCCTCATCATCAAATATTAATGGGCTCTCATGAGTGACACCATGTAGATTAGACACTGGATGTGGGCAAATTACATTCTGTCCTCAAGGTGCTCATCCCGATCCTTGTATGGTCCTTGTGGAATCAGATTTGTAGATGTTACGCCTTTTGCTATCACTGTAGCAAAAAGCACCGTTGCTTCCTGTAGTAGGACGTTGTGGTGTCGGCTCAAGAAAATTCCAGTTGAGGGGCACCTGGGTGGCTCAGTGGGTTAAAGCCTCTGCCTTCGGCTCAGATCATGATCCCGGGGTCCTGGGATCGAGCCCCACATCGGGCTCTCTGCTCGGCGGGGAGCCTGCTTCCTCCTCTCTCTCTGCCTGCCTCTCTGTCTACTTGTGATCTCTATCTGTCAAATAAATAAATAAAAAAATCTTTAAAAAAAATTCCAGTTGCAAAGTGACCTATAGGTAGTGGGATGGACTTCAAGGCGTGAAAATGTGTACTGAACTATTAAGAGAGAAGAGAGAGGTTTTTTGGAACTCCTGACAAAAAATGGATATGGCCTTAATATTTGTTATTCTCTCATGGAAAATTTTAAAATGATTTTATTTATTTGTTTGTCAGAGAGAGAGAGAGAGAGTTAAAGAAGGGTAGAGTTGCAGGCAGAGGGAGAGGGAGAAGCAGGCTCCCCACTGAGCAGAGAGCCTGATCCAGGACTTGATCCCAGGATCCTGGGATCATGACCTGAGCTGAAGGCAGACTCTTAACTGACTGAGCCACCCAGGCACCCCTCTCATGGAAATTTTAGTTTGGAACTAGTTCTGGGTAGTTTGGAACTGGTTCCGGGATTGTTGTATACAGTAGTTGAATTCGTGGTCTAAAATTACTTTTTTAGTTAGATTTCTCTGGGGGATCATAAGATTCCCTGAAAGTAGGCTGGATATACTCTCAGGCTGGTTCAGTGCTTTTAACATTAGGGTTCACCAAATCTTGTCTTTCAGGCTTCAAACAGCTTCAAAGTTACCAGACTCAATGATAGCAGAGACACTTTGGCACCAGAAAGAATCTGGCTGATCATGTGATGAAAGCCTTTAAACATGTGTCCATGGTGACATTATTAGGTTCAGGAGGGCGTGCCTTCCCCACTTAAATTGGGATAACCCAGCAGGTGCAGGGGACAGAGAACATGGGGATGGGGATGTGGGTTATTAGGTCTGGGGGCAAGTGGGCTTGCGAACACTGCGCTCCTGAAACAGACATGCTGATTCATCCCGTCCGGTTGAGAGCTGCTCCGCTGCCCAGCGTGTTCTCTGCAGCTGGTGGAGCCCAGAACAGGAGAGAGGGGACTACTCTGAGCATGTGCAGTTCCCCCCATCTACGCAATTGGCAAAGTGGTTCCACTTCCTTTGGGAGAGGACTGGGTAGGAGGAGGGATTGGAAGGAGCGAGGAGAGAAGCAAGGAGTGTCCCCCTAGGATTTTCCTCTGCAGGACAGCATGAGAACCTGGGAATGTGTGTCTGCCCCCTCCTCACATATATAAGCTTAAAACATTATAAACATAAGCCGGTACAGTGTTCTCTGATCTGGCTGGGATTCTAGATGCTTCTGTCTTTTTACGGATCTCCCCCCCACTGACCCACCTGCCCTGTGCAAGTCAGCTTCTCTCTGGGTCTCAGTTTACTTCTTACAACCAGAAAGGTGACAACAGCCTTTATACTAATAGGGCCGACACAGAGGTTGCTCTAGTCCAGCTAAATCTTGCTTTCTGTTTTATTGCAGATTTTATTATAATGCTGGTTATTAATAAATCATATCACCCCCATTAAAAACCTGGCACCAAATACACAAGAAAATTGCTATATCCAGACCATGGGAGAGTGTTTAGGCAGGTCTCAAAACAAACGAGCTATCAAGCCCCACCAAGACATGGAGGAAACCTCAACGCACGTTACTAAGTGAAGGAAGCCGATCTTAAAAGGCCGCACACTATGCGATTTCAATTATATGACCTTCTGGAAAAGGCAAAATAACAGCGGTAGTAAAAGGGATGGGGGGCTGCCAGAGGCTAGGGGCATATATAAAATGGTTAATAGAGAGGCCTGGGTATACTTCTTCTTAGAAGCCCAGCCCATTTCACTCCCAAGGTCTGCCAACAAATTCTTCCTCTATATTTGAAATGGAGGTGGCGTCAGGCGGAGGCAGAAGAGCCCCACTATTCGCCCAGGAAAGACATTTATTCAGGCAAATTCACCTCCCTCTGTTCCCCCTCCGGGCCGCTGCGGGGCTCTCCGGGCTCACCCCGCGCTCAGAGAACATTGCCAGGTCAGCAGTCTACACCGTCCCTTAGACACAAGGAGTATTATTTAGTCTAGAAACTCTCAAAGGAAATATCCGCTTGCACGTGAAAAATCTCTGGAATTTCTCTGTTCCTCGCTGTCCAACATCCCTGTATCTGTGAAACGGCCTTGAAACGCCTCTGAAGACAGAGCTGCCTTGTTCACGGCTGCGGTGGGCCCGCTCCAGCCCACGTCTATTCCTGCCCCTCCACACTGGTGGTGCCCAGGAGAAGAAGAGAGGAGAGGGAGGGAGGGGGGAGAGGGACACGGAGCCTCTGAAATCAGAAGGGACAAGTTTTACACCGGTTGGGGAAATAAACAAAATCCACAGTCTGAAACCCTCAGTCCTAGAGTATCCGGGCCTCACTGCTTCTCACTCCATAATTAAGACAAGGAGGACTTTGGATCTAGACAATAAGAAAACGGGGAGGGGGCTCGTTTGATCCCCTCCCGCACCCCCAGCACACCCCCAGCCAATGGTGACAGATCTGGAGTTCACTGAGACCCATGTGAGGGGCATTGAGGGCCTTTCTAGAGGAGTCTGTGAAAGTATAACAATTTGAGCAACGGCCTTGCCTTCTCTTTAGCATGAAGACAGGGACACGCTCTCCCCTCCCTATCCCCCCAGGCCCCTCGCCACCCCTCCTTCCCCAGCACCACGGGAGGACTGTCTGGTCTCCACCAGAGTCCTGTTTCGGCAGCAAAGGGGCAAGACCACAACCTCCCAGCTCCTGTTATACACGAGCGTTATAAATATCTTTCTCTCCGTGCCAGCAGGTTGGGCGAAACCAGACTGACATGGGAAAGGGAAGGTGGAAAAGAATCTGAGGTAAAGAGGGTATTCAAGGGCCAGGTGTGGAAGTTTTAAATAGAAACCTGCTTACATTGCACTTGGAATAGCAGCAGCCAGTGCTCGGAGGTCCTGGGCTTCTTGTCAGCAAACTAACATTTACGTTACAGACAGTTCTGGGACCGACTTAACGTTGCACAAATTCGCTGTAGCAGAAGCCAGAGCTCCGGGGTCCACTGTGTCTGTGCCTCTCAGATTCTGAGTTGAGGACTTTATTTTCTGAGTTATATGCTAAACCTCTGACATTCCAACACACACACACACACACACACACACACACACACACACACACTCTTTTTTTAAAATGCAGTCATACATGGGAATTTTATGACATCAAACCCTTAAAAATGTGGAAATTTGGGTTTCAGAATACTGAGGGAAAATAATAAACCTCTTGATTCACAATATATTTTTTTTCTTTCTGCTTCTGATTCATTCTGGAACTGCGGCTGGCACCGGCTTTGGGACAGGGTTAGGAGGCCCAGTGCGGTGTTCTTATATGTGGACTGCACCCCTGGCCTGGAAATACTCTCCCGTCCCACAGGAATACAGAGGCGACCTTTGGGTCCCTTCCAACCTCACAAGAAGCCTTTGCAAACCAGAGGAGAGAAAAGAAGTTCTGATCTGGAGGGAGAAAGCCATGAGCTTGCAGATGGCAAAGGCGGGAGCCTCTGGGAAGGCGTGTCTGCTGGTGGGGGGGTGCCTGAGTGAGGAGGAAGGGTCACAGGCGGGCGGAGGAGGTGATGGGGGCCCCCGCTTCCTCCAGGTGTCCTTTACGCAGACTTTCCAGTCAGGGTCTTGGCTGCGGGCCGCCATCCTTTTTCCTGTGGCTCGGGCATCTGCTTTCCAGCTCTCTCGGCAAAGCCCGTGTAAGGGCCGCTTGCCTGCCCCCCGCTGTCTCGCCCCCAGCCCGGCCAGTCACACAGCCCCGTTCCCAACCGGGGAGCGAGAGGGCATTTCAGATGCATTTCCTGCCCCAAGGTCAGAGACAGGCGGGACCAGCTGGCCTTTGGCACAGCAAACACCTGTGTTCCTAAATCACAGAAGGCTCAGTCTTCCTCTAGAAGGACCCCACTTTCCTGTCTGTCGGGAAAGCAGAATATACAGAATAGGAGAGGAGGAGGGAGGGAGGCAAGCCGCGGCCCCACTCCTCCAGTCGCGCAGGATTCAGGAGACACGCAGTTTCCTTCAGTGGGAGGCACTTAGAATTCTCCCGTCACTGGTGTGCGGTGGACACTCGTAAATCTTGTGGAGTGGATACGCTGAGCACTGTAGTAGGCCCTGGGCTGTGACAGAGGCCAAAAAGGGTCAGCTAGCATTCCAGCGCTTGAGTCTGATAAGGAATGAGACAAGTAGGGGGTGCTGTCTGAGATTGGGGGTACCAGCTCGTGGGAAATCACGTGTGGAGGGGCCTCGGAAGACAGTGGTCGGGAAAATCTCACTGATGAGTGGGTGGTTGGGAAAAGACCCCAAAGAAGGGAGGGAGGGAGCCGTGTTGATGACCCAGAAGGAGAGCTCCTGGCAGAGGGAACAACACGTGCCAAGGCCCTGGGGTGGATGTGTACCTGGTACCTCAAGCCAGCCAGTGTGGCTGCCGCTGAGCGGGCAAGAGCTCACAGACAATGAGCCAGAGAGAATGAAGGAGTGAACTTTGTTTAGGATCCCACCTTCAAAATCTGCCAGATTTTGGGAAAAATCTTGGGATTGTGGGAAAAGTCATTCTGATGCTAAGATGGCAACCATAACAATGATGGATCAGACAGGCTACAGAGTTGATGGTGAGCACGGGGGTGGGGGGCTGGTTTGGGGAAGCAACGGGAGCCTCCTGGGTCTGAGACACGTTGTGCTCCGGAGTGTGACAGCAGTGACCTGAATTGCGCGGGAGCAGACTCTGTGAGCCCTATGGGGGTGCCCACTCTCTGGTGGGGAGAGGTGTTTTGAAATCTGTGGCAGTGGGACCGACCCTTGAGATAAGAGAGCCCTGAGTCTTCATCCTAAAACGACCTCTGCTGAGGTCGGAGGAAGAGGCAGCTTACCGCTTTACATCTGGGACAGCACCTCCTCGGTGGTGTCCTCCCACCTCTACCAGCAGCCACTGGCCCGTTGGGACGTGTGAATGGACGGCGTGTTACCTCATCTGCTTTGTCACCGTGGAGAACAAGGCAGCATCTTTATCTTTATTGTCTCCAGCTCCTGAACCATCTCCTGCTCCAGGTCCCTCCCTCCAACCCCCACCCCCCTGACTTTTTTAGGCAAAACTGTTCCAGCACATGGTGCCCATAGTAATTTTGGATCCAAACCAAATCGCTACCTCTAAGCTTCCTAGGACCTTATCCTCCGAGATAAGGAAACGGCTGGCAGGCTGAGAAAGAGCCGCTTCAGACTCCGACCACACGCTCCGTCACCGCCCCACGCAACCGCACAGGACGTGTGGCAACGGGCCGTGGCATCGAACACCCGGCTGCTTCCAGAGTCTTCTGGAGCTGAGCCCTGTCCCTGCCGTGGAGCGTCCCCTTCCCTTTCTGCCCTCTGTCGTGTTCCCAGGAACTTCTGTGAACTTAGAGGCCATCACTCCATCAACGTGTGTTCTTAAAATGAGGTTTTGGAGCCCTTGTGAGCATTTGTTTTTGTTTTTATGGGCGTGGGGAGTTGACCCAGAGGCCCTGTGGGACCGTGGGACACAGCTACCTTTGCAGGTGGCTTGCAAGGCGCTCTGAGTCACTCTTACACCCCACAAATGGAGCCATCCTGGAATAAATACTTAAAAAAAAAAACACAACCAAAACCCAAAAACCCTACCCTGTTTCCTGGCAGCTCTGAAACTCACAAGGGGTGAGATGTCGCAATATGCAAAGGGGGCAGGTTAGAGCGAACGGCTGGGCTGTGGGAAATTTGACGTGATCTCTTCATGCCCAGGCGGTCGCAGGGGCCCCGATGGCTTCTGCGGGAAGCGTTTGCAGAGCAGGGAGAAGAGCCAGGCCCCAGAGACGCCGGGGAGAGTGGCTAAGCTGGGTGAGGCGCAAGGCTGCCCCACAAGCCCCTTTAACTCCGGGCAGATGCTAGTGGGAACGCTGTCTGCTGACCGGCAGCTCTGATCCGTCTGCTAAAACTCCAGCTGTGCTGGGGACTGACCTCATTCATGAAGTAAACATTGAATCAGATACCAGCAGGCCTAACCCTGGTTGAGTGGAAATAACATGGATGTTTCCATAATTATGAAGCTGCCAATTGGATTTGGCGAGAGGATCTCTAAATATGTCAATCGGAATGAGTTCATTACCTTTTCTTGCCAATTTCATCAGGGGCCCGTTGCCTTGTTGCGGTTGAAATTATTTGTATTAAAATGCTTTACTTACATTTTAGGTTTTGTTTTTTTTTTTTTTTTTTGTATTCCAAATAATGTACTGGAAAGCAGTGTCGTCTAGCAACTGGAAGACAATACTGGGAGCCGGTTGATTGGCCGAGGCTGTGCCACGGTGGTGTGCCAGCCGTTACCGCAACGGATCTCGAAATCCCGATCCTGGAAGAGCAGCCCGGGGCCGCAGAGCCAGGGCCTGCCTCCCAAAACAGGCGTGGTTATAGTGTTGGTTCTGGGGTCCCAGCGTGCTGTCTCAGGGTCACACCCCACTCTGTCGGCTCACGGAGGCATCCCTCGGGGCCGTGCACCCAGGCTACAGGTTATTCGTGGCCTCGACTCCCTTTTCCACCCTGCTCCTCCTGCCTTCCCATGAAGCCCGTTCAGGAGAGGAAAGCGTGGGTTTGTGACCCCGTCGTAGTGGAGACCACCGTTCCTAAAGCAGTTTCATCATCTGGGGGAGAAATGATACCCGACAGCCATTCCTTTCTTTTCCTCATTGACCTTCGGAGGCAGCTGGAGCCTGGCACAGGGAGCTGGGTTGCCTGAGTTCCAGCCCCGGCTCTGCCCTGCGCATGATGGGTGACTGTGGACAGGTTCCCCTCTGCTCTCTTCTGTGCCTCCATCTCACCGGTTTGTGAAAACAGCACCCTCCCTCCAGGGGTGCTGCGAGGATGCAAGAATTTGTTCACGCACAGCCCGCAGGACAGTGCCTCGTTCCTGGAAGAGGGTCAGTATCATCCTCACGATTATCGCTGGTCTGCGGGGGCCGTCGCTGTATGCAGCGTAGGACACCTTAACAAGGTGTAAATCAGCAAGGGCATTCCAGGCCCAAGGAGCCAGGTGGCTGAGGTCTGATGGATTCGCTTTGTCACTTAAATTGGTTCCGTGGGCTTAATGTTCAGCGTCTCTTCCTTAGAACAGTCGTCTGATTTTTGACAGTCAAGTAACTCAAAGAAAGGGGTCATTGTTTCATTTGAAGATGATTCTGCTGGTGCTTCATCTCTTTTTGTCTTTCTTTCTTTCTTTCTTTTTTTTTTAAAGATATGCTCAGTGGGTAGCAGGGTGCCTGATGTGGGGCTTAATCCCAGGACCCTGAGATCATGACCTGAGCCATAGGCAGATGCTTAACCATCTGAGCCACCCAGGTGCCCCTGATGTGATGCTTTGCTTCTGCACGAAACCCCAAGCTGACTAACCAGAGGTCCCTCGCCCAGGCCCATGGAGCTCTTTCTTCAACAGTGGTGAGAGCAGTTGGCACTTTTCAGCCTCACAAAGACCCTGCCATGCCCTCAAACTAAACCACTCAAACTGTTTCCTTGTGATGCTGTCCCAGCTTTGGCTAAGCCTCCTCCCAGTACCCTTGGCCCTCCGAGCTGGGAAGGCGGTCCCAGGGACTGGCTCCTTCTCCATACGGAAGAAAACTGGACCAGGGTGAGAGAGCTGACCTCTGGCAGGGGGCTTTGAGCGCTTCTGATGTCTCAGGGTACTTGAAGGAATCGTGGAGAATCGAGGCAAATGTCCTAAATGTAACACACACACACACACACACACTAATTGGATAAACTGAAGGCCAGTGAACTTAGTTTTGATCATGGGCAAAATTCTGAAGCAGATAATCAAATGAATGGCTGCGCAGCACTTAGGAAGGGTGACTATAAGGGTCCATACTGATTATCGAAGGAATGTCTTTCACTAGGTTGGTGAATCAGGTGAGCACTTTGCCGTAGCTCAGTGACTTGTGACAACAGTTTGACAGTTTCTCAAGAAATTCTTGTGGACAAAGTAGGGAAGAAAAGGCTGCTAGGGCTTGAAGGGCCATTAGCTAGTCACGTGGCGCATCTCCATTTAAGGTGACACCTCTTGCTGAAGACCACACAGCTCCTTAGTGTCATGGCGGGAATTTGCGCATGGCCTTGTGTCCCAGGTGAAGGCTCCATCCACCGTCTGTGGCTCCTGGGCACGGTGAGGAGGATGCTAGCAGCAGATGGGATGGTGTCCTTCGACAGCTTTCTCTAGTGGCTTGCCAAACAGTTCTGTCCTTGGCCCCTACACTCTTTAACGTTCTATCAACAACTTGGATGAAGCCAAAGATAACTGCTTATCAACTGTGCAAATAACACAAGACTGGGAGAGAAGGCCAACATGTTGGAATTATAGAGTCAAGATCCAAATGATCTCAACAGGAAAGAATGATCGGTGGAATCCAACAAGATAAAATGTAACTGGAATACATGTCAGGTCCTGCCGTGAGATCCAAAACTCAATTGCAAAAGTATAGGATGTGGTTGGAAAACATGACCGACCTCACCCGTAATCAAAGAAATGCAAATTGAAGCAACCATGAGATAATCATTTTCCTTTATCAGATTGGCAGTGATTAAAAGAACGAACATTCTGCACATTTGGTGGCTAGGATGTGGGGAAATAGGCTCCCTTGTAAACCACTTGTGGGCGGGGAGACAAAAGCACCCATGCTGGAAAGCGATCTGGAAATATACAGCGGAAGCTATAGAATGTACCATTTGTCCCAACAGCTTCATTTATAGAAATGTATCCAAAGACAGGTATGCGAAGACTTACATACATGAATATTCATAAAAGCACTGTTAAGCAAAGAGCACTTTTGGAGGAGTGTGGTCGGTTCTGGATCAGAGTCTTGGAGCCTCAGAAGGGTACCACACAGGTACAGCCAAATCCTTGATGCCATCATGAGGAAGGATCAGGGTCTGTGTAGCTCCTGAAGGCCAGACGAGGTCTTGTAAGAGATAGATGTGGCTTAATAGTACACAACAGAGGGGCGACTTGGTGGCTCAGTGGGTTAATCCTCTGCCTTCAGCTGAGGTCATGATCTCAGGGTCCTGGGATCCAGCCCTACATCGGGCTCTCTGCTCAGCGGGGAGCCTGCTTCCCCACCCTCCCACCCCCCCGCCTGCCTCTCTGCCTACTCGCGATCTCTGTCTGTCAAATAAATAAATAAAATCTTAAAAAAAAATAGTACACAGCAGATTCTAACAATTCATCCTGTTAAAAAGTAGGATGGGCTGACCACCTTGTACATTCCCCATCACTTGCACATTATTACTTCCAGATTACGACCCTTTGTCCAGGGTGTCAAGGAGGAGAGTCATTGCTCTTCAGCCATTGGGACGAAATGCTTTGTCCTGGTTCCTTCCAACACAAAGAGACAACGAGTCTTTGCTGGATTAAATCATCAAAGGGTGGAGTCCCAGCTCAAGTTCAAGGTGGCTGGGAGGTCACCTTCCTGACGCTGAATTCTAGGAATAAAGCGAGAAACCCTCTTGCCATCTAACGCTCCGAGATCCTCACCATCCCCTTTTCTCCCCATTTTTTAGGAGTACCTGCTGTGCCTTGGTCCTCCAGAGGTACACCTAAGGGAAGTTTCTGGCTGAACTTGAAGAAAAGAAATAAAAGATGTAAGTGCCTTCTCACCAAACCATTTCCACCGTGTTTTGGCTTCCCGTGGACAGACGTATAGGGTAGGCATTCAACTGCTCCTTCGACGCCTTTCCCCCCTTGCATTAACTTCATTTAAAACTTTCAATTTTTGGGGCACCTGTCTGGCTCATTCGGTAGAGCATGCGATTCCTGATCTTGAGGTTGTGAGTTCAAGCCCCACGTTGGGTGTAGAGATTCCTTAAAAATAAACATAAAAAAATAAAACTTTCAATTTTAATCATAAGCCACACCTGCCTAAAAGCTAACTTTTAGGCAGTACCCCCAAACATGGAGATTGGTCCTTTTGGATGCGTATCCTTCTTGGGCTCTAATGTTTGCTTATCCCTCAGTTTACGAAGTCCCTTCCTGGGCTCTGTTTCACTCGATCTTTCCATCACCTGTATCAGGTGGGCATTATTCAAAATACCCATTGTTAACTCTCTCTTTTTTTTTTAAGATTTTATTTATTTATTAGAAAGAGAGAGAGTGAGCTTGATCAGGGGAGCTACAGAGGGAGAGGGAAAAGCAGGCTCCCCACAGAGCAGGGAGCCAGAAGTGGGGCTGGATCCCAGGACCCTGGGATCATGACCTGAGCTGAAGGCAGATGCCCAACCAACTGAACCACCCAGACGCCCCTCTTGTTAACTCTTTACTGAGCCCTAACTGCGAACAGCTCACCAGGCACTGTGTCAGGGAGCCACAAACTCTGGAGCCGGGAGTAGCCTACTTCCAACCCATTTGAGGTCAGAGGAATCTCTCCATAAGACAACTTATCACATCATCACCAGCAGCAGATTTCGGTGGTCTCCAAGGCCATGCACATTCTGCTCCCTCCACACGCCATGTGTCTCCTACTAAGACCCCTCACTCTGAGCTCAAGCCACATGGGCCTGTCATTTCTCCCAACAGGTCACACTCCTTCCAGCACAGATTTTCTACATATATTCTTCCCTCTGCCTGGAAAGTTCTGCTTGTGCTGTGCATCCTTTGGGTCTGAATAATGCTATGAGATGGGTTGTGCTTCCCCGCCCTTCAATTCAAGTGCTGAAATCCTAATCCCCAGCACCTCAGAACGTGACTATATTTGGAGATGGGGCCTTTAATGAGGTAATTGTGTTTAAATGAGGATGTTAGGGGGGACCCTAATCCAATCAGACTGGTGTCCTTATAAGAGATTAGGACCCCTAGAGACACAGCAGGGGAACAGGTGCACAGAGAAAAGGCCAGGTGCAGGACCCAGGAAGAAGGTGGCCATCTGCGAGCCAAGGAGAGAGGTCCCAGAGGAAACCAAGCTTGCGACACCTTGATCTTGAACTTCCACCTTCCAGGACTGTGAGAAAATTAACTTCTGTTGTTTCAGCCTCCTAACCCGTGGTATTTTGTTACGGCAGCCTGAGCTGACTAATACAATTGAGAAGTCATTCCCTTGGGGGCACTTTCCCCTACCCCTCCCCTCCTTCAGCACGGTAGGGCTTTTCCTCCATCACACTTGTCAGTCTGTGAATAATCATGTATCTGGATGACTGTATGGCTAATGTCTGGACCCCTTCCTCGGGATGTAGACTCCAGGGGAGCTGAGGAACACGTGTATTCTGATTCTCCAGTGTGTCTAGCGACTAGCATGGTGATTGCTGCTCACATAGGGGTGTGTTCCATATGGTTGGGTGAAAAGGCTGAAGAGTTGTTTCAACGACATTACACATGATGAAACTGAGGCTCAGAAAGGTTAAATTTCCTAAAGGTCACCAAGTAGCTGGGTGGCAGAGTGGGACTGAAATCAAGCCTTCTTAAAGCTCTGGCTCTTAACCACTAATGATATTCTGTGTTTTACTTTTGTTGCCTTTTTTTTTTTTTTTTCCTGAATCTTTATCCACTGGCTGAGGTCGGATTTTTGGGTTTCCCCCCCCGTTTTTTTTTTATTTCTTTTTTTTTTTTTTGAAGATTTTGTTTATTTATTTGACAGAGAGAGAGATCACAAGCAGGCAGAGGGGCAGGCAGAGAGAGAGAGGAGGAAGCAGAGAGCCTGATGTGGGGCTCGATCCCAGGACCCTGAGATCATGACTTGAGCCTAAAGGCAGAGGCTTAACCCACTGAGCCACTCAGGTGCCCCCCACTGTCTTCTTTTCCTCAGTCCCTAACTGTCCAATTTTGAGATGCACCTATTCACTCAACAGATACTTCCTGAGCCCCTCTCACATGCCAGCTTCTGTCTAGGAACTAAGAATACAGCAAGACAAAAGAGAGAGAGAAAAAAAAAAAGAGCCTTCATGTGGAGCAGGACATCAAATAAGATCAATAAATTACCTGGTATATTAGAAGGTGATAAATGCAATGGAACCCAATGGCAATGAGGGACTGGGGAGTCAGGCTAGTGTTTAAAATCAGGAGGTTAGAGGGCACCAGGGTGGCACAGTCAGTTAAGCATCTGACTCTTGATTTTGCTTCAGGTCAGATCTCAGGGTCCTGAGAAGGAGCCTTGCATTGGGCTCCAAGCTGAGCGTGGAGCCTGCTTAAGATTCTCTCTCTCTCCCTTCCTCTCCAGCCACCCCTCAAAAAAATCAGGAAGTTAGAGAAGGACTTTTTCAGTAAGAAATGTTAGAGCTAAGACTTGAAGGGAGTGAAGGAGGGAACCCTGGGGATATCTGAGGCCAGTGCCTTGCAGATGTAAAAGCAAGTTGTGTCCCAGCAACAGAAATAAGCCCGGAAAATGACCCATGTGGCTGGAATAAAGTGAGTAAGGGAGTCACAGTCAGGAGAGGGGCTCAGCCAGGCTCCAGGAGGCTAGTGGTATAGGACATTTCTGGCCATGGCAAGACTTTGAGAAGGGAGTCTTTGGAAGGTTTTCAGAGGAGCCATATGATAGGACTTTTAACAGAATTACTTAGGCTGTCATGTGAACATAGACTGAGGAAGAGAGGGCTGAAGGTAGAATCTGGGAGGCCAGTGAGAAGGCCATTACAGTAACCAATATGAGCGATGATGGGGACTTGGTCCAAGATGGTGTCAGTGGAGCAGAATTCTGAGTAAGTTTTGAAGAAAAAGCCAATAGGATTTACCAATAGGAGAGACTTAATGTGGGGGGAAGGAGAACTCAAGGTTTGAGAAGCTGGAAGGATGGAGGTGTCATTACAGTGAACATGGGTAGAGCACCTTTTGCTGTTGGAAGGTCAGGAATTTCGTTCTGAACATGATGAGTCTGAGCTTGCCTACTAGCCATTCAAGTTTTGGTGCCAAATAGGTAGTTGTGCTTTCAAGTGTGGAGGGTTGGGGAGAGGTTCAAGCTCTCATCAGCAAAAACAGATGGCCTCTAACGTCATGGAACCAAATGAGATCACTTAAGATATTAAGTAAAAAGAGAGAGAAGTCCAAAGTGTTAGTCCCGGGGGGCATTGCTACACTTAAAGGTCGGGGGAATGAGGAGGAAACCAGCCAATGGGAGGGAGAAATAGGAACCGGGGATGCAGCAAGAAAACCAAGAGTGTGTGGTGCCTGGCTGGCTCAGTCGGTTGAGCAGCCACCACTTGGTTTTGGCTCCCGTCACCATCGCAGGGTCCTGGGATCCAGCCCTCAGACGGGATCCACGCCAAGGGTCTGCTTGAGAGTATCTCTCCTTCTGCCCTCACACCCCCGCGTGCTCTCTCTTAAATAAATCTTTAAATTTAAAAAAAAGTAAAGGAAACCAAGAGCGTGCCTATGTGAAGAGAGTGTTTCGTGGAGGAGAGGGTGGTAACTGTTACAAAATGACGCTGATGGACAGGTAAGGTGGCCACGGGGAAGAAACGGAGTGTGCTGGGAAGGGTACCGTGGGAAGCGAACTGGGGATATTTAGAAAAAGGGAGAGATGAGATGAGATGAGCTGGGGGCTAGAGGGAGAAGTAGAGGCACGGAAACGTTTTCTTAGGAATAGACAATATACTTACTTATATGCTTATGGGAACGATCTCGTCGAGAAGAAATTGAGACTCAAAGGGGTTAGGTCTCCCTAGGCACTAAATCTCTTGGGCCAGACTTTGCTTCCTGCTGGGCGCTGCTTAAGGGATCCATTTCAGCCTCACTGGGACCCCAAGCCCTAGACGGGATCCAGTCCAGGGATTTGAGCTTCTACTTTACTTGGGCCAGAGGCACATCCGGTATTTACTGACTTAGGTGAAACAGCCCCTCAACTTGTATTTTGGGCTCTGACTCTAGCTTTCACGGTTCCTGGGAATCGCCTGCCGGCGAGGCGCGAGGGCGTCCGGGTTGCCAGGGGAACCCGCGCAGCCAGCTCGCCACCCGGCCTCCGAGCCCTTTCGAACGCTCCCCGGTGTCAGCTGACCAGTTCTCCTCCAATCCCGTCTCGGAGGCGGGGCTCGACGGCCGTCTCCACAGCAACGCCGTTGCCAGTCCGCGCTCAGGGCTGCGGCACGGCAGGAGGCGCGTTGCGATGATGTCACGCACCCCGCGGCGCTTGCATGACGTCATCCCGCCCCGCGGAGGGCCCCGCCGACCCACAGGTGTGAAGGCCAACAGGGCTTCGGAGACCGTGCATGTGTCGTGTGAGGTTGGCGCATGGGTAGCCCTGAACCGCCGAGTTGTGAGCAATCGCGGTGGAGGTCGGCTGGCAGCCGCGGCTTTCGTCCTACCCGGGAATCGGCGGAGATGCCGCGGTTCCGTCTGGCTCTCTCGGAGCTATGTGGAGGGCAGATGTTTCGACCCCTTCTCCTTACCTGGGGCATCCCTCGATGAATCCAGAATGCCACCTGCCCGTCTGAAAATGCTAGTTGAACACCCAGACTGCTGTTGCCAGCAGGCATCCTTCGCAGGCCGCCCACTTTCTAAACCGGCGCTTGTAAGATCAGCAAAGTTTGTGGCTCGGGTTGCAAAGTAGGAGTAACCAGACTCCGACTGAGAGTCTCAGGAGTTCTCGGAGTCAGAGTTTGAACCTTCAGGGACTCGGGACTTCTCTTGGCTGCTTGTGGTTCTTTCAGGTTTTTAACCAGGATCCAAACAGTCGACCCGGCTAAGTAAGTGCCCTCCAGGTGAACGAAGGGCCGCTGTTGCCCAACTCCTGGTCTTCACCGCTGATCCTCGGGGTACAGCGATGATGACATACCTGCCACCAGTGAGAGCTCATTTCGTTGATTAAGTCAGGAAATACCGGTTGCCCCGCTGTCTGCTAGGCACGGTTTAGATTATTACTGTTCATTGAGAGAATGAAGTGTGATTTAGGATCTAGCACGTGGCTAGGAGTCAGGTTTGATTTCGAACTCTGGTTCTGCTGAGTGATCTTGGGTGAGTTACAGATCCCCTCTGCGCCTTGATTTCATGATTTCTAAAAACGGGCATAATAGTGCCTACCTCCTACAGGTGACTGATAAGAGTTAAGCCTCATGTTACAGTTTGGGAGGCCCTTTCTTTCTGCTTTCTTGTGTTTCTTCCCTTCTCATTCCCCGTCTATCTCAGACTATGCTCAGGGGACACCGCCACTAGTGGAAAACAACCTCCTGACGGGCGCACAGTCTCAGAGGTCATCCACAGATTCTTGTCAAACTGTTTTAAAAACAGCTTTCACCCAGACTCTGCTTTCTGTGGGTCTGTATGCTGAGGCCAAGTTATATTTAAGCAGAGCCCTCCCGCCTCCTCCTCAAGAAAGCTCCTCTAAAACCACCTAAATCCAAAAATAAATAAATAAATAAATAAAATCCCTTTCTTCAAGTGCATGGTGCCTTGAAGCTGAACATGTGCAATGTTTTGGAGGGTGGTCTGGGAGACTGGGTCGGATCCTGGGTCACTGTCTGGGGAGGGACAAGGCACCAGCAACCAGCAGGGTTGGGGAACTAATGTCTGGCTCCCTTGTCACCACAAGGGCTGTGGTTTCTAACCCTGTCTGCGTCCACGTCCCACTAAACAACAGTGGGAAAGAAAACAGACTTGCACACAGGCAGACACACACACCGCCCCCCCCCCCCCCCGCAGACTTGCACAGCCTTCAGAGGAAGCAGAGCACCAGATGTTCTGGGTTTCCTGTTCGATGCTTCCACAGCTGGTCGAGTCTGTGGTTGTGGTTTGTCTGTCTCGGGCTCATGTGAGAGACAAAAGCTGGGCTGACGGGAAACCTCGCCTCCCGGCCCCCTTCCTTAGCTCTAACTGATCAGTCACACGGAAACCTGGCAGGTCAGACATTTCCTGAAACACCCAGAGCTTGGATTCTCCCAGGAGGAGGCTGAATCCCTCTCTGCCTGAGAAGCAGCCCCTTTGCTTAGGGTCGGCCCTCCGAGAACCTAGGAATGAGGGCAACGTCTCCGAATTTACTATTCCTAGAGAGCTGCATCCTTGCTGAACAGAAGGAATGTGAGGCCAGGTGGCTGCAGTCACTAATCCAGGGCCAGCATAGAGCAGCAGAAATGAATGAGGAACAGGTAACTTCATCTCTGGGGGTTGGACCTAAAAGCTCCTGCTGGCCCTTCTCATAAGTGGCTTTGGATTCAAACAGACAAGGGTCTGATGCTCTGCAGGGCTCTGGTCTGGTGCAAGGACTTCAACCTCTCTGGACCTGGGTTTCTGCATCTGTAAAATGGGGCCAGTGGTATCTATTTCACAAAGTTGTGAAGCCCAGTGAGACACGTGGATGTGCTTGATAAGCAGCTGTGCCCATAGTAACTGCTCAGTAAATGTCGATTCCCTTTTCTTTTGGAAACTTTGCAGTTTATTGAAGGGTGCACCAAAAGCAGACAAGAGACGACTGATGAAAGCATCGATCCCAGCTCCACCACCTGGAGGGTCCGTGGTGCAAGAGTTCTGGTACAGGTGTCAGCACCCATTGTGGGGGGTGGGGAGTGGGGGGATGCTGGCAGAGGGGTTGGGGCTACCCTGGGGTCTCTGGCTCTGGGAGGCAGCAGCCAGTGTCTTCCTCTGGGTTTGGAGGAGGTTTAGAGTCTGGAGGCTGCGGGGGAGAAAGGTAGCGTGCTCCTTCACCCTTGAGCTCCGTAGTGATATTAATACTTATGGCTACTGTTCAGCCTGCCTTTGGACCTGTGCTACTGGAACCCTGCCCTGAGCCCCAGCTTCCAACAGGGTGCCCTGGGCCCCCTCCCTGTGAGATGAGGCATTCCCAGCCAAGTGTAGCATTAGGGTCATTGCCTCTGAAGTCTGACCGAATAGGTTTAAATATTGGCTCTGACACGTATGAGCTAGCTCTGCAGCCTTGGGCTAGTTACTTTCCCTCTCTGTGCCTCTGTTTTCTCATTTATAAAACAGGTAAAATAATAACCACATCATCGGGTAGCTGTGATGATGAAACAGGTTAATGTATGTCAAGCACTCAGAAGAGCCACGGGCGTGGGGTGAGGGGCTCACTAAAGGTCAGCTGGGGCACGGCCGAATGCGTGGTTCTTACAACCTCTAGGGTCTGTGCCTAGCTCCATTTCACAGATGAGAACACTGAGACTTGGGGGGAATGAAGTAAGTTTTGCAAGTTCCCACAGGAATAAGGCTAAGGAGTAAGGTTGAGACTTTACTCCAGTTCTTTCTCACGTGTGAGGTTTTAACCACCTCCCCCAGCTGTGCCTTTTTCTTCTCCTCGGTACCTCCCCACCCCCCCCCCAGGATGCTCAGCCTCTTCCTGCCTCCAGGACCTCACCCCGTGCAATCTCCAGCTGGATTTCAGCTCTCAGGGCAAGGTCTTGGCTCCTGACTAATGTTTCCCTGCAGAAACTTACCTTGCAGAGTCACTTTTCACAAGCAATTGTTCCTAGCCAAGGATAGTGTGACTTAATTCATGAGCAGGTCTCAAGTGTTTCTAGGACAATTTGTATTTTAACCGGAAGAAACCGCCCTTTGGCGAGAATTTCACAAAGAGCTGTCCGGCAGGGGAGACATTTTGTTGTTGTTTTAGGTGGGGAGCTGGTCCCTTGCTACATGTTAACCCCCGCCCCCCATCCCTGCCTGCTGCTGGGTTCATCTGAGGGGAGAGGCAGCATGGTGTGGTGTCAGGGTCCTCAAATTTCTGATAATTATGGCCTGAGGAGCTTTGAAAATGCAGGTTCCCAGGCCCCATCTCCAAGTCTATGAGCAACAGTTTAAGAAATACCGACATTGTGGCAAGAGACACGAGACCCAGGTTCAAGTTCTTTAATGAGCTTGCAACGCCGGCCAGACATTAAATCCTTCTGAGTGTCAGCGCCCTCATCTTTAAAATTGGAAATAAGTGGGGCGCCTGGGTGGCTCCGTGGGTTAAAGCCTCTGCCTTCGGCTTGGGTCATCATCCCAGGGTCCTGGAATCAAGCCCCACTTCGGGCTCTCTGCTCAGCGGGGAGCCTGCTTCCTCCTCTCTCTCTGCCTGCCTCTCTGCCTACTTGTGATCTCTGTCTGTCAAATAAATAAATAAAATCTTTAAAAAAAAATTTGCAAATAAGCCTCTGTCGCTTCCTGGAGGGGGATCACCCGCGAAAGTACCTGTGCTCTGCTAAATGCCTCCGGGTGTGAGAGGGGCGTGTATTTGCGGGTGTCCAACCAAGAGTTGCAGAGACACTCAAAGGCCGGCGCAGACCTGGGCCCAAGGGCAGGGAAGTTCCCCAAGTCTTTGGGGAGGTAGGGGCCCCTGAATGTACCCTCGTAAGCACTCCTTTGGGTGAAGGCTGCTGGCCGCAGGAGGAGGAAGCGACGTCTTCCCTCCTCTCGCTTGCTGGTCTCTCCGGGTGAACCGCGTGGAGCACACCGGAGCGTGCCAGGAGCGAGAACCCGCCGGGGGTGCCGGCGAATGCCGCAGCCACACTCCCCCGCTGGGTCTCAGCGCCTGAACACAACAGAGGCTCGGTTCTCGCTCACCCTGTATGTGCCTGCGGGCCTGCAGGCGCGTCTGCTCCACAGACTCATGCGAGGACCCAGGTGGATCGAGGTGCCGTCCTGGAACCACACCATCTGCCACACACAGCTTCCAGCGTCCCAGCGGCTGGGAAAGCGAGCCTCCAGAGCGGGCCGTGGACTTCTTACCGACCCGGCCTGACATTCACACCCATCACGTGCGCTCAGTTTCCCCGGCCAGAACTAGTCACTTGGCCCGGCTGGGACATGCAGGGGAGCACATGGCATCTTTGGTGAGCAATCTTGTTTCTGCCACAAGATACTCCCAAGAGCGGATCCGAAAATCCTTGGTCTAGGTTTTCAGCTTAGACACAAAGACCCATGTCCCTCGAGAGAAAAGGCAGGAAGACTTCTCCGTTGAGTTGCTCTTGTACCTATAGTCTGAAAGGCTCAACTTTCCTGTCTGATGGAGTGCAGCTTTATTTGTTGGAGAAGGTGGGTTTTTGTTTTGTTTTCTGTTTTTGCTTTTTCTCATTCTTGTCTACCCTCAAAACATGGGGGAAAAAAGCTATCTTCCTCAGTCAGCCAGCAGTCTGGCCCAGGCCCCCTAGGATGGAGAGGAGCCATTCCCCAGCAGGCCAAGAAATACCCCAGGAGCTCCCAGGGTCCTGTGGGTGCTGGAGAGGAGGCTGCCACGGCCAAGAGGCGGTGTGCCCAGCCGCCGACTCCACTGTCAGTCCGAGCACTCTGTGCTGAGCATAGCCGAACGCAATACAAATATCTTTGAAAATGGAGAATACTGGACTGGGATCCAGCAATTTGGGGCAGCAGCTTTCTGGAGCACATAGCTTGGGAATTTGCCTTAAGAAATTTTTCATTCCTAGAGTGTTGGTGGATAAATGGCCCTTATTTGTTTAACCTCAGATCAAGCCACAGCCCCCATTTCTGGGCTGATTTGAAAGGGTTGTTTTAAAATAGCTGAACAAGCTGAAAATCGTGGGCCTACATTGCTGGAATGGCTTTGCAGAAAGCAGCAGGCTCAGGAAGTTCCTTAATTTTCCATAGAATGTGACCGGGAGGAGTGGGGAGAAGGGGAGAGGAGCAGAGCAGCATGTCGCCCAGACTGTCTCTGCGGTGGGTTTGAGCTTGGCCCGGTCAGTGTCTCCTTGGGGATTTCGGGGTGGGAGGAAACCTGGAAGATTCCTGTATGAGATCTCTGTTATTTGTCTGACCTGCCTCTACTTCCCTTCTTTTGGTACTAGAGTATTGCTGCCCTTAGGAAAATCCGTTTCATTGGTTTAGGCAGGGCTAACCAAGTGGTGTTTTTTTGTTTGTTTGTTTGTTTTGAGTTTTTTTTGTTTTGTTTTTTAAAAAAGATTTTATTTATTTATTTGACAGACATATCACAAGTAGGCAGAGAGGCAGGCAGAGAGAGAGAGGGGAGGAAGCAGGCTCCCCACTGAGCAGAGAGCCCGAAGTGGGGCTTGATTCCAGGACCCTGGGATGATGACCCAAGCCGAAGGCAGAGGCTTTAACCCACTGAGCCACCCAGGCGCCCCTCAAGTGGTGTTTTTAACAGAGGGCTCTGGAAGGTGGGCTGAAAAGCCCTGGTCTGTAGCATCTGTCAATTTCCATGGTGTAAATACTATCGCCATAGCCAGTTTCAAGCTATAAACATCACTTCCCTGAACAGCCAGCCCTCCCAAAGCACATTACTGCTGCTGATTTTACTCCAGATGGGCACATGACCGTGAGACGCCTTATCAGCATTCTCAAGGGTTGTCAGAGGAGGTTGGTTCCTTCCCTTGACATTGCTAAAGAGGTAGGGTGTTAGTCCGGGGCTGCCAGCAGACATCTTGCCACTTCTATGGAGAGAATTTGTTCGAGAGAGAAAAAGGATGCTCTTGGCGTCATTTGAACTCCTGAATCCAGCCATACCTGAAGCTGGTCTATACACAGACCTTCCATTTGTACATATCAGTATTTCCCCTTCTCTGCCTAGGTAGTATGACTTGAATTCTTGCGACCTGCCAATAAAAATGCCATTAATAACCCAAAAGGGCCACCCATAGGAAGCCAGTTAAATAGATTTGGTGTTTGTCTCTTCTTGATTGTGGTGGTGAGTTTACAGATGTCCACACCCATCAAGACTCAGTGAATTGTATACTTCAAGTGGGTGGAGCTTACTGTAAATAAGTTAACCTCTCAACATATGAAAAATACAGATTGGGATATGTGTGCTGGTGGGTGGGAGGGCTTCTTCCATATTTAATTCTGCCAGAAAAGGTTTGGGCAGGAAAAGAAAATGAAAGTGGTACTGTTCTACCACTCACGTCAACTCGTTCTTACTCTAAACTCTATCGTGATTTATATCCACTGGCCCACTTACCACCTGGGACTTCTTGGAGAAGGAGAGGAAGGAAGGAGGGAAGGAGAGAAGGAAATGCCTCACTTGGAAGTGGGAGAAGCAGAGGTCTTCCAAGCTGAAGTTCGGCATTATCTTCTCTCAAGCCCTGGAAACCAGCCAGAGTTATCATTATCCTTCCAGACCCTTGAAAAAAACCTTGCGGAGCAGCAACACTGACAAAAGCAATGGGGCCCAGCAGAGCTTTGCAAGGTGCTCTTTTGAGAAGGAGTGGAAACAAACCCGATACAAACCCCTTCTCTCTTTCTATGTCTGGGGTCTGGCAGAAGGTGGGCTCCAGACTACAAGGAGGAGAGAGCCTGCATCAGGCCTAGTGCCAAGTCCCAGCATTCAGTCCTGGCTTAGGGCTCTGAGGCTTCTGACCGACTCCTCCCCCCCACCCACCCCAGTTGCACCTGGGACAACATGTCATCTGCTACACTGACAGCTTAGTCACAAACAAATTTGAGAAATAATATTGGTCACAGCAGCTACTGTGGCTTCCATGAGACCATTTGGCTCCCCACCCTGTGTCTGGCTCTGCAGGGATGAGCTGATTGAATTTTCACAAACCTGAAGGTAAGTTTTCTGATAATCACCATTATACAGATGAGAAAGCTGATGCTCAGAGAGGTAAGCGATTTGCCCGGGGTCACACAGTGAAGAAGAGGCATTGCTGGGTCTCAACCCAGATCTGTCTGGCCCCAAACCTGGCTTCCATGACCACAGAATGCAAAGCACTGAATTCATAATAATCAGGCCCAAGCAAGGGTGAGCCATCCTTGGCAAGATGAATTCCAGATGCCCGCCGCTGGTGTGAGAGGGCCCTGAGCACATCTCTCGGGTAAAGGCTTCCCAGCTCGTGCACAGATCCCCAGGTGGGATCCCCAGGTGGGGATCTGTGCATGGGCTGGGAAACCTCTGCACTGCTCCCTCCACAAAGGTCCTGGGGAGATTGCTAGGGGGGCAGAGTGAGACCACCCAGTTGCCACGGATCAGGAATCAGCCTGGGACTGGCTCATGGCTCTGCAGGAGTGGCTGGGCACTGATGCCCTCCCTGGCACGGGGGATTATCCCAAGTGTGAGAGAAACCCTATTCAGTCCAGCCTGCCCCCACCTGCACCCCTCAGATGACTGCTTGGCCCCAGAGAGAGGGAGTGCAGAGATCTACAGCCATTGGCTTCCCCGCAGGAGGGACACAGGTGTGGCTCCTTGTGCCCAGTTCACTCTGGGCACATCTGTTCTGGCCTCCTGAAGTTCCCATTGGAGCCACCCCCTTCCCCACCAGCCCTTGTCTACTGAGAGATCCAAGGAAAGAAACTTCTTTGGCTGAAATTTTAGCCGAGTTCCAGGGATGCTGGCTTGGTCTGGTTGGGTGGTGTGGGTGGATGGAATGGAGGTGGGGGGACACGATGACCTAAGTGTGGGGTGGGGAGAAGGGTCACAGGAAGAGGCTCAGGTATGGAGGGAGAGGATGAGAGGGGAGGAGGAGGAGGAGGTGGGTGTGAAGTGGCAGGGTGGTCCAGCGGGTGGGATGGGGACCGCTAGGGCAGGGGAGGTCCGTGAACTTTGTGGGAAAGATGGAGACTGGAAAGCAGGGAGGGGGAAGCGGATCCCTCCAGGGCTGGAGAGAGGAAAAACACTGGAGGAATTAGAGCAAAAACAGCAGAGCAGAGTTATAAAACAGTTGTAAAACATAGTCATGATGGTAAAACGTGACTGACTGACTCGGTTAGTGGGTAGGGCCCAGAGGTCCCAGGATGGGGAGGGAGGGTGGAGCTGCCCCAGTTTGGGGATGAGTGTCTGCTTTGGGCGGCTGCATGCCACTGTCTGGGCGTGTCTGTGACCCGCAGGAAGCCAGGCAGGGGCACCACCTGCCAGGTTTGGGCTTTGCTGTCTCTGGGGGCGCTTGGCCCTAGGGGCCGAAGAAGCTGACCTGGTAGGTAGAGGGGGGAGGAGTGCTGATCACCATGACCTTGGAGCTCTTCCATTCGCAATCTGTGCGACCACCACTGGGTACACTCAGCGCTGGCAAGCATCATGTCACTTAATTTGCCCAGCCCTCCAGGGAAGGAGGCAGCGGGCTGGTAGATGGGGAAACCGAGGCTCAGAATCCAGTGTCACAGGGACTCGGGTCATTCCTTTCGGCCGATGTCCATGAGCAGCTTGTCACTCTGTCTCCGTGGACAGAAGCGGGAGTAGAGGCAGGGGCTGCAGCCCCTGGGGGCCCTCACGACTTGACCGTGGACGGGGGCTACCTCCCACGGAGGGTCGCTGGCCAGGAGTGCCCTGTGGTGGGCCAGGAGGGCAAGGCGGTGCCAAGCCTGAGCGTGCGCTGTGTGCGCGTGAGCGGGGCCGGGGTGGGAGCGCGTGCTGTGCGTGCGCGTGCGCGCGTGCGGGGAGGAACGGGCAGCGTGAGCACGGGAAGGTGGGCGCTGGGGCGCGGGAGCGCGGGCGGCGGGCGGGCAGCGCGCATGCGCGGCGGCGCTGGGTGGGAGCCAGCAGCCGGGCGGCTGGGGGGCGGGCGGCGGGAGCGCGGTCGTCTGGCCCCGGCAGGAAGTCGCTCGCCCTGCGTGTTCGTGTCAGATGGCGGCTGCGGTCCCTGGGCCGGGACAGGATGCTGTGGTCTCCACAGAAAAGCGGGAACCTGGGAGGGAGCGGAGGCTCAGGCCCGGGAGGGGAGAGGTGTGGGGCAGGTGCAGTGGCCTGGAGGTTGGAGGATGGGGCTGGGATGGGGGGATGGGGAATGTGGGGGATTGGGGGAGAGGCCCCCAGACACTGAGGAGTGCGGGGCGGGGGCTCTGCCTCCTGTTCGCAGGAACCTGTGCCCACCGCCTGGCATCTCATTGTTGTTTCACCTCTCAGGCCCTCTGCCTGGGCCCTCACTGCCCGCTCAAGGCCCTGGAGCCCCCCACTCCACCGCAGCCCTGGGATCCTGCCTTCCTCCGAGCGAGGACTAATCTTTCAATTCAATTCTCCCCATCTTTGCAGCACCCTGTCCGCTGTGGCTAGGGCTGAGCTCAGGCACCCCATCACCACCGGTATAAACAGTGGGGAGAGGGTCCCCAGTGAAACCTCATTCCCGTTTTTCTCAAGCATTTCTTGGAATTAAAGATGGGGGCTTTGGTGTGACACCCATGTGGGTCCCAGGTCAATGTGTTGTCTCACACCGTAATCCTACATCTGGAAATTTAGGGATTTGACTCCACCTGGAGATTTAAGTATCTTAATAACACAAAAGATTTTTTTTCCATGTGAAGATGTTCACAGCGGTGTTATTTTGTAACAGTGAAGAATTAGAAACTCCCGCTAGGCTAAGATGGGAGGACAGCCCCACGATAGTGTACTGTGCACACATAAATAGCAGACAGACATTTTAGAAGAGGGCGTGAAACTTGGTGGTCACATAGAAAAGTTTTGTAGTAATGGAAAACGATTATGACTGTGTTAAACATACAACACCCCCACACCCAAAGTGTCTTAATAGGAAAGACTGCAAAATGTTAAAGGTTAGCAGTACTTTGGGTCATTTCTGATTTCTCCCTTTCACTTTCTTTTTTCCCCCTTTCACTTTCTGTAACAAGCACGAATACTGACACCAAGATTAATTGTACCTTAATAATCTGTTTTGGTTTTGAGATTTGTATTTGTCTATTTTAGGGAGAGGAAGAGAGAGAGAGTGAGCGGGAGGGGCAGAGGGAGTGAAAGTCTCGGCGCACTCTGTGAGGCGCCCAGCTGGGGGCTCGATCCCACGACTCCAATAACACGACCTGAGCCAAAAGCAAGAGTCAGACGCTCAACCGACTGAGCCACTCAGGCTCCCCTTGATAATCTGTTTTCTTCTTTTGAAAGTCGTATGTACTTTGGGTAAGACAATCCAATAAGGAAATGAAGAAAATAAACATGGTAATATTTTGTGTATTTCCTTCCAGTCCTTTCTCCATGCATATTTCCACATCTATAAATAGATACTTGGTTGACTAGGGAAGAAAAATCCCAAGGAATTTTGGAGGCGTTCCCTCTGGGCTAGGACGTCCCAGTTGCCTGGAAGTGTCCTGCGGCTGTGGGAAGTTAGGCCACTGGCCCAGGCTCGTGGGCCGAGAGCTGCTCCCTGCTCAGAATCTCCGGCCAGGAGAACCTGCCACTTTCGAACTGGGAGCTGTCACTTGGGAACCAGCTTCTTGACCCGCTGTCTCCAGGCCCACCTTCCGCACCAGACTTGGCCCTGTCTCTTCCACTGCCTTCTAAGGGACGACAAAGCAATCCCTCTGCTAAAGAATCCTGACCCTTCCAAAGTCTGAAGTCTCCCACCAACAGGGGGAGACTTGCCATTTTCAAGCGGTTTGGGCAGTTGTTGGCCATGGATGGTGGTGATAGTGGGGATTTCTACCTTGGTTTCATGTGTTGGCCAAACAAGAGCAGATTTGGCCCTGGAGGTCTGGTGGGGTCAGGGTCTGCTTGGTTCTGACTTGCCCTGCTCAGGTGGG
The DNA here is from genome assembly GCF_002288905.1 of Enhydra lutris kenyoni. Lineage (NCBI taxonomy): Eukaryota > Metazoa > Chordata > Mammalia > Carnivora > Mustelidae > Enhydra > Enhydra lutris. The sequence continues at coordinate 13,366,087 of NW_019154122.1, forward strand.
GACACTTGCCCCAGGCCTCTGCCAAGGTCGCTGCTGCCCTGGCCCTCTGGGAATCTGCTCCCAGGATTCAGGTGGCCCTACAGGGCTGTGAACTTCTTTAACCCCATAGGCAGGGTAGCCTAACTACCCCACCCCCCACCTCCCATCACCTGGACAGTCTCCTGGCCTTTGCTCTTCCTAGGAAATGCCCCACACACTGGGGAGGGGAGGGGACAAAGGAGGTGCAGGATGAGGCAGTGTGCTCTCAGCGGAGGACACCCTCCCCTCCCCATCTCCTCCCTCTCCCCACACCCCATCCTGTGGCCACATCTGCCCCCATGAATAAGATCATGTGATTCAGAGCTTCTCCATTCCCCCCACATCCCTCCTCCTTCTCCTGGCTACCCCCCCAGCTCCCCCCAACCACCCTCTCAGCAGCTTTCTGATAACCACAGCTGTGTTTCTGTCTTGGTCAGAGGTGAACATGAATCAAGTGTCACTGGGTTCTGCCCTGAGCTGACTTTCCTTTGCAGCAGCCTGTTTCCACTTAGAAGGCAAAACAGGTCAAGCTGGCCAAGGCCCGCTTACTGGGGCAGGACGAGGGCAGGGTGAGGAGGTTGGACTCGGACCAGGGCAGGAGTGGGAGGGTGGGACGGGGCCCCAGTGACTGCTGTCTGCACTGCCCTCCAGCGCCCAGCCCGATACCAGGCGCTCAGGAGGCACTTGGAGTATTTTCGCAGACTAGATGCTCCTCTAGAGCCCCCGGGGGATACTGTCTTGATTTTCTTTTTCAGTGATGGGCAGAAATTATTTGGGGTCATTCTCTAAAATCTTAAATTTACCCAAAAAGCTGCTAAGCACTCGCGAGGTATAGAATCTGTGCTTTGTTTTCAAGGAAAATCTCTGTCACCCTGTTGCTGAGTCGCCACTCAGCCCAGACTTGGGAGGGTCATTGTCCCCAATGTCATAAGCCCTCGGCCCTAAGGGGGGAGAGCAGATGTTCTAAAGACGCGGCCTTATGTCCAGGCCTGGGGTGCTGGAATTTAAATGAACTTCTTGGCAGGCCTGAGCCATCCTCTGTGCTGGGATCGGGTCCTTCCGATTTTAGGGACAGAAAGTCCACTCAGGCTTTCCACGGAGAGTGGGGGACCTCTGGAAGGTTAATCGTGGAGCTAAAGCTGGGAGGGCCTCAATCAGGCCACCCTAACCAGGGAGCCCTGCTGTTCCTATAGGCCCAGCTGCTGCTCTAGCCGCTGATGGGAGCCTCTCTCTACCAGGTCAGAGAATAGTCTGCCGCTGCTGACACCCCACCCTCCTCTCCTGGGGATGCGCCCAGGACTCAGAGCCTGCCAGTTGGGGTACCCACTCACACCTCTGGCCGAAGCGATTGGCTTAGGAATCCACACTTAACCCAGACTGGTCAATGAGAACCCTTCTGGGTGTTTTTCTGCTGGGCAGTGGCTCTCTTTCCTGGGGGCTGTTGAGTCAGAAGGATGGCAAACTATGGGTTTCAGATGTCCCTCGTGATGGGCTTCTAGAGAAATCTTAATCCTAGAGATGTGGAGAAAGATGGAGACCTGATAACATCATTTGTGCTCCTAGATCATAATGTACCTGAAGCTGAACTGTGAGGTTTTCAAATAAAGCTAACAGGTGTCCCCTCCCCCCAAGATGGTATGAATTGTGTTTGGGGCACTCTTCAAGCCCACAGTCACTGCTGCCGTTCCCACTGCTGGATGTGGCTTGAGCGTCCTCAGGAGGAACGAGTTCAGGTTGATTTTTCTTAAAGCTAGACCTGGAGGCACCTGGCTGGCTTAGTTGGTAGAGCCTGTGACTCTTGATCTGGGAAGAGTGAGTTCAAGTCCCACATTGGCACAGAGATTACTTTAAAGTAATTTAAATACAGAGATTACTTAAAAAAAATAAAAAGAGTTATGTTATACAAAGGTTAAAAAAAAAAAGAGTTATTGTCTGCTGTACAAAATCTTGATCCAGGTTCTTTCTGCCTCCTTGTGGCCCCCCCAGTGCCGCCAACACACTCTCACACATAAGCTTCTCTTGGCTGACCTCAGCGTGGTAGACGGAGTAATGGCCTCTGAAGGTGTCCACACCTCAGTCCCCAGAACCTGTGATTATGTGACTTCACACAGCAACAGGGACTTTGCAGATGTGGTTTGAGTTAAGAATCTTGAGTTGGGGGAGACTGTTTTGGATTATCTTGGGCCCCATGTAATCTCAAGGGTTCTTAGCAGAGAGAAGCAAGAGGGTGGGAGTCAGAGACAGAGATGCGTCCATAGGAACAGAAGCTGGAGTGAACTGGGGAAGGGGCCAGAGCCTAGGAATGTGGGTGGGGTCCTCTATAAGCTGGAAAGGCAAGGCAACACGTTCCCCACTCAGTGTTCTCCAAACCCCGACTCTAGCCCACTGTGTTACTCTACTTGGCCTGCGGTAGCAAAAATACCACACTCTAGGTGGTTTAAACAATAGAAATTTGTTTTCTTACAGTTTTGGAGGCTGTAAGTTCAAGATCAAGGTGCCAGAAAATTTGGTTTTGGGTGAAGGCTTTCTTCTGGGCTAATAGAGAGCTGTCTTCTCGCTGTGACCTCACATGATCTTTTCTCTGGTATCTCTCCCTCTTTTTATAAGGACTCTAGTCTTATCAGATTAGGGTCCCACTGTGATGACCCCATTTCACTTTAATTATCTCCTTAAAGGCCCTGTCTCCAAATATAGTCATACTGGGGTTAGGGCTTTGACACAGAAACTGGGGAGGAGGGCTATAAATCAGCCTGTAACACCCAGTGAGACTGATTCTAGACTTCTGACCTCTAGAACTATGAAAAAAAATGAAGCTCTGTTGTTTTAAGCCATGAAATTTGTGTTAATTGGTTATGGCAGCCACAGGACACTTGCACAGACAGTCTGCAACGCTCTGACTTCCCATATGCTGCACCTTCTGCCTGGCACTCTTAGCTGGCTAGCTCCTGCCAGGCCTTCATGATTCAGCTCAGGTGTCCATGAAGTTCCTCTTGGTTTCATAAAACCTTCCGTTTATAGGGTGCCTGGGTGGCTCAGTGGGTTGAGCTGCTGCCTTCGGCTCAGGTCATGATCTCAGGGTCCTGGGATCGAGTCCCGCATCGGGCTCTCTGCTCAGCAGGGAGCCTGCTTCCCTCTCTCTCTCTCTCTGCCTGCCTCTTTGCCTACTTGTGATCTCTCTCTGTCAAATAAATAAATAAAATCTTAAAAAAAAACAAGAAACAAAAAACAAAACCTTCCGTTTATACATCCGTCTCTCTTCCCCCAACCCCCTGCCAGGCCCCAAACACCTGGCTCCCATTCCTCCAGCAACAGGTTTATATTAAGCCCTCGATGCCAGCCCCGCAAAACCCAATGCTCTTGCCCTCTTAGAGCTGTTGTTCCAATCAGGGAGCAGGACGTGGGGACACAGAGCAGGGTCTCCACCTCTCTCCCCCATGTATCCCCGGCACCTGGCAGCGTCAGGCACCCGCTGGATGCACAGCTGTTAAACTGATCCCAGACCCAGTGGTGTGAGGAACGGGTGCCTAGTCCAAAAGAGGCCCAGCGTTCCAGGTCCCACCCGCGCACAAATCCCTAGGGCTGCTGTTCTGGAAAAAGTCCAGACTTGGAGTCTCAAGGCTGGCTAATCAGTCAGGGGGTGCTTTGCTGGCTCTGAGTTCCCTGGGTCCTTCACACTTGCCAAGTTTTCTCACTGCTTGCCAGCATCCGAGGCCTGGCCAAGGCGCCATCTGCCACCATGTTATCTTCCTTCGAAGGCTTTCTGTTCAGACTCTGTTCTGGAGGATTCTACATGCTGAGGCTGTGAAGTCTGGAGGCCATGCCTCCACTGAGAGAAGGTGTTCACTGGTTGGCAGCAAATCCCCAAGCACACCTGTGGCTCAGTCAGGGCTCATCTCAGCCCAGCTCAGGTGACTGGTGCCAACCCAAGTCATCCCGGCGTTAAGATCCTCCTGGGGACAAGACTTTGTCCTGAGCCTCTGAGCTTTAGCATCCTGATCCGTGAAACAGTGATAGTTAAACCCATCGTTTAGAGTTGCGGGGGAATGAAATGTGAGTTCACTGGAATGTTGGAGCGGGCTTGTACTGGCTCATGAAAGGCAAATGTTGGATTTCCAGGCATTTTGTGAACCAGTTGCTAAATATAGCTATCATTAATAACTCAGTTCTACAAACTTACCAATTAAATGAATTCTATTAAAAACTAAGCTAATAGATGCTCAAAACTCATCCCTTCCTGAATATTTAACTGTTGCCTCTGCTCTCAAGGATATTTATATTGACTGGAAATAAAATCTAACGGTGGCGGCTCTGCTCCCCTTCTCAACCCCCTGTGCTGCGATGTCACATCCGCGGCTTGGAACCAGCACCAGAGTGAGCATCCCCAGCATGGAAACTGACCAACGCTCTCAGCATGTGCTTCTTCGTTGTTTTGCTGATCGTCTAGACTGAAGACAGTGACAGAGAAAGGGTAATAATGCAGATGAAACCTGAACGTGAGTTGTGTCTCTGGTCCCTCCATCGTGAGGAGCACACACAAAAAACCAAGGGAAACCTCTTCCAGTATTCAAACACCGTTATCCAGTTCCACCAGAAAGTGAAGTTCCAATCAGCGTCTTCATCCTCTCACTTTTCCTTAGTCTTTCATTGAAATGGAAGCATCGAGGAAGCTTCAGGTCAGAATCCCGCTCGCTCTTCAATCGCACAAACGATTTCTTTTGCTGAGCTGGATGGTAATCAAGAATTTGTTTGTAGTAAGATTTGTTTAAGTAGGTTCTGTGCCCAGCAGGGCTTGAACTCACGACCCTGAGGCCGAGAGCTGAGCTGAGATCAGGAGTCAGGCGCTTGACAGACTGAGCCACCCAGGCGCCCCTATTTGTAGTAAGATCTATAATGAACTTAGGCACATATATTTATGGGGTCATCGCTCCCCCAGAGGACCGGTGGTTGGACATCTAATAGCACAGTATGGGACATGAGCCTGCGTGGGGACATTCTTCATGCAGGGAGACGCTTCCGTAGGGTCAGCACAGCCAGCGGCCCTGCAGCCGGAGCTCTGTGTGTCTAAGCTGAGCGGGGACTGGTTCTTGCAGTCCTGGCCTGGAGGGTCCACTTTCCCTGCCCACCAAGACGCCCTGGGTGGGCACCCCTGAGGCTACATGGCACACACAGAGGCTATGTCCTGAGAGCAGGGGAGCATCAGAGAACCCAAGTTGGGAGCCTCCTGGTTCGGGCAGGTTCGAGACCTACCCACTTTGGGACATGGTGCAGAAGCCCCAGATTCACCTGGATGGAGTGTGTTGAAACGGGAGAGTGTGAGCGTGGGTAGCCTCTGGGGGGTAGGATGGGGGTGTGGAAGTCCTTGAAGAACACACTCAGAGTTAGTCCAGTCTAGCTGGCAAAATGTTGGGCACCAGGCCGTTTGCACTGAGTCAATCATTCAGACAACATTCAAAAAGTATCCTGTCTTGGGGCGCTTGTGGGGCTCAGTTGGTTAAACATCTGTCTTTGGCTCAGGTCATGGTCTCAGGGTCCTGGGATCGAGCCCTGAGTCAGGCTCCCTGCTCATCAGAGTCTGCTTCTCCCTCTCCCTCTGCCCCTTCCCCTGCTTGTGCTCTCTCTCAGATAAATAAATAAATAAATAAATAAATAAATAAAATCTTAAAAAAAAAAAAAAGTATCCTGTCATCCAGCTCATTCATCTTTCTTTCTCTGGGAGAGAAAGTGTTCTGAGGCAGAAGGACAGGTCCCAGCGGCTAGAGAGCATGGCTGGAATTAGGGGTGGGGTGATGGCCTCGTGACCAGATGGGGAAGCTGTGTCACAGGGACCATTGTTTATAATAAACTCTGAGCCCTGCTCGCATGTTGCTGCTTAACTAGTAAAGCTCGGAAGCAAATGTTGGCGGAGTGAAAACCATCAGGAGACGGAAGCTCACACTTGAACTTCGAAGGAAGGAAAGGTTCTCTAACGTCTGGGAAGCTCCACGAGCTCCATCCTGGGACGATAGGCCAAGTGGGAATTTTCAAGTCTGCAAGGGTGCCTACCCACCCTCGCAGAAGCTAAAAGGACAATATCCTCAGTAGGACGGAGCTGCCCAGTGGGCTGGTTGGTGCCCGGGTGGGGGGGTCCTGCCGGAAACCCGTGCCCCTCCTGCCTGACAGGCCTGGTGTGTGGGTACCGGCGAGGTCAGCAGGGCAACCGAGGGGAACCCGTCACTGTTTCACACACCCACCCCTAATGGAGCCAGATTTAGCAAGTACAATAGGACTCCCAATTACCCTTCAACTTCATATAAACAACAATTCGCATTTTCATCTAAGCGTGTCCCCTGCAAGGTGTGGCAACATTGTCGGGTCCCTCCCCTGCCTACCTGAACCAGTCCCTGGGCCAGCACCCTGTCCCCCCAGCCCTCCCCTCTGTGCGGGCCGGCTGCTCTGCGAGGTGGGCTGAGCCAGCCCCAAAGCAGGGAACCAGGGTCAGACCCAGAAGTAAGGAGGAGCCCAGGATCTGGAAGACACAGAGAAGCAGCAGGGTCAGGCCAAACCTGTGAGTGCAGTAGCGGGACCTCAACCAGGATCGGGGGCTCGAACTCCTCAACTCTCGCCTGCTGATGGGCGTGCTGGCACCTAGCTTCTCGGAGCCCTCGTGGTCCCATCTGTGAGATGGGGAGAATGATACTGCACACAGGTGGTCGTGATGGTTGCAGGGGGTGGGGGAGGGCACTGAGCACCGTGTGTGGCGTATCCCAAGTGCTCACTAAATGGTAGGCATGACCATAGGCTTACCTGTTACTATATATATCATATCACGTCATTATCAATAATTATTTACCACCATAATAAACAATTATTGTTCCAGATCGGACTTTGGTCTCGCTTACTGTTACACGGCCAGCACTTAGAATGATGGGAGGTGCTCAGTAACTATGTGCTGAAGGACTACACCACGGGAGTGACAGCTTTGCCTCCGGGTGGCCAGGAAGGGACCCAGCATCCAGCATCCCACCTGACTCAGCCACCCAGCAATGCCCAAATGATAAATAAACTAGACACGTAGGGACGTAGAAAACCCAGGCTGAAACGTGTGGGTTCATTTCCGCTGAGTTCTGGGAAAAAAGACCTTTCTGACCTGGGACAGGAGGTGGGTGGCCTCCCGGTGGGTCTGGGAATCCTGGCTCATCATGGCCCCGTGGGAACGGAGCAAGTTGTGATCCCAGCCCTACCTGGCCCTCCTGGCAGATGGAGAGGAACCTGGGAAAACAAATGCAGGACACACAGCCATAGTTTCTATTCCAGATGTCCCCCTGTCTGCCCTGGCCCTCGCCAGAGCCCCTGCTCCGTGGCCCCCAGCGTGCCTGGCCAGCAGTGCCAAAGGACACAGCAGCCCCCAGCTCGGGCCTGAGCTCGGAGTTCTGGTCTCCGGTTATTTGCGCAAAGGCACTTGCAAATTCCTGGAGCCCTGAGACACCCCACAAGCTCCAAACTTGGCATGTCTGAAACGGAGCTGCTGACCTCCCACTCGGAACCTGCTTCTCCCCCAGTCTCCGCCTCTGACAGTGTGGCCCCTCCACTCTCTTGGATCTCATGCCAGAAACCCGGAGTTCTCTTGACACTCTCTTGCACACCGTCTCTCTGCCGCTTCCAGTCGGGAAGAAGAATTAGGCACAAACAAGTCAGCGGCAGCAATTGGGAGCAGGGGACACCAGTCGAAAAGACGGCTGCCCCGAGCAACTCCACAGTCTCACTTCTATTAGATAAAACAATAGCCAACAGAAGGACCGATGGAAGTCAAACGTTAGTCACGTGTCTTGCGGACAAGCAAGGAGGAGGACAAAGTTTATAGTTAACCAAGCACATTCAAAGGACTCATCTAACTAACAACGGGCGCTTCTGGGAAGAGAAAGGAGCGATCACGGAGAAGGGAAGCAGGCGGTTTTCATGCCACCCTGAGCTGACCGGGCGTTCCCGGCTGCCCGTTTGTTTTTTTTTTAAAGATTTTCTTTATTTATTTCAGGGAGAGAGAGTGCACAAGCAGGGTGAGCAGCAGAGGGAGAGGGAGAAGCCGACTGACTCCCTGCTAAGCAGGGACGCCCCCCCATCCCAGGACCCTGGGATCATGACCTGAACAGAAGGCAGACGCTTAACCAACGGAGCCATGCCAGTGCCGTCAAATTCCATACCCAGGAATTTAACTTCAATGTTGGAGGAGTATATACGGTGCAATCCAGGTTTTAATTCCAATAGACCCTGAAATTGGTTGCTGTCCTTATTTTGCTCGGATCCGGGACCCAACCAAGAATTGCACCCGATGTCTGGTTGTGCGCTGCTCTCATCTCCGTCATCCCTCAGGCAGCACCCAAACCTGCCCGCCGAGGCCTTTATCCCCCTCCATGAAGCTTTGCTCCTGGGAATGGGACTGAGCCTGGCTCGGGTCTGGCAGTGCCCCCCGCCCCAACCTCCCGTTCCCCAGAGTTTCTGGCCTATAGACAGCACACAGGCAATGCTTTCTGAAGTTAAATTGTGGAGATGACATACTCCCTGGGTGCTCACAGCTATCCTGTCCCTGTGAAAACCACCCCCATAAAGGAGGCACAGCTGAGGGGTGCCTGGGTGGCTCAGTAGTTAAGCGTCTGCCTTCGTCTCAGGTCAGGATCCCAGGGTCCTGGGATCGAGCCCCGCATCAGGCTCCCTGCTCCGTGAGCCGTCTCCTTCTCCCTCTCCTCCACGTTTGCGATCTCTCTTGCTATCTCTGTCACTATCTGGCTTGCGCTCTCTCTCAAATAAATAAATAAATAAATAAAATCTTTCTAAAAAAGGGGGGGTGCGGCTGAGGAAGCACTTTGAACTCAGACTCTTGCCTCTTATGCCGAGGGTAGAGCAAGCCACGAGGGGAGCAAGGGCAGCTCAGTCTTCCTTGGCGTGGCGTCCTTGGTGTCCTTGTCTGCATGGAGAGAGGCAAGAGCGGACACCTGGTCGGAGATGTGGGGAGAAGGGACAACCAAAACATCTTTCTGGCTCTTTCTAGTCCATTGTCTTAACCACTCGGCCATGACTACAGGTTTTCTGGATCTTTCCGAGTGTCATTCATCGGCACCCCAGGGCCATGAATGCCCAGGAGGCCTGGGAGTTCTTGGGAAATGAGGATGCGCAGCGAGGTCACAGAAAATGCATCCTGGATGAGGGACTCCCTGGGTCACTCACTCCCCAAGGCCCTCGAACCGGCAGGGAGAGGGACACACCGGCTAGAATAACAATGGCCCGGACCGGGTCTTTGGAGGGGCAGGAAGGCTTTAATGGCCCTTCGAGACGGAGAGGTCATTTGGAGTCACCAATATTTATTGACACAGCCATGACTGATCCTGGGACAGCTGTGAATCAGAGGAACTGCCGGGAATAGCACTCAAAGGCCAGACTCACACTGTCTGACCAGCGGCCCGCCGCGTCCCTCCCTCACCCTTGCCCCCAGCCTCGGGGCAGGAACTTCGCTGGGGCCCATCCCGCCCAGGCTTGGGCACTGCCCCTGGGGGCTGGACACAGCAGGGCGCCTTCTTCTATAGACACCTGCCCCGTGCCAAGATGACCTTCATGCCTTCGCTTGCTCAATACATCCCATGCAGTGCCTACTGTATGCCAGGCAGGGTTCTAAGCCCTGAATCATCCAGTCTATGTTTTCTGAGCACCTACTGTGTGCGAGGCATGCTCTAGATACTGGCTTCTAGTTATTGATCCTTTTTTGGTGCACCTACTACGTGTGTGCCCGGCGTGGGACCAGGATGATCGACCAGGGCAACTCAAGACCCAGATCCAGGCCCTGCCCTCACTTCCTTTGGGTCTGGACCATGCTGCTGCCTGGGGCTGGGGGGAAAGCAGTTTTCCCTCTGCTCAGTGGGGATCCTTGAGCCCTGATTGGGGAGGGCAGCCCCTCAAGGGGGCGGCAGGAGTGGGTGGCCCAGCTCCAGCCCGGGACGGGCATGGCTCCTTGGCGGCTCACAGGGCTGCGCGGCCAGGCTGGCTGCGGCTCTCACCAGAGTGGCCCCCGTTGCTGGGAGACACCGTGCAAAACAGTGCTGGCTGTTCTGCAAACCTGGCGTCACCCCCAGCCCCGAGGCCACTGCAAGGAGCCCAGCCCCTAATTAGAACCTGCCGGCTTGGCCCTCGCCCTCCCCAGGCCTGAGCTGACTTCAGTGGCCGTAAAACTTGCAAACTCTTTCCTGTGTGCTCTCTCGGGATACGGCCCGCAGGAGCTCTGGAGGCCAGTCTCTTCCCCTGGCCCGGGATGGGGCAGGTGCAGCTGTGGCCTCTGGCTTCCCGGATGGTGGAGGCTGTGGCTCCCGGGGGTGGGGCTGGCACACTGGCCCATGCCTTGCAGGGTCTGGCACTTGGTGGGCTCTGGGAAGGGACAGCTGGACAAATGAGCACCCCCTCCCCAACCCCGGGCAGAGGCCTCTGTGTGGCATCTTCATGGCCCGAAACTGCTCCAGCCCCACTCCCTGTCCTTCAAGAGTTGGCCCTGGGACACTTCCTGGGCTCTTCTCCGGTTTCCACAGCTTCTGTGTGGTCATACCATGTTGTCCGGAATTCCTCTAGAGTAAGAGACAAACTTGCATCCGTCACTGCATCCAGCACCCACCTCTTGGGTCCCGGCTACGGTGGGAAGGAGCCAGCCAGCCCTCTCGTCCAGGGCTTCGAGATACCAGAGCTCAGCTTCTTCTCCCTCCAGACCCCTAGAGGCTGAAGCAGCCCGGGCCATCCGTGTCTCCAGCCAGGTGGATTGGACTGGCTCCAACTCAGAGGCAACTTCTGTCCAAGCCCGGGCCCGAGGTTTCTACTTGGAGAAGGTCCCCATGGTTGGGCTGGCGGAGGACCCAGTTCGGAATTTCTGACTAATCCCAGCTGTCCGACCTCTAGTCCCCGAGTGCAGGGGAGCAGCTGGCATGAACCTTCCTCCCCCAGGTTCTCCTCGGCCCTGCCCGTGTGAGGGGTGGCCGGGAGCGGGCCTGGGCTTGGCACCCAGAGGTCTTCTGTGTCTCCCTTTCACACCCCACAGCCCATGTCAGTTTGCAGAAGGCCGTGGTTCCAGCCTTCCAGAACTGTGTACAGGGGTTTCCAGCTGGGCCAAGCCCGGCTGCAGGTTTTCTGGAAAGATGGCTTCTCTTCTCCGTGCTCTAAGGGGGTGTCTGTCCACATCATTGGGATTCCCTGGAGGGAGGCCGGAGGGAAGGGTTGTCAGCCAAGACGGGGACTTGAGAGGGCTCCTCCGGACTTTCTGCCTGGGCCACCCGCTGCAGGATGGGCCCAGCTGCCAGGCTGGGAGCTGGCAAAACACGGCTGTTTTCTGGAAGCACCAATTAGCAAACAAGGCTGTGCTCCCAGGCAGCCTTCTGATCAGAGTGACCTAGGACCCTCCCCGGGAGTGGGGATGGAGGCTGGCTCTGCAGGCTGCTGGCAGCGGCGGCATTTCCCTGGGGCAGAGTAGGCAGGATCCCCATTCTCTCAGTGTGGGGGACCCTAGCTGGTCCTCGGGCGGCCTCTTTCCCGGGGGCAGGCCACTCAACTCAGCTTATGCTCATGATTAGTTACTTATTTGGGAGCAATCCCTACTGGGACCAGGAGGGGACTCAAAAGACTCTGGTTATGACACATAAGGAGGAGAAGGAACTAGCATTTTTAAGTACCAGCTGCATGCCCGGCTCAGTGCTTGACGCTGGGATGGAAGGAGGGAGATACAGCTCCTGACGGTAGGAGAGAGAGGGAAGGAATGGGGAGGCCAGTCCCTGTCCCCATGGGTGGGGCAGGCCAGTGGCCCAGAGAATGAGGTCTTCGGTGGGCTGCGGCCCTGGGAAGGAGTGAGGGGAGGAGGAGAGGAAGTGAGGTCTGGGTCGAGGCTGCAGCTGTACCGTCCTCCCAGCCTCTTTCCAGCTTTCCTTCGAGGCTCCAGGCCCCCTCTCCTGTCCCTGCTGTGATCGTAGCAGAGGCTGTGGAGGCCCTCCCGTTCCCCACCCCAAGCCACCTGCCTCCTGTCTCAGGCGTTCCCGTGTGACTCAGGAGGGCGGAGAAACAGCCTGGATGCAACTCAGCATCCTTTTCCATCTCCTCCCGGCAGGCGGCCAGAATTCCCCACCTTTTCTATGAGACCCGGATGGCCTGCCCAGCTCCTCGGTCCCATGGAACATATGGGATTTGAACCCTGTTTCCACTCAGGAAAAACCTGGCTTGCCCATGGGTGTGGCTGGCTGGCCTTGGCCAGGGGCCCGTGCCAGCCGCTGTGCCGCTGCTGGGCCCAGGCTTATACACCCCATACACCCTGACTTACCAAAGAGACACTGAAAATCTCTCCAGGGGCACCCGGCTGGCTCCGTCGGTGGGGAGCGCGGCTCTTGACTTCGGGGTTGTGGGTTTGAGCCCCCTCTTGGGTGTGGAGATTACTTAAAAATAAAATATTCAAAAAATATAAAACAAATACAATAAAACCTCCGCAGTTGCTGGGTCACTGAGGCCTGGATGGAGGATTCCAGGCTGTGGAACCCATCCAGGGGCCAGGCTGCAGGGCCAGGGAGACATCTTCTAGCTTCTGGCCCTGGCCAGGACCTGTTCCTCCTAGAGAAAATGTGGGGCACGGGCACTGGCCAAGCCTGGTGATGAGCCTTGCCGGATGCTGCCATCCCCTGGGGTCCAGTGTGACAGCACCCAGGGAGGCCCTGGGCTTGTATGGTGTGGCGCTCAAGGATGGAGAAGTTCGCATGGCAGTGGGCCTCAGGGCACCGTGATTGATGGACATTCTAGAGAAGCACCTTCCTTTCCTTCTCCCCACCAGGGATGGCTGAGATCCTCCCAGGCCATCGCCATTGGGGTCAGCTCCCTGCCAACAAGACCATGGCTAGGTCCTCCTGGCCACTCGGGGGCTGCCGGGATCTGCCCATTACACCAGGCAGCCCTGTAGGTGCCAAGCCGGGGAACAAAGCTGGAACCCACCCCTTCCATCCCTTGTAAATCATTTACCTTTTTTCTTTTTGTCAGTCCTAGAGGAGGTCTTTACTGGGTCCGAAGCTCTGCCCCAGGTAGGTGGATTTGAGATAGTATAGACAGAGGCTGAGTTCCCTGCCTCCCTCCTGTGGGGACTTCCTGCAGGGACAGTGACTCTCCAGGGCTCTCACCACCCACTGGGCTTCTGCTCCTCTGCACACACGCCACCCAGGCCCAGGTGTTTTTTGGAGAAAGCTCTCCACGGGCACTGGGGGCTGAGTGCTGTGAGTGACTTGCTGCCCTAAAGTTAGGGTGGGAAAGTAAGGGCGTTAGGATGAAGGCGAATCCAGGTAGGGGACGCGCTAGACAGAAGGAGGCTGCCCAGAGACCCCCATGCCCCAGAGCCTGGGACTATGATACTTAGTGTGGCAAAAGAGACTTTATGGATGTGATTACATTAAGGATCTTGTAGTGGAGAGATTATCTCTGCTTAACACAAAGGTCCTTCCAAGAGGGAGGCAGGAGGGTCAGAAAGGACAGAGATGGTAGGAATGTAGGAATGTTTGTGTCCCCTCAAAATCCATGTGTTGAAACCCCAGTGTGGCTGTATTTGGAGATAGGACCTCTAACAATGTAATGAAGGGAGAATGAGGTCATGGGGTGGGGCCCTGATCCCATGGGGTTCATGGCTTTTTTCTTTTTCTTTTTTTTAGATTTTATTCATTTATTTGAGAGAGAGACATGCACAAGCAGGGAGGAGGGGCAGAGAGAGAGCTGAGAAGTAGCTCCCTGCCAAGTGGGGAACCTGATGTGGGGCTCGATCCTAGGACCCTGAGATCATGCCCTGAGCTGAAGGCAGACACTCAACTGACTGAGCCACCCAGGTGCCCAGTTCGTGTCTTTATAAGAAGGGACACTAGAGAAGTTGTTCTCTCTCTCCCTCCTTCCCTCTCTCTCCCTTCGCTCTCTCTCCTTCCCTCTTTCCCTCCTTTCCTCTCTCCCTGTCTCCTTCCCTCCCCTCCTTTCCCTCTCCCTCCGTCCCTCCCTCCCCCTCCCCCAGGGCTGTGTACACACAGAGCAAGGCCCCTGTCCCGAGTAAGAGGGCGGTTGGCTACAAGCCAGGAAGAGGGCTTTTACCAGGAACTGAATGGGCCAGATCAGTCCTTGATCTTGGACTTCCCAGCCTCCAGAACTGTGAGAAATAAAATTCTGTTGTTTAAGTCATCCAGTGAATGATATTTTGTATGGCAGCCTGAGCACGAGGGGGGGAGGTGGGAGGGGGGATGGAAAAGGGCCCAGGAACCATGACCCAAGGAATGCAGGCAGCTAGCTTCTCGGAGCTGGAAAAGGCCTGAAGCCTCCAGAAGTCAGCCCTGCCGACACCTTGATTAGAAGACCCGTGGCCCCCAGAGCTGTAAGATAATAAATGTGTGTTGTTTTCAGCCGTTTTGTGGCAGTTTGGGACAGTCGCCACAGGAAGGGAACACAGGGGCCATGAGATCTGGTTTGCCCCGTCTGGCCTTGCTTCCCCTTCCCCTGGCGACAGCCCCCAGCCCTTCCTCAGGACACCTCCCCCCTGCCCCCAGCCTCTCCCTGCGTTTGGGTGGAACAGGTGACCTGAGCGTGGAAAGGTCAGAACCGTACCTGTCCTTGTACATCTCCGGCGGGGCGGGGGGTGGTGGTGGTAGTGGTGGTGGTCGCTGCAGGCCAGGGAGTTCTGGAACTCTTACGGAAACCAGGCACGGGGGCTAAAGAGAACCACTCTCTCCACCAAGGTGGCCGAGCATGAACGTGAGCCTGAAGCCGTTGCTGCCCTCTGCGGGGTGAAAGTCCGCATGGAGGGGGAGGCCACCCAGAAACGAGGAACACAGAATGGAGAATGGAGGGAGGACATCCCAGCCAAGCCAGGAGCGACTTGAACTTTGCAAAACAGGAGCCACTAGATCCCCTGTTTTGCTTAACCCTGTTCAAGGAGGCATTCTGTCCCTTGCAACTTGAAGCCTCCTATGGCCATGTCACTCAGTCCCCGCCATCCATCGTAAGCTCCATTTTCTCAGGTGAGAAAGAAAGTGTTGACATCACAGCCAGCAGCGTGGCCTTCGTCCCTGCTCTGGCCTGTCTTATCTTGACAGTGGCTGCTTTAGTGTTTGTGGGGGTTAATTAGGAATTACTGCACTGCTCCCCAAATAAAATTGTTTTATTTTATAAAATTTATTTGGGGAGCTTCCATGAAAATCTGAGCCCTGCCTGTTTGAATATCTTCTACTTATTATGGTTTTGCATGGGGCAGCAGAATGGAGAGCAGCCTCTCCCCGGGTGAGCACCTGCTTCCATTCTCCTGGGCCCCCAGCTGCACATGGAACCCTCTGTTCCAATGTTTTTCATTCATTCATTCATTCATAGGAAGTTTCTGCTCCCAGCGTGGAGCTCAACGAGGGTCTTGAACTCAGGACTCCGAGTTCAAGACCTGAGCTGAGATCAGGAGTCAGACGCTTAACGGACTGTGCCACCCAGGCGCCCCTTTGCCAGTGTTTTATTCCATGGTGGTCTGGAACAGAGTATGTGGGGTGTGGGGGAGAAAACGCGCGTGACTCTGGAGAAATCGTGTGGGTGCACATGTGACAACGGGCAGAGTAAATGCGTACACAGGCCCAGGCGATCGCTATCAGCGGCAGCACAGAAATGGGGCAGGCTGGGCTCCGTCGAGGTCCCCGTGGCTTCCGTTCTCACAGCCTTGGAGACAGAAGAGCAACCGCTTTTGCTTTGGGGTCTGGGTATGATACCGCTGTAATAATGATTCGGTATCTTCCACGGGCCCCTCAGATCTTGGCTCCGCCTTCCCCTGCTTCCCTCCTCAAGGCTGCCCTGTGCGCACAAGGGCTCCCGTGCCCTCCGCCTTCTGGCTGGGATGTCCCCCAGCAGGCTAGAGAGAGGGAGGGAGGAGGCTGAGGACAGGGGATCCACTCGTCCTGGCTTTTTCCATTCCATGCCTATGTTAGTTTCCTGGGGTTGCCATCAGAAAGTACCCCAGACTGCAGGGCTTAAAAAACAGAAATTTGTTCTTGTACAGTTTGGGGGATCATTAAGTCCGAAATCAACTTATGGGCAAGGTTGCAGCCTCCCTGGAGGCTCCAAGAGCATCCTCTCCCAGCTCCAGGTGGCTCCAGGCAATCCTTGGCTTGGGACGGCACCGCTCCACTCACAAGGGCGTCTCCTCTGTATCTCTCTGTCTCTGCTTCTTCTCTTAGAGGGTCGCCAGTCCATTTAGGATGCACCCTAAATCCAGGATGACCTCTTCAGCTCAGGATCCTTAAATAAGTCCACGCGAAAAGATCCTATTTCCAAAAAAGGTCACGTTCTGAGGTGACCAAAATTCATGAGGACATGAATTTTGGAGGACACTGTTCGACCTGCTGCAAAGCCCTCTGGGACTGGCTATGTCCCCTGATCAAAGGTCACTGTCCCCTTCAAGGTGTCCTGATCTGCTTGACCCTTTTATTCTGGGCTTGGATCTTTTGGTGCCTCTGGTGGTAATGGCTCTGCTGACACCAGCCCTGGGGTCCTACGTTCTCTTTACTCGAGGTCCCCCTGCGCCCCACCTTGCAAATGGACACTCCTTGAATGACCTTGAAGTGCCAGCTGCTTTCCATTGGGATGCTGATGGGCATACTGACCAGCTCTGGGCCCTTAGGCCATCTCCTTCCACCCTCACAAATAGGGTCTTTTCTTCCCAAATGAGAGAGACACAGCAAGACTGAGTTCCTGCCTGAAGCTGAGATGGGGCTCGGGTCTGCCTCCAGACCTCTGCTCCCTGGCCCCAGGAATGCCCTCCTTCTCGCAGCTTCCCTGGAGAGGCCAGTTCTGTCTCTGAGGGGCGTCATTTGGGGGCGTGGAGAGGTAGGAAGAGTGGGGCCTGACTATGGGACCCGTTCTGCGTGAATGGTACCCCCACTCCAGTGGCTTCAAGCAAAAGAGAGAATGTATTGGCTCATGTGCTTGAAAAGTTTGGGGTGACAGCCTCGCCTGTGCAAGTGATGGCTGAAGAAGGTCTGTGTCCCTCCTGTCAGCTCCAGATCTCTGTGCCGACTCCGTTCTTGGGTGGCTGTACCTGGGAGAGGTGGGTGGGGGCAGGACGGCTCCTGACCTCCCAGCTTCAGGTTCCCGGCAGAAAGGGAGTTTCTCTCTCCATGGTGGCTGCAGAAGTCCCAGGGGAGACACTGGTGGGTTGGGTCACACGTCGGGCAGGTGGCTCCTCAAGGGAAATCAGACTGCTGCTGAGACTCTGGAAAGGGCAGGTGGGGAAGGTGGGCGGAGCTCTTGTCTGTCACCTGCCTTGGTGGGAGAAGGAGGGGTCGGGCAGATGTGGGGTGGGGGCTTCTTCTGCCTTAGCAGAGGGGTTGTCCCTAGCCAGAGACTGGGAAGGAGGAGGTGGGCAGTCGGTCTGGGGAGGGGGATGAAGGTGCTTGGGTGCAGAAGGACACCCTACTCGGCCCCAGGACGTCAGCACCATAAACCCTCCCTAGGGATGGGGGTGCTCCCTCCGAGTCCGCCCTGGCACGGACGGCCCCAGCTGCTCTCCAGGAAGCCTCCGGGAGCTGAGTGAGCAGGACGGCCCCCTCTGCCACATCTTTGCTGTGTGGCCTGTGCACAAGCACCGTCGTCCTCCGGACCTCAATTTCCAGGCTGGATAGAGGGGCCTGCTCCCCCTTGTCGAGAGGACAGATGAGGTTCAGCAAGCATCTGACAGGCACTCTCTGTGGTTCTAGGAAGCCGACCTCCAAGACTCATCTTCAGGCCCTGGAGTCAGGACAGTGCGCCTGAGTGTCCCTCCCGGGTCCCCTTCATGTCCTCTCGGGTCATCGTGTGGCCAGGCAGCTCAGAGGCCCACAGAGGCTGGCCGCCAGTGGCCTGCTGTCTTTATGGCCCTCCACCCCCTCAGTCACTGTTTGCGGGTGGCTTGTGTGAGTCACGAGAGGCACGGGAGTGTGGCCACGGGGGCAGGGGCCCCGCTTTCTCCAGGCCGGCTGGGAGAACCAGGTCTGGTGCCAACTTGGGGTCAGGCCAGCACAGGCTGTGGAGGACGAGGTATCAGAGCATCTCTAGCTGAGCCCAGGCCCTGCCTCCTCCCAGCCAGAGTCACACTTGGGGCCAGCCTGTCCCCTGGGTGCCTCCCTCTCCGCCTCTGAAGGGGGGACAGACCAATCCCCCAGCAGCGCTGCTGGAGCTGAGCGGGGTGGAATGTGCGCCTCGCCCGGGGCTGGTCACTGGGTTGGAGGCTTGGTGGCCTGTTGATCGAACAGCCCAGTGTGGTTTGACTTCGCTCCAGTCCCTTGGTCCCCAGCTGTGCTCAGTCAAACCGTTCTCTCCTTGACTTACAGAGCTTCCTTCACTTTCAGTTTGAACAAGCGGAGACCTGGGTGTTCTGATTCTCTGGTGTCTCCCGTCACTCTCCCCTCTGCTCTGTCCTCCTTCCTCCTTTGTGTTGGGTCGGGGCCGAGGGGAGCGAGATTCAGGGCATACGGCCTCAGTCATCCTGGTCCTTGCTGTCTCTCTCTGGAACCCCTGGGCGGGGGTGGTGTGTCGGGGGGAATCATCTCCCCTTGTCCTTGACCTCTGCTCCTATCCCTGGTGAGAGGCACCCTTGTTCCCTCACACCCCTCCCTGGGCGTAAGATCAGAAAGGGTGACTTGTCCCTTCTTGTGTCATTTGTTTGACCCCAGTGGGGCCCATCCCTGCCCCACCACCTCTCTTTGACTCTTCCTCTTCTGAGAGGTCCATCTTGAAGTATCAGCCTCTTGGCTCTTTGTAAATCTCCTTCTTCAGCTTGACCACTGACCCCCCCCTGGGATTTTCCAGCCCCTACTAGAGGGTGAAATAAAGATTTGATGGACCAAGGAGGAGCCAGGTTTTCTGTTCCAGAGGCTCAATCCAGCTGGGTCTGGGGAAAGGGAAGAGTGGTGGCACAGGGCTGCCTTGTACAGGTGTTCAGGTTATGTACTGTACAAGGGGGCCTCAACTTATACAGACACTGTTGTCAATATAAACTGACCTGTATGAGATGTGTGGATAAGTGTGGGCATGTAGGCCCGTGTTTCTGTGTAGCTGTGGCAAGCCTCCTTTATGTGAACCCCGCGTTGTCCTGGACATGCTCGGGGAGGCTCCTGCTGGCGCGCGCGCACACACACACACACACACACACACACACACACACACGTGTGTGCAGCTGTGCCATATCCTGCTGAGCCCGGAGGATGCCTTGAGCTCCCTCCACCTGCTCACTGCTGCTGCACCCAGTCCCCAACCTCACTAGGCTCCTCGGAGGCAGTCCTGGGGCAGGGCTCAAGGAATGAGTAGAGGCCAAGTAAGTGAACGAATGAAGGAAGGGGCAAGTGACAGGGAGAGAAAGGAGCGGACAAGTCACTAAGCTCTGGGCCCCGGCTAGCTTCAGGTTCTGTGCTGGGGCAGGGATGGCCTTCCCATCAGCTTCAACTCAGGTGTCTCTGGGCCTGGGTCTGCAGCCTCTCCCAGCCTAGACTGGGGCCTTGGGACCGGTGGGTGGAGCACTGCTTTTGGAGTCCATACCTGCACCCCCACCACCTCGGTGTCCACGGTCCCGGTAGCTGCTGCAAGCCCCGGAGAAAGGGAAGCCCTAGAGACAGGGCAGATGCTTTACCGGGGACTTAGCAGGCCACCTTCCTCCCTCCCACAGGCAGCATGGGCTCGGCGGCCCCCCTGGGAATGGGGCTGGGGACTGGGGGCAGGGAGCCGGGCCAGCTCTGTCCTCGCTGGCCCGCAGGGAGGCTGTGGCCATCCCCGGGCACCGATGAGAGAGTGGAGCGCAAAGCTATTTTTATTTATGAGCGCGTCAGTGGGCTGGCCTCCGTCTAGACAGCTGGTGTTCTCGTTCGAGGCCATCCTGGAATGCGCGGCCCCGTTTATGGAGAACAGAAGACTGTGCAGATTAAACAGCTCATAAAAATAAGCGAGGACCCGACACTGGGCCAGGCAAACAAAGGTAATCGGCTAGGTCAACTGTCCACGTTGGTTTTGGACACTGGGATGTTTTCAGAGAAAACGAGACTTGGTGTGGCCCCGGGGGAGCCAGCAGGCTCCGATGAGGGCCCTCGCAGAGATGCCCGCGGGGAGGCTGCTGGGTCTCCAGAGTCTCTCTGAGGAGCCGCGGGTGGGCAGCCATGAAGGAGAAGCCGTCTTGCTCAGGACAGGTGCTCTGGGACAGGTGGGACTCTGTGGCCATGTCACCATCCCCAGGGCCACCAAGCCCCCAGAGCCCCTCTCCTGAGGCTTCTGGCTTCCGCCCAGAGGCCAGTGCTGGTCCCCCCAGTTATCTGCCTTCACGGGGACCCCAGCCCTGGGTGACTGACAGAGGGGACCTGTGTGCACATTCGCCCTGAGCGCTTCCAGGTGTTCGGCGGTGACTCGGGTCTTGTCTTCTAGAGGTCTCCGGACAGGCACGGGGGAGACAGGCATGGAAACACAGGCTCACGGCATGGGGCTCTGTGCTGGGGACTCTCCTGTGACCTGCTGCTGTCCCTGCCTCAGTTAAAGGGTGACTGACTCTGTGCTTCTGCAGGAGGCAGCACCCGGCCTCCTCGCTTGCCGGTCCCAAGCCCAGTGCTACGTGCGTGCGCCCTCCAGGCACTGATGACGTCCACTCTCCCCAGGGGCCCGCTTTGCCCATCCAAGGAGCTCCTTGCTCAGAAGCCTGCTTTTCTCCCCACCCCCTTTTTTAAAAGATTTATTTACTCGTTGTTTTTTTTTTTTTTTTTAAGATTTTATTTATTTATTTGAGAGAGAGAGAGAGAGATTTCAAGCAGGGGGCGCGGTAGGCAGAGGGAGAAGCAGGCAAGGAGCCTGACGTGGAACTTGATCTTACCACTCTGGATCATGACCTGAGCCCAAATCAAGAGTGGGTCACTCACTGACTGAGCCACCCAGGCACCCCAGAAGCCTGTTTTCTGAGTCTGAATCCCTGGCATATCCGTGTGTCTGGCACAGACGGGACAGGGGGGTCAAGACACGTTTGCTAAATGGGACAACAGAGGCGGCGGCCCATCTTCTCTTCATTCCCCCAGGGCTTCCTGGAGGAAAATGTGGCTAGTCTCCCTCACAGGCGGCCGGGATCCCCTGGAGAGCCTATGCTCTGGCGGTGAGTCTGGGCTGGTCGGCAGCTCATCCCCAGCTTATCTTTCCAGGAAACTAGGGGTGGGCGATCCCCAGAAGTGGGACCATCAGCTTCCAGGGTCAGCTGCAGGATGCCTGGGGAGAAGCCATAGGACCAGAGGGAGGGGTGTTCCCTCGGAGGGGCAAGCATACCCAAGATGCTTCTCTCTCCCACTTCCTCACAGGCAGAAGCTAGAAGACCTCGGGCATGCGTGGGCTTTGCCCACTCTGTGGGCAGTAAGGCCGCCCCCACCCAGGCCTCACTCAGCCTTTGCAACCCCAGGGGCCTGGTTGGAAGGTATCATTAGTCCCAGCTCACAGAAGAGGAAATCGAGGCTCCCAAAGATGACGTCCAGAGACACAGGATCCGTGACTGGTACCCCAGGCCTCCTGTCCCCTCGCCTGGGGCTGCGGGCCCCTCTGCAGATGACTGTGGGCTGTACCCCGCATCCCGCCAGCCGGGATTCTACCAGCCTTTCCGGTTCTCCAGTGAGAGCGCCCTGCTTGTGACCTTCTCTCTTCCCAGTTCTAGGGAGGACTCAGAAGTGAGAGCGGGTGCAGGGGCTGGGTGGGGGGGGGGGGGTGGCAGGGAGGAGTTGGGCTCCTTAGGGCCACCGGGAAAGGTGGGCTGGAGGCGTTTCCTGGAGCCCCAGAGGAGCAGGGTCCAGGGACCCACATGCTGTTCCTTCTGTCCCACAGCCACCAGGCCCGGCTCCTCCCAGCGCAGCCCTCCGGGCGTCTCCTTAGTGGGAGAGCCAAACCCCAGTGTGCTCATAGAGGATGTTTTCCTGCCCAGTGGACAAAACATTTCTGGCACTTTCAGGAGGGGACTGAACACTCTGTCCACTTTGGCCGCGTTCAGGTTCCTGGACGGACACAAGCGAGCTTTCCCATGCAGCGAGATTAATGACACAACCTCCCGCCCTCCCAGCTTCTCACCTGCCCCGCCCCTTCCCTTGTCACCCGCTCCCTCCAGAGCAAACTTCTGAGAAGTCATTCCAAGTGGCCTCAGGAAGTGAGCACTTGAATCATGGGCCTCCTGCTGGAGGCCTCCTCCATGGGGGGGAGGAGCTGAGAAACACCCCCACCCCCCGCCGCCCTGAGCCCAGTGAACCCCAACCATGTCGCGTTGGGCACATCCCATCCCGACTGGCAGGCCTGGTCTCTGACCTGACACAGTGGCCTGGATCCAAAGGTTGGTCCTACTGGTGCCTCTCCGAACTTCCCTGGTTCATTCGAATTTCCAGAGGCTTGAGAATGTTCCAGAACCCCCTGGATGAACTGTGGTCCCAGCTCTGGTCCCCCGTGTCCTTCTACGCACCATGGAAAGGGGCTGGCCTCAAGTGGCCACAGTGAAATCAGTGGTTGGAGCAGGAGGGACGATCAGGAGAGAGAGGGAGAGGTCCAAGTCCGGTCCTCCCAGGCCACGCCCAGGGCTTGGGGGACAGCCCTGGCTTGGAGGGCCTGCTCCAGGGATGCCTCACTGCAAAGCTGTTCTCGAGGTCGTGAGTTCTGTTTTAGACCCTGACTCTCCCGGAGGGCCCAGCAGTAAACATCAGGCAGAACATTCCACCAGCTCAGGGTGCTGGCAAGACACCCCAAAGTCAGGGCCACTCTGCCACCCCAGGAAGGCCGGATGCTTGGGAAATCGGGCTCCTACCCTGGCTCCGCTCAGAGGAGACCAGGCTCGGGCCGCGCGGGAGGGAGGGGCAGCGCCGCTCTGCAAGGGCCCGTGGGCCGCGGCCAGGGCCCTGAACCCGCTGGGGCAGGCTGAACCCCGGCGGGAGGCAGGCTGCTAACCAGTAAGCAAGTTGTAAAAACCCAACTCAGACACAACATCTGGCAGCTGCTTCAAATAGTTCTGTGTCTGAGGCCGGAGTTGCTCGCGGCCCTCCAGTAAATCAAACCATGTGCACAGAGGAGCCCGCCCCGACCTGAAGCACCCTGCTTGGCCAGGCCCCAGCCATGCCTCCAGGCCCTCTTGCTCTTTAAATAGCCTGGGGCTCACATTCCATTTCCTTGTACGATCAGTTCGGAGCTGGCCCGGCCGCAGAGGCTACTGGATGTGAGCTAGCACCCTCCGTCCCAAGGAGAGAAGAGGGGAACATTGCCACCGAGAGGCCTTCCTGCCCCCACTGTGTACCCTCTGTTCCTGATGGCCCCTGAGCACGGCTGGTGTCTTCCTAGATCCCGGGACCCCTTGCTGTGGCTGGCCGGAGGGAGACCCAGGGAGAGCCCCAGGGCTCCTCACATCCTGTCCTAAGCCGGGCCCCATGACTCCCACATGCAGCCTGGATGCCAGCCCAGGGAAGCACAGCCACCGGTCTTAAAGCAGGTCTGCTCTGGTGGCACTGGCCATGAGGGGCAGGGGCAGAAGGGAGATGCAGGTGCGGCCAACGACGTTAATCCTTACCACACCTGGCACCGGGGTACGTTCTCCATGCTCATCGTTTTGTAGATCTTCATGTTCAATCTAAGAGGGGGTACACCTATGAACTTTTTTTTTTTAAGACTTTTATTTTTTATGTAATCTCTACACCCCGTGTGGGGCTCGAAAACACAATCCCCAGATCAAGAGTCACGCGCCCCACAGGCTGAGCCAGCGGGCGCCTCTATGAGCTTTGTTCTGAAGATACCTGTAGAGGGTCGGAGGATGGCCCTCAGAAAGATGTAGGCTATGTTCTAACCCCAGAACTAGTGAATATGACCTTATTTGATAAAAGGGTCTTCACAGGTGCCATTAAGTTAAGGATCCCCAGATGATCTCATCCTGGATGGGCCCTAAACCCAGTGACGGGTGTCCTTATGGGACAGACACACAGACACAGAAGAGGAGACCACGTGACCACAGAGGCAGAGGCTAGAGTGACATGACAGCAAGCCAAGGACGGCCTGGGTCCACGAGAAGCTGGAAGAGGCAGGAAGGATTCTCCCCTGAAGCCTCCAGAGGGAGGGAGCATGGCTCTGTCCACACCTTGATTTTGGATGTCTGGACCCCAGTAGCATAAGAAAATAAATGCGTATTGTTTTAAGCCACCCAGTGCGTGGTGCTTTATTCCAGCAGCCACAGGAACCCAGTGCCACGTGGAAACTGGGGTCAGAGACACGGAGCGGGGCCACCTAGCTCTTTGTCTCCCTGATTATGAGGCTGATTTTTGAGAAAACTGACCTCGTTTCCATGCATCAGGACAGAGGCTCTGGGGCCCAGGCAATGTCTTTGCAAGATGCCTTCCTAGGAAAGGCTTGTCGGCCAACCTCTGAGCACACGAGGGCCTGGGGGAGCCGCAGGTGGTGCGCGAGGCTTCCTGCTAGCTGCCATTGCTGCTGACCACTTACTGTGGGCCAGGCTGTGTTCTAGGTTCCTTCCAGACACGGGTTCCCGGAATCCTCGCGGGAACCTCCAGGGAGGACATTTTCTCTCTGTTTTACCAAAGAGGGAAGCAAGACAAAGGGAAGACAAAGGGGGGCGGGAGGGCTCGGGGAACACCCCCTTGGAAAGCCAGTTGGAGGTGAGAGAAGTGGGACATACAGAGTCTCATGGTGTGTGACGCACTGATCGGAACGGCACAAGGACAGGTAGAGTCCAAGTGCGGATGGGCGGTTGCTGGGGGCTGGGGAGGGGGAGTGGGGAGGGCTTCCCCTGGGGGGATAAAAATGTTCTGGAAGCAGATGGGGGGGGTGGCCGCCCATCATCAGGAATGTGTTAATGGCACTGAAGCGTATGCTTTAAAGCAATGAATGTGATGTTCTATGAGTTTCACCACAATTTTTTAAAAAGCTGGTTGGAAAAGGATGAGGTGGGAGGTCCTTGTACCCAGGACCTCGATGCGTCCCACTGTACGCTTCCAGTGTCTCAGAGGGCCTGGGGAGGCAAGTGCGGCCACCACGTCCCAGACAGGCACGGCAAGCCTCCTGAGAGCCTTGTTGGAGGTGACCATCCTGGGTGGGCTGGGGAGCTGGGCAGGAACCCCAGGCTGTCCTGGCCCCAGAGCCCGGGCCCTCTCTGTGGTCTCACAGACTCGACACACAGGCCAGCTCGAGGGTCAAGTCCTTTGTTTTTCGGCTGAGGCTTCTTCCACCTGGGGTCATCGCTACCCAGACGGTGGCTTTGTTCAACAGAATCAATGGGAAGGAACTTCCCAAAGTGCTTTGGTTGAAAAATCTCTCAAAAGGTGGGGCCCGGGCGTACAGGTGGAAGGAAGAATGGCTCGTCTGCTCCTCATGCCTTAAGAGGGGAGACACGAGCAGGGAGAGACGTGATCCTGGGTGGTGCTGAGGTCATGGGGCAGATCCAGGGCACCTCCCAGGGGACAGCCCTGCTGGACGGCACTTGTGCTGTGGCTCCAAGACCTCCATGCAGGCTACGAGCTGCCGGCTCAGCTTTCCAGGGCTAATTTCCTTGGGGAAACTGAGGCATGGGGGATGAGCCCAAGGCTGAGGTTTCCTGCCTCCACTCGGGTATTTTTTTTTTAATTTTCTTTTTTAATTTGAGAGAGAGAGAGTGAGCACAAGCAGTCGGTAGGGGGCAGAGGGAGAGGGAGAAGCATACCCCCCACTGAGCAGGCAGCCTGAGGACGGGCTGGATCCCGGGACTCCAGGATCGTGACCTGAGCCAAAAGCAGACACTTTACCAACTGAGCCACCCAGGCGCCCCCAGTCTGGTATTTTTCTCAGACTGTCCAGATCACTCTTCTGAGACAAGTGCTTCCTTGCCCGGGAAGAGGCTGGTGGTGTGGGCCCAGCTCTGCAAAACCTCGGCACATGCTCTGAAACACAGGGCAGGGAGAGCTGATTTTCACGGAATCTCCAGGCTTCTCTGAGTCACAGCCCCTGTGAGCCTCTGAGGGGAATGGAAAAGGCCAGGGGGTCTGCAGGGGTCCGGCCCTGCATCCACCCCGGGGCAACACATTTGACTCAGCTCCAGGGTTGCACAACACAGATGCCTGGGCTCCATTTACTGCATCAAAGTTTCTGGAATTTTGCTTTGTTCCCAAGGTGCCCTCATGATTCCAACGCAGGAGGTACCTGTGAACTCCAGCCAAGGGCCCCCATGCCAGGCCCTGCTCTCTGTGTGTTTCTAGAAGACACAATCTTGGGGACACCTGTAAGGCCCACCCTCAGAAGAGTCAAGGGAGGGATAAAGGAGGCCTTTGCCTTTCCTGCCTATGAAGGAGACCCTGAAGGGGCGGCCGCTGGATTGGGTGGGAAGACAGAGCCAGGGTAAGTCAATCCCACCTTCCATCCAGACAGCTGCCCTCAGCCTGGGCTTTTCCACCGGGAACATTCCCTCTGCTCAGCAAAACCATTATCAGACGGGCAGCGGCAGCTGTGCTCTGGCCCAGGAAGAAAGGTTCCAAAGAAGTGTTAGCTTTCCGTTTTCTTAAAAAAAGAAGAAGAAGAAGAAGAAGAAAGGCAGAAAAGGGAAAAAAGAGAAGGTCAGAGCCCCGCAGAGGACACGGAGGTCCGAGGCTGGGGCAGGACCGCACGGAGTACACCGGAGGACCGTGAGGCCAGCCCGTCCGCCAGCAGCTGAGCCCTAAGAAGCCCTCGGAGAGCCATGAGCGGCTTCCTCTGGGCTTGCTCGGCCAGGACATCATTTGTTGATTCTAAAGCCCAATCCCTAGCTCATGATTTCCTCCCTGGTTGCCATGGCCCCGTACAGAAAACACAGCAAACTCCTGGCCCGGGGCGGCTCATTTATTTCAAATATTCCTTGCAGCTGGACTCCAACCATGTTTGGGTGTCTGGACTGGAGCATGAACTAATTGCTCTGTCTTCAGCCCCCTCCCCAGCTCCCCCAGCATACTTTATGGTTCAGTAAAGTCCACATTCCTCATCTCGCCGCCGTGGAGGAGGAGGCGCGGGAAGAAGGGTGGGAGGGAAGCCTGGGCAGGAGAGGGAGGGAGGGCTCTTCCCATCTCTGGCCAAGCCCCAGGCCGGCTACCTGCTCGAAGGCAGGGTATTAATTACAACCACATGGGCTGGTCTGCAGAATGGTTTTATGAAGACTGCTCCCTCCAACTCGAAACCCTGCTCCCCGAGAAGTCTCCGGGCAGTACAAAGGGCCTTATTTTCCCTGGGTTTCCAAACCCCCCAAACCCCACCCCACCTGACCCCCTTCCTCCCCCTGCCACCTCCTTCAAAGCCAACAGAGTTCCAGATGCAACCCAGACATGAACTCCAACTGAAAAATAATTTCAGGCCACCCCTTTCCTCCAAACGCATCTGGGGAAGGCATCTAGGGCTCTCTTTTCCCCTGTACCCACCTTGATCTTTGGAGACTTTACCCAAGAAGAAAGAACATTTATCGGAAAGTTGGTTTAGGGATGTTTGGACCATTTTCCAGAACAGAAGTGCATGAGCTTTAAAAGCATCTGTTTGCACACTTGCTGGTATGCTGGGCCCTGTTCGAAAGCCTCATTTCACCCTTGCTACCCTCCTACGAGATGAGCACTGTGAGGACTGCCATTTGACGGAGGATCATTCAAGAGCCCACAGCAAGGGAGGGGTCAGAGCCAACATCTGAACCCAGGTCTGACTCAGGAGTCCCTGTTGCTCGTCGCTGGGCCAACCCACCAACACACTGAAAGAATTTCCCTTTCCTCAGCAACTTGTCCGGAAAAAGAGCTGACACAGTCACAAACAGTGGTCTCCAAACTCTTAGGCAAGGTCACTTGGGGAGTTTGAGAAAACTGCAGATCCCTGGCCTGGCCCCAGAAACGCTGATTCGGTTCAGGTCAGGCAGAGCTCTGAGAAAACATGCATTTTAGCCAATACCTCCCAGGGGCATGCCAGGGCAGGTGGTCTGAGGAAAGCTGGCTAGGAGGTGGGCAGAGAAAGGGACAGGGGACTTTGGTCCAAGGGCTCCCAGGCCCCCTGGGAAAAGACCATGCCACTTTTCACAGCACCAGGAGATCCTGATGGGTCCGTGGGGAGCTGAACTGCATTCTTGCCAATTCTTTGCAGACTAGTCATGACATGCGATCGTATCTAGTCAATGTCTTGACTATTCACGTATCACTCGCCAATCCGCTGAAGAAGCCGGATTTTCCCGTCTCCTCTGCTAGGTCATGGGGTTGGGGGGATCCTGCCCACAGCAGCGGGGAGAATAGGTTCCCTGAGAAAGCTCATCAGCGTCACCGCATGCTTGGCACTGGGGACACAGAAGTGAGTAAAGGACCAGGTCCTTCTACTGCATGTGCAGAGCCTGGACTCAGAGAATGCCCCCTCGGGCTTCTACTCTGCCCCTAAAAAGCCCACTGTCAACTCAAGCTGTAGGACACTGATGAGCCAGAGGTCTCACCAATGGGCAGAATCCTTCTTATCAGGTTCAGAAGGGCTCAGTCTGGGCTGCAGGCTCACGAACTTCTGAAAAGGGATGGAGACGTTTTAGGATCACCTCTCTAGGATTCTCCTCCTCATGGGGGCTCTGGTTGGCCTCCCATCCTCGGCCATGGGGTCCCAGGGGATCACCTCATTATCTATTGAAAACTGGACCCAGGGAGGGCTTGGCCACACCCCTTTCCCTTCCCCCCAAGGCACAAAGAGGGACTCAAAAGTGGTTTGGTATTTTAATAAACTTTCCTTTATTAGGTTACTATTATTAATCATCATAAAATAGAACGGGAGTTTCAAAACTGTACAGGTCACAAGGTTCTGGGTGGAGAGGAGAGAAAGGCGGGGCTGAGGTTTGGGAAGCCGGGGGACAGAAGGGCAGAGAAAGGACCAACAGCCCACGATTCATCCAGCGCCTGCGGGAGGACACTGGGTCAAGGCGGGAAGGTTGGGATCTGTGTAAGTAAAACTCTCTTGTGTGCAACATTCATGAGAACATGACCCACCCTGAAACAGAAGTGAGGAAAAGTCTTTAAAAGTCTTACAGGTAAGGTTTCTCCCCCAACTTGGAAAAAAAAAATTCAAAATAATAAGGGGGTAATTTACATTCCTCACCCAGACTTGGCACCAATTTTGTGCTTTAAAAAATATACTCCACTGGAAGACTTTTTTTTTTTTAAAAGGTACCCTACAGCAGCTGTTTAAAACATAATTCTTACAGACAAATATATATGTATATATATTAAACATTTAAACAAATAAAGTCATCTATTGTACCTGTACAGAAATGAACAGAAGTCAGATTTGAAGCGAGCTGACTTCGAGATCAAAGAAGCGGTGAGCGCGGCTGCAGGGGTGGGGTCTGCTACGTGGGGGGGGCTGCGGCAGGGAGTCGGGGGTCCTCCTCCTCCACTTGTTGCCCCGCCCCACCCCGCCCTGCTCCTCGTGTGGCTCTGGGGGGTCGTGATGAGCTGAGGCTGCTCCCCCTGGGCACAGAGCCCGGACGGGGACACTAGGCGGAGGCCTGCGATGGCTTCCGAGGGGCCTCGACCTCACTCTGGGCTCC
Organism: Enhydra lutris kenyoni; assembly: GCF_002288905.1. Taxonomy (NCBI): domain Eukaryota; kingdom Metazoa; phylum Chordata; class Mammalia; order Carnivora; family Mustelidae; genus Enhydra; species Enhydra lutris. Next base: position 13,395,647 of record NW_019154122.1, read on the forward strand.
CCGCCCCGCCGCGCCCCTGGCTTCCCTGGGGCTGGAGACCTGCTCATCCTCCCTTCTTAGTTCCGGCTCCAGGAAGCCAGAGTTTCCGAGGATGTGCATGGGAGGTCTCAGCTGGGAAAGCAAAAGCAAACCCCCCACAGAAGACTAAAGAAGGAAAATCACGTGCAAAGATGGATGTCTCCTGGCTGGAGACAAGGGGCGCGCCACAGCCCTTGTAGACGGGTCCCCCAAGACCCTCATATTGCATGGGCTCAGGAACCCAGAGCAGAGCCCCTTGGGAACTGTAGGTCCAGGGACCCACAGGGAGACACTGTTGTGCCCACGTAAGGACACACCACAGCCACAGCCCGACGAGAGGGACAGGGGAGACGCACACATCCCGGGGAGGGGCGGGTAGAAGGGAAGCAACAGAACACTCCGGAGAGAGGGGAACGAAACAAGGTTTCCTTTCTAAATGGAATAAATAAATGGCTTTTGTTATTGTTAAAAGAATAAATACAGGGTACCAGGGGCTGACAGCCGGGGCTGATGGTGGGTGCTTGTGTGCCTGTGGAAGGTCCCATTTTGGCTTCTGCCTCAGTGTCCGTGATGAGTTTCTGACGTCCTGAGTGTGGTCTGCTGCGGCGTGGCCCCGCTGGCCTCAGCACCAGCCCTCATCCGAGCACCTCTTAGCGGCCCTGGGATATGCTCTTGGAGGAGGCCGGGGTACCTCCTCCTGGGCCCTGCCAGGTCGGGGCAGGGAGCATGGAGATCCTCGTGCCACCCCGAGGGTGGGCTGGAGCTCCGTGGAGGGCTTCCTAGGAGTCTGTTCTCTGGGTCTTCTTCCGCAGAGGGACTGTGGAAACGGCGCGCAGGGGGCTTCTGCCAAGGTCGGGACAGGGAATGGAGGAGCCTGCGTCGAGCTGTCAGTAGCCGGCAGGGGCAGCGGGGGGGATGGACAGGTGGCCGGGTGCCTGTCCGAGGTGCGGGGCACGGCGGCAGGCCGGCATGGTGGCACCGGGTGGTGGCGTGCTGGCGGTGCAGGGTGGAGCATCACTGGTAGAGGAGGTAGGCCTTGAGGGAGGCCGGCAGTGGTAGCGTGTGGATGTCAGCCAGACGCTCCTTCCCCAGGGCCAGGCGCACCGAGCGGCGGCACAGATCCATGAGTGGCAGGGGCTCGGCTGGGGGGACGGAGGAGAGAGCGAGGACAGGTTAGCATGGCTCTGGATGGCTCTAGAAGGTTCTAGAAGGTTCTAGAAGAAACAATGCTAACAGTGACAGCCACCCTAGCGGTACTATGATGTGTTACTATATAATCAGCAACGAGGCGACGTCACGTGTTCAATCAACTGTTAATGGCAAACACGGAGAGAACCTGCTCTGGGCCAGGCACCCTTGTGAGCCCCCTGGAGATGCAAACTCATTGAAGAGTTTGTTATGCTGCGTAAGGAGGGACTTAACAATCTCAGGGACACATCACTATTATCGTCCCCACTAAACAGATGGCACTGAGGGACAGAGAGTCCCAATTACTTGCCCAGGGTCACTGCGCTGGAAGGAGAAGGAGCCGGGTCCGAGCCCAGGCGGCCCCTCCTCTTACCCACCCGACAAGCCTTCGTTGCGTGTCCGACCACAGCACATGGAAGCCAGCCAGTCCCAGCACGGGCCCCAGCTCCAGACCCCACACAGGCGCTCGGGAAGGGAATCCACGTTAGCCCGGCGCTCGCGGGTCCCGCAGCCGTCCCCACCGCACTGGTGAGGGCGCTGAAGCAGAGGGGGCCCCCCGCGTCCAGGTTGCGTGCCGGGGTCCCAATCCAGGCAGCCCGGCTCGGCCACCATATCCTTGGCCACCAGACCGTGCCACCAAGGAAGATGGAAGAAATGCCCAGAGACAGGCCTGGCCATCCCACGGCCTGAAAGGGCAGAATCCGCAGAAACCCTAGGTCCTTGCACTTCTTCGCACCTGACAGGGTGAAGGTCAGGGGCCCAGGCCAGAGCAGGTGATGATACCAGCCCAGCCTCCACAGCCGGGACCCTCGAGGCTACCCCCGGCACCGCCAGAGCATCTCACAGCTAGGGAAACTGAGGCAGGGCTCATAGTGCTGCCTCGGGCGCCTGGATTTGAGAGGAATTTCTAGCCGCAGCCTGCGTAAGCACTTCGGTCCTTATGTCCCCAGACAGCCTGCACCTGTCTTCCCCCAAGAGAGGCTCCCTGCAACCCATGTCTCAGATGAACTCTCCTCTGCGGGGGCAGGGGGGGCCTCGCTCTCCCTGCCTCCCTGCAGGTGACGTTTCCTGGAGAGCACACCTGCAGCTGCTCAGGATCAGCGTCGCGGATCCGGAAAGAGCTAAAGGGACGGGCATCTGTGGCTTTGGCCAGGGTCTCCCCTTGACACTGAGACTCCCCTGTGGTCAAAAAACTGAGGGAAAAAAAAAAACCAGCATTTCCCTCGAGACCCCATGCTTCAATGAGAAGGGGATCAAAGTGTGTCTCAGAATATTAAAAATAACATTGAAAAAACTCAAGTGTTGAGGAGCAAATGTTACAGCTGGAGGCTTTGGGAGGAAGTGGGGGAGTGAGGGCTGTTGAGGTTTTCGGGGAGCCATGAAGGTGTTCTAAAGCTGATCACACTGATGGTGGCCTAGTGGTCACGCTCTTTAAACACGGGACTGGTACTGCCTGTGAATTACATCCCGACGAGCTGTTATCAACACACTCGGGCTCAGGCTTGGTAACACATTTACTAAACTCCGGCTTTCAAAGAAGGCAACTACTCTTCATCTCCCATGGGCCGTCAGCCATAGCGAGACCGGAAAGGGAACTGAAACGGTCAGTGTTTTTCATGAAAAGCTTTGAATTGGGGCCATTCCTGGACAGCTCAGGATGATCAAGGGGAGCCTCGGTCAGAGGCAGAAGGATGAGCTAAATTATCTTTCGCCCTTTGAAGGGGTGAACATTTAGACTCCTGGGGAGCAGGGGTGGGCTTCTCCCCAAGCCCATGGAGCCCTGGGTCTCCCCCATCGTGGCGTCCTGCACGCGTGGCCCTTCCTCTCCTCCACTCAGGAGCTCCCTCCATCTGCCACATTGGGCCAGCCCCTTCTCCCTCCAGAATGTGGTTTGGACCCCCATGCGGAGGCAGAGGGGCTTTCCCCTGATTGGTTGGGGACCCTTAAGAAAGTATCAAGAACCACTGAATGTGGCCAGAGCGCCAAGCAGGGCTGCGGAGGGAAGGTTGAGATGGAGTTCCCATTATACCCTCTTAGCTTAATGGTTTCCAGGCATCCCATGGGTACCCTCACTAAGAAATGCTTCTAAACGGCAGAGCCCTGCACACCCCCTGCTCCAGCTCCCTTATTTTTGGTGACAGCCGACCTCAAATTAACATCACCAGCAGCAGGGGTGCCTGGGTGGCTCAGTGGGTTAAAGCCTCTGCCTTCGGCTCAGGTTGTGATCTCAGGGTCCTGGGATCGAGCCCCGCATCGGGCTCTCTGCTCAGCAGGGAACTCTCTCTCTGCCTGCTTCTCTGCCTACTTGTGATTTCTGTCTGTCAAATAAATAAATAAATAAATAATCTTTAAAACATCACCAGCAGCAACTTGTGGACCATGAAGGGGGTGCCTGGCAGGGACTGTGGCCCCTGCAATCTATGGATGGGGAAATGGCTTAGGGAGGGGAGAGCCAAGGGCGAGAACGTGGACATGCACCACATCCAGCCAATTCTGTAGTCGGGCTATCTCTACACCAGCTTGGGGAGGAAGCTCCTGAGAGTCCCCTGCAGTTTACGCCAAGGGATGAGGACCTGTGGCTACCTCCTTCCACTCCCCCGGAAAGCCTGACCATCTTAGGACCACACTGGGTAATCCAGGTGGAGAGTGGTTGTGAGCCCGGAAGGGATGTGTCTTTCAGACGCCCCAATCCTGCCAGGATGAGCTGTAGAAGCCACAGCCAGCAGATATAGTGACGCACCATGAGCTGAAAATACGACCAGTCACACAAGCATCCTACGGATGGGTCTGTTCCTGGGGGACATAAACACACGCACAGGTCATCCCCCCCCCCTCCTGGATCTTGTAGGGGGCAAACGATGCACGGGTTCACGGTCTGGGTGCTTTCCAAAGGCCGGGCAGAGAGCAGGAGTGCAACCGGACGTGGGTACCGGGCCATGGAAAATGTCTGTCCTGTTTTCAGTTGGTCACTGATGGAACCCAAGAAGGCCTCCCCACCTCAATGCCTTGGACGGGGGCCTGCTGACTCTGTATCCAGCTCCATCCACAAAGCCAGGTGCCCACTGGAGTTCCACCCTCGACGTTCCCAAACAGGGAAGTCCAAGGTTTATTTGGAGAGTGAATCAGGTGCTGTTTACGGGAGCTGAAGGTCGAGAAAGGGTCTCTGTGCTAATTTCCACGTTTCTAGGTTTCTAGGAGGAATGATTACTGGGTGGCCTGTCTGACCGTGCGTGGCCCATCATGCCGACCCGACCCGTCCACACTCCTCAGAGAGGCTACAGCCCCACTCACACCTCCAGGGCCTGCCCCTGCACTAGCTCACGGGCTCAGGGAATGAACTTCAGGTCTGTGAGGTCAAGGGCAAGGGTCTCACTCACGTCAAGAAGCGCTCCTGATCCAGCCACATTCCTGTCCCCCCCCACACACCGGCGCCTTCACCGGTCCCGAGACTGACCTCCCTCTCACTCCTGCAAGAAGCTTGCACTGAAAATGCTCCGTGAAATGGATTCTAGGAAGTCATGGGTGGAGGTGGGCCATCGTGGAGGACCATCAGCCTATGTGCGCGTTTCCCCTCGACATTAAGCGGTTCTTACAAAAAAGAAGCAAAACAAAACACGACCCCTTGTTCTTGGCAGCCAGGAAACGATGCCTCACTCCCGGATGGGTGGCTTGGTAATTCTGGTTCCCTGCTCCCCTGACTCTGAGAGCCTACTGCCCTCATATGCCAGCCTTTCGGGGGACAGGGGGCCTAGAAAGACCCCTTCCCTCCTCAGTGGCCTCCCTCCCCCGGAAGGAAGCCCCTGCAGGTAGAGGTGATTAGCGTCCCTGACTAGGGGCTTCCTGGAGCGCAGCGGGAACAGGTGCAGGTAGGATCCACCACTGGGTGACGCACCCCGGGAGGGCATCTAGGGAGGCCAGGAGGACCCCAGGAGGAGGCCACCAAGTTGAAAGTCTCCTGAGGAAAAGAGCGGAGCCCTCTCTGAAACCACAATCATAAAAAACCTCACCAAACTTATCTGGGAGCTGTAAAAGGGAGAATTTGAAAATGGAGGAACGCAGAGGAAAGCTTTCCTTAGCAGGAGACGCGGTCACAACTGGTGGGGGCAGGGAAGACCCATGGGGCAGGGACCCTCCCTTGGGTGGTGGCCAGCCTACGGCTTGCAAGTAGGTCTTTCCTTTTTGCGTCTCCAGGGAGGGGACAGGTAGGCCTGGAGGCCACAGTGGGCCCTGTCTCCTCGCTACAATGGTCCTATCCACCCCTTCACCCCAGGAAAGATGAAAGTGACACCACAGTCCCTCTGGCTGTGGCTTCAGCCCCAGAAGGTCTCAAGGCCTGAGGTGGTCAGAACAAGTGGCCTGTGGTCAGAGCTGGCTGGATGGTGGGGGGGGTCACATAGGGACACACTGATCACCAGCTCCGCTTTTGCTCTGGCTCTGGCCTCAGTACAGGGACAGGGACTCTGCTAGGAGGGTCTGATCAGCACACGGGGGAAGGGGACAGGGACTCTGCTGGGGATGGTCAGCCTGGCGCACAGGGGAAGGGAACAGGGATGCTGCTGGGGAGGGTGGGCTTGGTGCACAGGGGAAGGGGACAGGGGTAGTGCTGGGGAGTGTCGGCCTGCTGCACAGGCCGTTCACAGGCTACAGACTGTTCACTGCGGTGAGCCCTGCAGCACGGGGGAGGCCCCGCTGAGCAAGTCCGGCTGACCAGCTCTGCAAACCGCTGCTCCCTGTGGAGGTCAGGACCTGGTGTCTGGGACAGGGTGGGGTGGGGTGGGGCAGGGTGGGGAGGGAGGGTGAGGATGGCTTCCCAGACAGCCCAGGGAGGGCTAACGAGTCAGAACGCCTCCAAGGCTGTGACCCCGAGATGATGTCTCTAGCCAGCCCTGGCCAGACTTTCTGCTTTTCACACTCTGCTCCCGGTGGACCACGGACCCCGTCTCGCCATGATATTCCCCGTTCCTCAGTGACCTTGGAAGGTAAGGCAAACTCTCATGGGCAGAAGACTTAGGTGCCCTTCAACCTCACCCAATGGGTACCCCATCTGACTACTGTCTCACCTTCCCCTCAGGGGGTGGCCTGGGGGTCTCATGGGAATGGTCTAGAGTTACTGTCTCCACATCTCTCTCTCTCTCTATATATATATATAATGGGGGGAGAGTGTCCCCCTCTTCTAAATTCAGAAGCACCTGGAGCCTCAGAATGTGGCCCTCTTGGAATAGCATCTTGCAGATGTCGTTACTTAAGGTGAGGTCATGTTGGAGTATGATCTGGGCTGGGCCGGGCCCAGAATCCAATGGCTGGTGTCCTGGTAAGATGAGGACAGACACAGGAGGCCATGTAGGGATGGAGGCAGAGACGGGGGAACGTGTCCACAAGCAAGGACTGCCGGCAACCAGCAGGAGCCAGGACGGAGGCCTGGGGAGGAGCCCCCTGAGCCCTCAGAAGGAACCAATCCTGCTGACACCCGACTTTGTAGTCTGGGCTCCGGAGCGGTAAGAGAACGCATTCTGTTGGTTTAAGCACCCAGCGGCTGTCATCTGTTCCAGCAGCCCCCCGAATCGAACACACCAGCCTTCTCGCTCCTCTGCAAACCCAGTGCTCTGTCAGGCTTCTGACCCCACCCAACCCTGACGACTTCAGTCAAGGTCACCAGTGATGGCCTTGTTGCCACAGCTGATGGACACCTCTCAGCCCTCCCGGTGCTCAACCTGGCATCGCCTCTGTCTTTCCAGAAGTCCTTCTTCATCTGTTGTCCAGGCCACTCCTCTCCCCCAAGCCTCATAGCCACTCTGCCTCTTCTCCCTTTCATCAAAACCAGTAACCAGAGAGTTCACGGGACTGATGGCAGTGGCAGACTCCCTGTGCAACTTTTTACCCAGACCTTTTCCTTTTGCCTTTAAGTTACCCCGGCTCTCCCTTCAGGGAGCTGGATTTGAGGCTTGCCTCCTGTTTCCTCGTCTGACTGCCTCTTGAGTAAATCCTTTCCTTGCTGCCTCCCAGCAATTGTCCTGGCTGCCCAACAGGAAGGCAGACTCCGCTGGGTTATAGCATGACATTTCGGGGGAGAGGGTCCTCATCATTAATCAAGAGAATCCAAGGTAGGCTCAAGCCACCTGGCACTTGGAGTCTCCACCCAAGACCCAGAACCCAAATGCAACCCTCAGCAACACATTCCCACTCCCCTTAATCCCTTTCCATTTCCTCCCGACAAGAAATTACAAAATCACTCGACCTCCCATCTGATGCAGAGCTGACGACGGGCCTCTGTCTCTTTATAAGATGCCCATCTGGGCCTCCAGGACTGTTGTGGCAGAACCTTTGCCGAGGCTTGCCCTGACTCAGCAGAGGAACAATTCTGCTGGGGTGTGCCCCAACTTGCCACAGTTAACAGGCTAGTGTCCCCCTGGGCCCCTGGGCGGTCTGTGTTCTGTATTAGAGCTGGCTCTGTGAACGGGGAGGGCTGATGCACCTGTTACTGGAGGGGGTGATGGCTGCTCTGCTCTTGTGGAGACCAGCAGACCAGTGACAGCACGGGCAGCCCAGCAATCCATTCTTCCATCTGCACAGAATGGGCAGTAAGTTACCAAGGGCCATCGTCACTCCTCTGCCAGGGCTAGGGCTCCTGAGATCCTAGGTTCTGGGCAGGAGGTGTCTGGTTCTCCCAAACCCTGCCCGTCCCGGCCTAGGGCAGATTTGACTATGGACTTTCTACTACCATCACCTGGGGAGACAGACTCACAGAACTTGCTCTGCCAGTTCCTGAGACCAGATCTGAAGTTACCTCCTCGGGGAGGCTACCTGCCAGAGGCACAGCTCATTGCCCCTGCTGGGAGTCCGATGACCCAGGGATACTAGGCTGCGCTGGTGAGGTCATTGCCATCACCAGGCCAAAGGCAGAGGCAAGGAGCAAGGGAAAGACGGGTAGTGGCAGCTTCCAAAGAGAAGCGTTTAAGAGGTCCCTCTGCCTTATGTCCCTGGATATTTTCTCTGACATTCTCCAAGGCTGAAGCAGGGAAGAGGTATAGGAGAAGCTGACGGTTTGGACGCTGCAAGACTACAGTAAGCATCTGTGCTCTGACCCCGGCAGGGCGTCCCTGGCTGCCAGGCCAAACCTGTCCTGTAGGGACGGTCAAGACATGGGTGGGCAAAGCTTTCTGCCCCACCCCCTTTCCAAGTTGAGGTCTGAAGATGGTAGAAAGGACCTATGGAAGACTAAGGGTCAAACATGGGGATAGATAGTTCTGGAACTCTGGGACCTCCTGTCACCATGGGTCCCAGCCATGAAGCCACAGAGTCCTCTACCTCCTAAACTAGGACATGTCACCACATGTGGGCTATTTTCACGTGTGGTCTGAGAAAGGCCACTCCCTTTTCCAAAGGACTGGTGGAAATCATTGCTGATTCAACCTGTTTCTAATCCACATGTTCTTCTCCAAAGGCCTCCTGACATCATGACTGAACAAGCCCCTCCCAGGGGACCTGGTCTAAAGGAACCAACTCAGAAGCCTCTGGCACCAGAAGAGAGAGACCCTAAACCTATCTAATGAGCAAGAGAGGTCACTGGCTTTCATTTATGTAAGAGGTCCTCATAACCCCAAAACGGCAAATCCCAGCTCAGTAGTATGTTGGCTACTGTGACAGAATTTGGTCAACTGCAAATCAAAACTGGAGGCAGGTCAGCCAGAAACAAAGAGCATCTAACCATGTACCCATCCATCCACCTTCCCATTCATCCACCCACACAGCCATCCATCCAACCATCCATCCATCCATCCACTCATCCATCCATCCATCCATTCATTTATCTATCTATCCACCCATCCACTCATCCATCCATCCACTCATTTATCCATCCATCCATCCATACTTCTATCCATCCATCCATCTACTCAGCCATCCAACCACTCATTTATCCATCCATCCATCCATCCATCCATCCATCCATCCATCCATCCAACCATCCATCCGTCCATCCATCCATCCACTCATCCAGCCACCCATTCATTCACCCATCCACGAGAAGCTATCAGGTAATCTGGCAGACTCCAGTTAGAATTCTTCACTTAAGCAGAGGCATGAAAAACAGCCTCTGAGGATTTGAATACGCTGGGATAGCTACTTAAAGACTTTCTAGTTCCAGTGACTATAAATTTTTGGGCAGGCGCAGCTAGGATCCCACAGCCACAGGGAGTCCAGGAACCATCACACTGGACAGAACACAGGACACTTACGGTCGAGTCCATTCAAGTAGCGCATGCGGATCTCACAGTGGCCCCACACGGCACTCACTACAGGATACAGTTTTTTGCCCTTGAGTCCTCGAAAAGCCACTCCCATGTACTGTCCGTCCACAATGAAGCTCAGGGTGCCATCATCCATGTCCAGGGCCACGAGGAATGAGTCAGGGACAATAAATGTTTCATCCGGCTCCAAAAAGGCCGGGTAAGTTTTGCTCGGTTGGTTTTTGCCATCGTGATAGAGCCGGTTGCGCCCCAAGTCCCAGCCCCAGGACTCGTGGTTATTCCCCACGAGGGTCGTGTACCCCACGGAGTGCAGGGGGGCATCTGCTGTCGCCACCCCCACCACAGCATGTGTGCCCCGCTGCCTCATGGCCCACGTGATCTGCCATACGTGCAGCCCGCGTGTGTACCCGACCTTGCCCCTGATGGCGTCCGTGCTCTGGGCCACCGGATGCCGGTGGAAGATCAGCTTGTCGTCCTCCTTCACAAAGACGTTGAGCGATCGGTCGTTGTTGTTCCACGAGTGGAGCAGCTGGACGTCGTAGGACACGGGGGGCATGTCTAGCAGCAGGTCTAGGCGGGTGGGCTTGCAGTAGTCCAGACCCTGGAGCTCCTGCTTCAGGGGCCGGTATGTGGGGTCCCTCATGTCCACGGTCTTGATCCCTCCAGTGACCTTCTGACCCATGTTTGCCCTTGGTTTCACCTTTGCATGGACTCCTGGGGCAAACTCATTAACCGTGGGGCCTCCCGTCCAGTTTGCTGATGAGGCCCAGATAGTGGTCCCAAGGAAGGGTGGTGGGCGGCCTCTGGAGACAGCGGAGCCCTCAGTGTTGCCTGATGGATGGAGAGAAAAAGGAGGCTGGGTGAGTAGAGGTGCGGGAAGAACGCGAAAGTTGCGAGTATGAGGCTGCCCGCGCAGACACGTCCCAGCAACCCGGCTTTGGGGCTCCGGGCACACCTGAGGCGGGGCAGGCTGCGGCCATGGCTCTGTCCCCGAGACTACCGTGAGGAAAGAGTTGGTGTGGAGAGGTGGGCCTCGGGGCTGGGCATCATGCTCGATGGTGTTGGCTGCACGACCCTCACCAAATACCCCACCACGGTCTCTCAGGGCAGAAGGCCAAGTTGGCAGGGGACCTGAATCAGGCCTGAGGCAGTGGGTATCCTCCTTGGTCACAGGAAGGGAAAACTTATTTCCCTTGTCTACGGTTTTCGGGGGGAAATGAGGCCGTGAGAGGCAGCAGAAGGGGCAGGCCCCCATTTCCCAGCTCCTCTTCTTTTCTAGCACAGCTGCTTCTGGGGGTTCATGCTAGGGAAGGGGACCCCAGTGTAGCCAGAAAGCTCACTTGGGGGTCTGCATGGGTGCTCGGCTGGGAGGCCCTAGGGGTCCCCTGGCTTGCTGGTCCCCAAGGCTGCTGCGACCTCTCCAGCAAGTCCTATGTCCCTCCTGGCCCAGGGCCACCAGTGACACTCTTCTCATGGCCCCGGGGCTGGCCCCTGGTCAGGTGAGGACAGAGGCTCTCACCCCCTGCCCTCACGTAGTGCTGGACCAACACTTCAAGGACTGCCACTTCCCCCAGCCACACCCTCCAACCAGCAGCCTACATTTGGCCCCTTGGGTCCCAACAGCCCACCTGGGTAGGAAGTCGGAGAGATCTCACGGTATCTGTCCTGGTGCCTCCATTGGCAGTGCCAAGGAGGGGGCCTGAAATGTGGGGCCAAGCGACCACCCCTGCCATTCCTGTCCTCAGTGTCCAGCCTTGGATAAGGGAAGAGAACACGCTATTTGGGTTTCCTGGGCCTCACTGGGGAAGAGCTTCTTTCGGCCGCCACAAACCTCCCTGGCCTGTGGGACTCTTGGCCGCCTGGTCTGGGGGACGGGCTCCTGGGACCGAGCAGACAAGGGGGAAGGTAGGCTCCAGGCTGAAAAACTGGCACTGAATGTGCATGCGGGGGCGAGGGGCCTGGGTGCCTGTGATGAAGAGAGTCCAAAGGAGCCCGCTGGGGGGGTGCTGCGGGAGGCCCCTCTGTGGGTGGCAGGGACAGGGCACCTGCTGGGAGAGGAGGGCAGGCTGTGCAGGGGAATCTGGGATGGGAGCCAGCAGGAGCCGGGAGGAGGGGAGGGATCTGCAATGGGCTTGCTGCCTCTCATCGCCAGTCTTCTAGCGGTCCCAAGCTGCCTCTATCCTCTGGGACCGCATCTTCAGGGTGGCCAGGCCTCTAGGAGGCTGGCTCTCAGGAGGATGAATGTTCCTGGGTGTGTCCCTCCCCCGCCCTCACTGAGCACATCAAGCTTCTCATCGTCCCCTTTCTGCTATGGAATGGAAGCCTCCCTGAGGCATGGTCATTTCTTCAGAGCCAGGCTAGGACCTCTTGTGTCCAATGTATGCAAAGTTGCTACAGAGCAGAAGTGTGCCTCTGCGGCTAGAGGACCCCCCTGGTTCTGGAAAGTTCTGTGGATATCGTGACCTCACGTCCTGAAGCCCCAGGACATTCCCAATTTCAGGCCTTCAGGCCCATTGACTCCTGAGAGCCATCAAACTCTTCAGGACTTGCCTGTGGCTCTGCAGAGGGGGACCCCATGGCATTGGCACCTGCTTGCCAGGCTGTGTGGGGGTGGACAGAGCCGGGGTTTTGGTGTGCAAACATGGTCCTCATAACTATAGAGTCTGGGGGCTGCCTGGCTGCAGCCTTCCCTGACTCCTCTCTTCTATGCCTCCCTAGACTCCATTCCAGTAGCCTCCTTAGATGGGCAGGGGCAGTTCCCATAGTCGGAAGCATCCATACCCATCCTTGCCTGGACATCTCACTCTGGCAGGTGCCCAGCGACCTCCCTGTACAGGACCCTGTGGGAAGCCCTCTTTCTGGAGCAAAGCGGTCACTGCCCTTCGGTGGGCTCTGTCCCAGCATCTTGGCGCAGGAGATCCCAACCCCACCATGGGCACAGGTGAGGAGTGAGGAGGAGGCTGGGGGTCGGGGGAGACACTGGGCAGGCAGGATGTGTGGGAGAGGGAGGTGGTGCGGAGAAGTCCTTCCAACACGTTAATTTATCTACTTGGAGAGAAAGGGGTGGGAATGGAGAAGAGCCAGGAAGGTGGGGAGAGCCGGGGCAGGTCAAGGGTGGAGTGAGGCAAGGGTGATGGGGGTGAGAAGGGGAGAGAGGGAGGGAACTCTCAGGGCCCTGAGCCGGGACCTGCATGTGTACATACATACACACAGTAAGAGTATGTGAACTCCTACTGCAGTGAGATGGTGATTAGCAAAGGTCTTGTGCATGGCGCCAGACAGTAAGTGTTCCACATTTGCAGACAGGCAGTCTCTGACAACTACTCAACTCCACAAGCAGCCACAGACAGTGCAGAAATCAATGAGCATGGCTGAGTTCCAATAAACTTTATTTGTAAGAACAGGCTGCTCCCTGGTCTAGACTAGGGGCCTCCCGGAGCTAGACTAGGGACCCCGCACGTCATCCCCACTGAGGACAAAGTCTTGCAGGAGTCCCTGGGAGGAAGGGGGACAGGAAAGAGCGTGCACAGCCCTGTGGGAAGCTCCCATGCAAGGGCACCCCAGAGCCTGGCCAGGGGCCGGGGCCAGCCCACTCTGCTGCTTCTGGGCCATCCTGCCTTCAGACTCCCCCACACGGGCCAAGCACTGTAGCAACCCTGGAGCCACTCTCGACACACCTGTCACCTGCCTGTTCCCACCCTGCGTCCGGGCTACGGTCAGAGCCGACACTTCCTTCTCGTAGACCTCCTGTTGTCCATACCGAGCCACCTCCTTGCCATGCAAGGCTGCGAAGCCATCCAGCTGCCCTCTCCTTCCTTCTATTTTTAAATGTGGCTGCAGAGACCCACCCTTCTGTGGGTCTCCTGGAGCTCCGCTAGCCTCGTCTTGGGGATGACCAGTAGGGTTCTTCCCCCCCATTTGCACCTCCCTACTTTGTCCTCCACCACCGGCACGGCTGCTGGGGCTTCCGGTCCTGGGGGGGAACCTGCTCACCCAAACAGCGCCTCGGGCCACTGCCTAGGACTCTGCCTTAGCTTTCCCGAAGCTCCATCTGCTACTCCAGTAAGACGGGCGTCCCATGCTTCCTCAGGCTCCACTGAGACAATGTTCCAGAAGGACTTAGTACAGCTGGCATTTTCCCTTTTGTTTTGTTATTTTTATTTTCTAGGCTGTGTTCTGTACACTGAACAAAGATCACTGTTATCCGTCTTCTTGGTCATTGCACTTGGCCCTGTGATGGACACTGTTTTTGAGCCAAGACCCAAGTGTCTGAGATCAAATTTAAGGTCTCTTCCAAGCCAGGGGCTGGCAAACGTATTCTATCAGGGGCCAGACAGTAAATATTCTAGGCTTTTCTGACAATACAGAAATGAATGGGCATGGCTATGTTCCAATAAAACTTTCTTTACAAAAAACAGACAGTGAGCCAGATTTGGCCCAAGGTCCATAGTTTGCTGACCCCCGTTCTAACCCCAGGCAAATCGGCTGACACCATCTCCAAAATGCCCAGACATGTTGCGCCACCCCCCAGGTGTGGAGTCACAGAAACACTGGTTTGGCCTGTGCAGCTCCTGTCAAAACTGGGCCAAGGAGAGAGTCCCCAGTGGGTACCGAACTTCGGGGAGGCACCAGAAGCAGCAGCACGGGCCCCAGCTCTTGCCTTCTGAGAGGCAAATGCAGACGTCCAGGCCTTTCAGGGCCTAGGGTTGTCCTGGGAGCGTCAGGGCCCAGGATGACTCTGCAAGTCCTTAGTGCATCCCCATGAATCAGGAGGACCCAGACCTTGTCCCTTCAGCAGAAACAAAGCTGCAGGGGTGTGGCCGTGTGGCGGTGGAGTGACCCACGGGCCTAGAACAGGAGAGGCGGAGGACAGAGATGGCCCTGCCGCCATCCCCACCTCCTAGGAGTCACATGCAGCCACACCACGCCCAGAGCCCCAGTGGCTGCAGAGTCAGGGCTAATGAGCAGGATGGGCGGCCCAGGCAAGTCCAGGCAGTGCCGGCAGCAGCACCCTCATTCCCTCCGCCGGAGCTCTTGTTCCGAAAGCTCGGACACACATGAACCACAGGGCCGCCAAGACCACCTCTGCCTGTCCCTATCACAGCCATCCCAAGCCAGCCCTCAAGACAAATTCTTGTATCCCTCCCACCACCAACCTCTGATTGCCCAAATAACACACTGTTCCGCCTGTCCTCAGTCCCTGGGGCTTCCCAAAGACCAAAGCCACACCTGGAGCAGGGGTGAGAAGGACTCCAGTGTGACCCGTGGCTTGGGCAACGGGGGAGGCAGGGATCTGCCCACTGGGTGGGTGGGAGGATCGTTGCCCTCCCAGACAGGCACAAAGGCAGCACGATGGGTACTGCAACTAGGAGTAACAATGTACTATGTACATACAGACACACGCGCATGCACAAACACACACACACACACCCCTGTGTGCACAGGCACTGAAATGGAACCAAAGCAATGTTCAAAGGAGCTCGAACTGTAGGACTCTTTTTTTTAAGATTTTATTTATTTATTTGTCAGAGACAGAGAGAGAGCACAAGCAGGCAGAGAGGCAGGCAGAGGCAGAGGGAGAAGCAGGTTCCCCGCTGAGCAAGGAGTCCAATGCAGGACTCGATCCCAGGACCCTGGGATCATGACCTGAGCCGAAGGGAGCGGCTTAACCGACTGAGCCCTCCAGGCGTCCCAGGACTCTTCTTACACGTCGTTCTGGGTTGGAAGCTCCCAGCAACATTTTTCTACAGGTAAAATCAGATTAAAGACCAAAAAGGGTCTGAGGAGAAAAAGAACCATAAGAGGGTGCATTGGAAAGGGCCCGAGAGAAAGGACACTCCTGACACAACTGTCTGAGAGCGCACGAGTCCTAACACAGAACTGTGCCTTGTTTAGGGTCAAGTTCTAGGGCCAGGGCTGGCGCAGGGCTCTGTGCAGTCAAAGTCGCCCAAGGCGGTTCCGGAAATGCTTCATGGACACGGCCTTGGCTTTTCCCTGGTCAGCTGGGCCACGCGGTTGTCTGCCCCCAGGGAGGAGCAGCTGGGGTGGGGGGGTCACTGACACTGAGTGTGCCCCCGAGTCTCCACTTCCCTCTGCTCCCGGCTCAGCTGGGTCCTTCCTCCCACTCACCACCTCCCCACCCCAAGCCGGTACAGCACCCCCGTGTGCCACAAGGACAGAGAGAGGAGCACCCACCCTCAACGTCAAAGCCAGGCACGCGGTGTGAGTGTGTGTCTCCAGCACTGGAGGGCTGGGTGGGGGTGGTGGGGGAGCACACGGGGCCAGGGAAGGAGGACTCACAGCCACAGGGCAGGGACATGTTACACCCTGGCCGTGTAAACGGACTTGTTTGACCCGGAAGAGGGACACAAAGGGACGTGAGCAAACACATTCTAGAAGCTTTAAGATTTGGCATTTACTTTGCATGTGGATAAGATGAGAAGCTCTGGGACTAGGGGTGCGGACTCACAGGGGTCTGCTACCAGGCCAGATGCCACTAAGCCCTATGGTTTGAGCCGGTGGGGCCCCTTTCCCTTGACTGAACACCCCTTATCTCTCCCTCACTAATGCCAGTATGCCTCATCTTCGAGGGGTCAAAAGTCAGTTCACGGGTCACTGCAAAAGGGGATGCCTCTGAGACCCTCTAATGGGCAAAAGCATCCCACCTAGTCCACTCTGCAGCCACCATGGGGTGGGATGGCCCGTGGCTCCAAGACCCATCAGAGCCACCTGTGCACGATGGCATTCCAGGTGGGCTTGAAGCAGATGAGCTTTCCAAAGCCTCCTGCTCCCACCGCTGCTACAGACAGCCGGTTCTCAGATGTGCCGTGTTCTCATCTCCCTCTGTGAGTCACACAGTCAAGGGATACTGGCACAGGACCATCTGTGACAGAGGACAGAGAGCCATGTGGGATGCTCAGGGCTAAAAAGGTTGGGGGGGATCTTGAGAGAATGTGGGAGAAAGTCACTCATGCACAGGTGTGGGGGTGTGTCCAAGATACACCCCCAAGTGTAAAACACCCAGCAACCCCCATCCCTGCAGGATCCTGTCTAGGAAACCCAAGAGCCCAGCCATAGGGATGTGTTCACTGCCCTATGACCGCCCCCCCCAGCCTTGTAGGGAAAGAGGGAGCCCCTCAGACTGCTGACATCAAATGCAACGTGATGCCATTACATTTTAAAAAGTAAATTGGAGAACAATACGTGCTCCCATTTCTGTAAGAACAGAATTTAAGAAGATTCTATCTGTGTGCATTTACCTGTTTGTAGCCATAGAGAAAGGTCTAAAGGAATAAACAGCTAACCTTTCCCAATGATTAACCTTGGAGGGTGGGGTGGGAGGAAAGATGCGTTCACTTTGAACTTTTTTTTTTTAAGATTTTACTCTTCATTTGAGAGAGAGAGAGGGAGGGAGAGAGAGAGAGAGAGAGAGAGAGAGACAGAGACAGAGAGAATGCAAGCCGGGGGAGATGCAGAGGGAGAGAGAGAAGCAGACTCCCTGCTGAGCAAGGAGCCCGACATGGGGCTCCATCCCAGGACCTGGAGATCATGACCTGAGCAGAAAGCGGACACTTAACCATCTGAGCCACCCAGGTGCCCCTGAATTTTTTTTTTTTTTTAAGGCTCCACACCCAGCATGGAGCCCAAAGTGGGGCTTGAACTCACGAGCCTGAGACTGTGACCTGAGCTGAGAACAAGAGTCAGATGTTAACCGTCTGAGCCACTCAGGTGTCCCGACTTTGGACGTTTTTTGAATTGAAATTTTTTTAAATGCATGTCTTACTTTGGTCATGAAATGATTTTTAAGCACACACCGAAAAGAATAAAGACTGAAAAAATACTGACTTCACCCTTCCACAAACAAGCTGTTCCCAAAACAATTACTTGTGTCCCCTCTTCTTTTTTTTTTTTTTTTTTAAAGATTTTATTTATTTGACAGAGAGAGATCACAAGCAGGCAGAGAGGCAGGTAGAGAGAGAGGAGGAAGCAGGCTCCCTGCTGAGCAGAGAGCCCGATGCGGGGCTCGATCCCAGGACCCTGAGATCATGACCTGAGCCGAAGGCAGCGGCTTAACCCACTGAGCCACCCAGGCGCCCCTTGTGTCCCCTCTTCTAACACAAGCACAGGACAGATGTTTGATTTACCCGGGGACATACACTGGAAGGACCCAGAGTTGGCAGGAGGGCATTTAAAATAAAGGATGGGAATCCCTGCATACAGCCCTGGGGCCATCCCAAAGAGGGAAGTTATTTCTACAATGATTTCTCCCAAGACGTCCAATTGCACTGTCTCTAAGTCACAATTTTATTTTGCCTGGTAAAAAAATAGGGTAGCTACGGTCTCCGCTGGCCCCAAATAAGAACAGAACTGCTCTGTCCTGAACCCTGAAACCCACAGCGGTTCTGTGCTCAGGGGAGGCCGGACAAGGAAGGAGGACCTCGGCGTTGCCACCCTTGGCACGGGCAGGGCCTACTAATCCTTCAGTTAAAGCCATCTTCCCAAAAAGCCCTTTGGGATCCATCAGCCCTGGAGCCCACCTCTACTAAAAAGCATCCTTTTATATTGTTGTTTAAGAAAAAAAAAAAAAATCTGTCGAAGGAATAGTCCTGTCTGACAGAGACACATCCAAGGTGACATGTAGCAGATGGACGTGGTGGGGGTGGGAGGGGACGGGCACGCGCTGAGGGGGGCCACCAGAGAGTGGCAGACACACACTCACCTCCTTTTAGCCCAAGTCCCCCTCCGTGTGTCCGACTGACCCCAGAACAGTAAAACCATTGTTTTGACCTAAGATGGGGAAAGAATGAAATTCAGGATGCGGAACAAGGTGACCTATTTATAAAGCCTCCTTTCACCTGAAGATCAAATAAACTCCCTCCTCCCACCTCCCCCACCTCACACGTCGGTGGTTGCAGCCCAGAATTTTGCAAGAGAAGCACCCCCGGAGCGGTCTGGTACTACATCAGAACACAACCTCCGCAGCCTGGCCGCGTGGCTGACCGGCTCTGCCCGCTCGTTAGGGTTTCGGGCTCCTGGGAGCTGGGACGCGGGAACACGCTTTGGCAGGGGGCGCGCTCGGGGAGTGCTCCCTGCGAGCCTGGCCACGGAGCCCCTGACAGGGGGTGTCACCGCTGCCAGGACGCACATCCCCCACCCTGTCCCACCTGCCCGCTTGACGAGAGACGTCTGGGGACACCCAGGAAGGCTGTGTTCAAAGTAAGGCTCTGCCCCTAGAACCAACAGAAAGCGTTGGTCCCTTCTGGGAAGTTTTGACGAGTGATTTTGGAGAGAAAATCCCGCACGGTCCAGAACCCTAGCCTCTGACCTCAAAAGACCAAGAAGGCACCTGTTGTAAACACCTACGGAAGGACCCAAATTACTCATGGCACTTTCAGAAAGCGCTCGAATCAGTTGAACCTTGCCCCTGGGAAATCAGCATTACATTCATACAGAGAATAAAAATTAAAATAAAGAGTCACGTTGCAGCCCCAGGCAAGCGGTGATGGCAGCTACCTGTGCCTCGTTCGGATGAGAAGCCCTGTTCTCAGAGGGCCTCAGTGACATGCAGTGACACACGGAGATCTGGAGATCTAACCAAAAGTCTACCAAGACAGAGAGCGACTGAGGAGCCTACAACGGGGGCCTGGCGCTCATCAGACTGGGCCCGCCTGGTACCCCAGAGACAGGGACCAGGAAGGCAGAGCAGAGAGCTGCACTCGGCCAGCTCCAAGGGGACCGTTCATGGGAGCCCAGGGAAAAGGCTTGGGGACACTGGGCCCTTCCTGCCCCGACCTGGCTGGGGCCCCTGGGGGAACTGGGGGGCCTCAGCAGTGAAGCCTCCCCTCCCTGAGGCAGGTGCCCAGAGGGGTCTCCACAGGGAAATAAGGGTTCTCCCAGGAGCCCTGGTGTATCTGCAAGACACTCCCTGGCCTGCTCGCTCCAGAGCCCACTGGCCTGGAGCAACTCCCCCTGTCACCTGCCTCCATCATCCCCAGGAGCAGAAATCTGACCGAACCCAGGCTTTAGGGCCCGGAGGCCTGAGTGGGAGCGGGTTATACTCTGGCCTCCTCCGGGGGGATGTGGGAGCCAGGAAAGGTCACCCCAAGACTCAATGGGCTGGCTACCAGGGGGGTGAGAAGGCTGGTCTGTCTCTCCGACCCTGCAGATAGAGGTGATGCTCTCAAAGCACCCGGGGGTGGAGAAGGAGGAGAAAGGCAACGCTCAGGACTTCGATGTGGAATTGAGATGCTAAAGCAATCGATACAGCACTGGGCACACGTAGTAGGTGCTTAAGACACATAGTAGGTGCTTAAAGACACTCTGCTCCTGGCCTTCTCCAACCCCTTTTAACACCAGGGGACACAGATGGGAATCTTGAATGTCTAGTGCAAAAAAGCAGTGAGCCAGGGAATACCATGGTAGGCACCGGTTATGGCCTTGTGGGGCAGCCTGAGGAGCCCAGTCCCCCAGAGGGGGCCAGACGGCAGGCATCCTCCCCGGCGCTGCAGGAACCATGTGGGGAGGCAGGAAGCCCTGTGTGGGGATGAACACTTCGAATGCTGCAAATGAAATAATGTGAGCTCCTTGGGTCAAGAGCAGGGCGGAAGTCCCAAGAACTTTCTCCAGGAGGAAGAGACGGCAGGGGTGGTCTCCAATGATTATGGTCACAGGAGTGGTTCTCAAAGTGGGGGGGGGTCTCCGGACTAGGAGGTCAGCATCACCTGCTGGAGAAGCGACTGCTTGGGCCCTGCCCCTGACCCCCTGAACCAGAGATTCTGGGTCTGGGGCCCAGCGGTCTGCGTTCCACGGAGCCCTCCGCCAGGTTAGGATGCTGTGTGTGTGTTCAAGAGCATCAACAGCTCAACATTTTGGAATCTCGAATCCATATGAATGAACTTCCAGGCTCAGATTTCCAGCAACCATTTTTTAAGCATGGCTTGTTCCATCTCGATTTGAAATATTTCAAATGTTATACAGGCTCGTAAGAAATCGCAATCCAGAAATGAATACAGAAGACATTAAAGTGTACCCTCTCCCGCTGGGGGCAGTCCACTTGGAGCCAAGGATCACACCCACGTGCCAGTCTCCCAGTTTGTTTATCCCAGGTCATAATATATTAGTCCCTGTGTACGACCATCTCTGTCACTTGTCTGTAGAGATGAACGTCAAAGTTGCTTGTAGCGGTGGTCCCGTGTGGGATAAGGGTTTTCCCGCAGCAGGCTGGCCTTAGACAGCTTCCTCTCGTGAGTTGGTGGCCCCCTCTTCCCGCATCACTCTTAAAGTCTTGGACCTCAGAACCCCCACCCCACTGTCGATTTTTAGGAGAAGATAAAATGTCAAAGCAACCTCCCACTGGGCTTCCTGGTCTTTGAACTGGCTATGGGGGCTGATAGGGGCTCAGATTTCTGCACGGCCTGCCGGGCTGAAGACTTGTCACCTGGACCTCGACTGGAGTGCAGCCAAGGAACTTGGAAAGGATTCTAAAAGGAATCAGGGCTTATGTCTCCTAGTGCAACCTAATCACCATTCCCTGTGTGCAATTTCACGGAACTGAACCGGATGCCGAGGGAGAGGTAAATCCCCACGCCTCACAGGCCAGCCGACAAAAGAACTTAGCCCTATTCCTAAAGCCACAATGGCTCACAGACTTCCTGTTCTATGTTGCTGGACCTCCTCCTCCTCTCCTGTCCACTTGAAAAGTCCTGAAACCCTGGGCCACCCCTGGCTAAGAGGAGTCTCGGCAAGTCCAAAGGCAGCGAATCAATCACTCCTGAACTTCTAGGCTGGCCCAAGGGTCCAGCTGTCAGATCCCCACGGCACCAGCCTGTCACGGGAGGGTGGGGGTAAGGCAAGGAGGCAGGAAACGGCCTCCCCCGCTGGGGCTACTGGGGAGAACTATGCAGCCATCAAAGATGCTGGCCAGGAGGACCACGGCAGGAAAGGCAAGGAAAAAGGTCTGCGATGGCAACTGAAATGAAGAACACCAACCGTATCTGCCCTAACAGTGAATCTAGAACATACTACACAGGCATGCGCAGGAAAAGGGAGGAAAAGGAACCCAGAAAATTGAAAATGTGTCTGTGCTTCAGGTGACGTGCTTTCTTTTGAATTTTCTTACTGCTGTTTTATTACTTTGGCAAAAACATACGTGGACGGAACCCCAGGCCCGTCGGTGGATGAACGGGCAAGCCAGCTGTGGGCCACACACACAATGGAACGTTATTCAGCCATAAAGAAGAATTGAGGATTGGCACATGCTACAGGCTAGACAAACCTCAAATGAAACACTGATGCTGAAACCAGATATAATTCAAGGTCACGTGTGGTATGAGCCACTGATATGATAAAGCCAGAATGCGTGACTCCATAGACAGGAGGCATCCTGGTGGTTGCCAGCGGCCAGGGAAGGTGTGGAGGAAGTGGGAATGACTGCTAACGAGTCAGGGTCTCTTTGCAGGGGAAAGAATGTTCTGGAACTAGCCAGAAGCGGTGGCCACACAGCGTCATGAACCTACTAAAAGCCGCTGGACGGTACTGTTTTAAACCATGGTTATACCGCGTGCATCTCACCTCGACAAACAAAAAAAGCATACACGGATGACAAACGTCCACCTGTCCAAAACCCACAGGGCGGGAGGTGGGTGAGGAAGGGACTGCAGCGCCAAGGGAGGCCTGGAGCTTGAAGAGGTCTGGCTGGTGGAAGGAGGCCCGTTAGCCAGGGTTCCACGCAGGGCCACAGACAACGGCATTCCCATGCAGGGCGTAAGGAGTCTTCTAGAGCTGGGCAGTTGGCGCTCAGGGCTCCCCACCCCACCCCCCTTTCTTTCCTCCACGAGAAAGAGCGCAGAGCTGTGGTTTGGCACGCCCGCAGCCTGGACCCGGCACCTGCAGATCGAGTTTCTCCAGAGGAATCTGGTGAGCGTGCCTGCATCTCCGCGCCGCGCCCGCAGTGTGCTGGGGGGCGGGGCAGACGACAGACACAGAAGCTCCCTGGTCCGAGGACGAGGTCACGGAAGGACCCCCAGGGCCAAGCGATTACCGTTTGCACCCTCCCTGCTCGGGGACTGAGGCGGGCTCAGGAGGGCCACGCCAGAGCTCCCAGGCCCCTGCTCGGGCACAGAGCCAGTCCACACCCCAAGGCCACTCCGAGCTGGCCGAGGCCACGCGCTGCGATACCAGGAAACCATCCCCATGGTGCAGACCCTGCTCACTCTGTTGACGATGTTGGTGCCCGCCGGCCAGCGGCAAGGCCCAGGCTGGTGCACAGTTGGACGGGACCTGTCACCACACGAAAACCTGCTCCCATCGGTTGATTTTTTGGGCTCTCAAGAGGATTCTTGCTCACAGGCCTGGAGAGACCTAAGCCTCATGGGCTGGGAACCATGCCCTCCCACGACTCTCTCTGGCTGGACTCACTCATGAAAAACACGGGAAGTTGGGAAAATGGGACCATGCTCAAGGCCTATGTGCATACAGCAGGTGCTTACAGAATATCCGGGTTGCATACTCACCCCATCCCAGAAGCACCTGCTGAGCCCTGGGGTGGGGCGGGGGGGGGAAGCACGGGCTTCCCAAGACCCTTTCCTTGTTCCCTAGTCCCTGAGGACCCCAACTAAGTGGATGATTTGAAAGTGTGGGCCACATGTGGTCGGTGTCCAGGTTAGTGCGACAGTGTTTCACCTTGGCGGGCAGAGAGCATCTTCTGCAGGTGGAAAGTGGTAAGAAAGGGCAAAATCAGCAAGACAGTCGCCTGCAGAAGTGATCCAACCTCAGAGATGGAACGTACCTGTTCAGCTGAAGAACACTTGGAAAACACCCAAGTCCAAATAAGGCGCCTTAGGGTTGGCATTCATTCCAAAAATATTTATTAGGCACCTACTGTGTACACACAGGTAGAAATCGTCGCCTTCACAGAGCTTGGTCTAGTAGGGGAGACGGCTAGCTAGCGATCCTTTGAACAATTAACGTAAACTTCAAGGGCAGAGGTTGGTATCTGTTATGTTCACTGTGGCAGTCCCCAGGACTTGGACAGTGCCTGGGGTATAGTAGGTGCTCAATAAGTAAGTGTTGAATGACAAAATATCTAATGCAGGGTCAAGCCATACGTGTCAAAGAAAAATAAGGCACAGTAGTAAGGACGGAGCAAGAGATGGGAGCATGGGGTGAGGGAAGGCATTTCTCTGATACCATGAGATGTGGACGGAGACCTGGAAGAAGGACAGGAGGAAAGCGTGTGCCTTCTGGGCAGAGGGAACGGGAGGTACTAAGGCCCTGAGGTGTCAGCACATATGGCATGCTGGGAGAATAACAGAGGGGCCGTAGGGCTGGAGGCCAGGGAGGGAAGGCTGTGGAAGGAGGCCAGGTAAGGGCTGTGCAGAGGGCAGGCACACAGGCCTTGCTGACTCTCCAGAGTCAGGACTCTGGACTCTGTCTCCAGTGTGATGAGAAACCAGCAGAGGCCTTTGAGCCGGCAGAGGACCCAGCCTGACTTCTGCTCTCCCAGGATCCTTTCAGGCTGCTGTGTGGAGAAGAGGCTGCTGGCAGCCCGAGTGACCGTGGGAGACCGGCTGAGGCATCAATGCAAGAACGCAGCTTGAAACTAAGGGTGGTAGAAGCGCCAGGCTCCAGAAAGTAACCAGAATGAACTACCATCCAACAGGTGACATTAGGCCTTGTCCAACGGAAGGGCTTGTTGAAGAGAGGGATTGTTTAAAAAAGCTGGTGGTGAGTGACAACACAGACCCAGCACCCAGGAAGATGGCAGCCTAACCCATGGACCCAAGGACTCTTGTGACCTCTCTGTCTGACGACAGTGGAGATACCCGGTTACAAAACAGGAAGGCCATTCAGCCTTGAGCTGTGGTTCTGTGGTTCCCATGAGCCACAACTAGAGGCGAACACACATCTTCAGCACACTTGACTGTCCTTCTCTTTACTGTATGTGAGCAAATTACCTCAGGTTTATACCTCAGTCTCTTGTAAGTTTGGTAGCTATCTCTAACCTGTATCAAAATTGGAGACACTGGGGGAAATAACCCGGTTCATGAATCTACAGAATGTGGGTGGACCACAGTGACCCCAAGGGCCCAGCTGGCCCCCCTGGGATTGTCATCTGAGCAGCCCCACTCCCTCTATCCAAGACTTCTTGGAACCGAAACAGGATCAGTCAAGGGCAGCTTGTTTACCAAGTGCCTACAGAGATGGAGAAGACCCAGGCCATGTGACGTTGGGACCTTCGGGCTTCAGCTCCAGGAGCTGGGAGACTCTGGGCAAGTTCTCTACCCTCTCTGACCCTCAGGTTCCTCCACCACTGGACTGGGGAGACAACTGCTCGACGTCATGGGTTTGACTTGAGGGTTAAATGAGGAGCTGGTAGAAAGTCTGGACTCAGTAAAGACCCAACACTGGCCATGCGTTTGTAATTTAGGGGTTTGAGGAGAAGGAAGGAAGAGGGGAGGGACGCCGGGAAGGTTTCTGGAAAGAGTGTCTCTGGTAGCTCTCCAGTGGTGGAATGCGGCCATAGCATGGCCTCAGAGATCAGCAGGGGGTGTCGGTGACTCAGCTCCGTGGCTGCCTCTCTCCACCTCAGGCCTCCTCAGGAAGCGCTCAGGTGCCAACGCTGTAAGGCCAGCAGAAGTCACAGAATGCCTCTACCGGATGCTCCCTGGTGCCTCCCCATCGCCCCCCGTGGTGCCTGCCCCAGGACGCGGTGGCACCTGTGGGGGTGGGCCAGGGTGTCCTGGGCTCTGCTGAGGCCAGGTGGCAGGGACACACACATCTGGAGAAGTTTCTTGGGAAAGCAATTTGGACCTGGGCTGACGTCTATCCCACTTGGGAAAGCAACTTCGATCTGGGCTGAGTCTATCCCACCTATCACATCTGAGAATGCAAAAGGAAGAAAAAGGAAGTGGGGAAAAAGGGAAATTGGCCTGATAACCATTTAATGGGCTAGTCCTGGAGGGCAGTCAGGGCAGAGGAAGAAGAAGCCAGAGTGAATGTGTTTGCTTCTCCAGCAAGCGTGTCGGCACAACTTTGGAAATGCAAGTATGCAAGTCCCAGATCGGCCATTAGGGCTGGGCTCGGACCCCTGGTCCTAGGCCCCCGTGAGGCTGCAGGTGCACCCTTCCGTGCCGGCCTCGGCAACGTCGGCCAGACAAGTTCAGAAGAGCACTTCCTCTGCACGCGGGACTCGCCATAAGACACAACCGGCAGGAGGGAAATGAGGGGCAGAGGACGTGCCCCACACCCCTCAAGGTCACGGCCGCGGGCAGCTCAGACCACAGCCCCAGGTGCGGGAACCCCTCTGCTGCCCCCCTCCCGCTGTGGCCAGCCCCGGGGACCGCCTTCCTGGCTGGGTGGTGAGTTTCCACAGCTGGAGGAAGACCACAAGCTCTACTCTCCCGCCGAACACACTGGATGTTTCTAAGACCGTCCCAAGTTTCCGTTCCCGTATCAAGAGCGCCTCTTTTCTGCTGAGGCAGCAAGACCTGCTAACAAAACAAGCGGCCGGACCCGCGTTTTCGTAACACAACGCCCTCCCTTGAAACGTGCTGCAGCGAATCACTGAGGTTTAATGGTATTGGCAGCTGGGCCGGGGGACGGAATCCGTGTGAAAGGCGGACGGCGCAGCCCGGGCCGGTCCCCACGCGCCCTGCCCCAGCCCCCACCCACAGAGCCCACCTCTCTGGTTGACAGCGGCCTCTCTCCGGGCCCCCAAACGGAAAACCAGACACGACTGCGGTCCCGCTCGGCGAGCCGTCCAACACCCTCCCGAGAACACCCTTCCGGGGCCAGGGAACAGTCACCCCACCCCCGCCACCTACCGCGCCGCGCATCTGGCGACGCCTGGAGCTGGCTGGAAATGCAGAGTCCCGGGCCCTGCCCAGGTGCTCTGGGCCCAGGTCCCAGGCGGGCTGCGGAGCGGGCCCTCCCCAAGGCAGAGGCATTCTGGTGTTCACGCCCCAGAAAGGGAACGGAGGGGCACCCGGCCCTCTCCAGGAAGCAGTCTCGAAACATCACTGGCTCCTCACGGACCAAATCTAGAAGCCGACAAGGCTCACAGAAGTAATGGGCACAGCCTGTCAGGGAGCAGGGGCCCATAAAACAGGCTGTAGAGTCCCTGGCCCACACCTTCTAGAAGCCCCCGCAACTCGCGGTCTGGGAAGACCAAGGTTTTGGAGACCCCGCTGCAGACCCTCCTGGTCTCACGGTTCTTCAGGGGCTCCTGTCTGCCCGCCCTCCAAGGCCTCCGCAGCTCTCCACATCTCCTCCCCTCAGCTGCGAGCCACGCCAGCCTCGTCGCTCTCTGGGAGCCTCCCTCGGTCTTGCGGCCACACCTGCTGTGGTCCCGACCCTTCCACTTCAAACAACCCCACCCGCCGGAATCCCATCCCTCTGTCTGTCCTGGCACTCTCCGTCCCACAGCCTTCCCCGGTCAGCCTCACGCACTTCTCCTTCTCCCGCAAAACCCTCCCTGCCG
This sequence comes from Enhydra lutris kenyoni, assembly GCF_002288905.1. NCBI lineage: Eukaryota > Metazoa > Chordata > Mammalia > Carnivora > Mustelidae > Enhydra > Enhydra lutris. The sequence goes on from NW_019154122.1 coordinate 13,422,578, forward strand.
AGTCACCTCGGGACCCTGGGTCCTGCCAGAACCCAGAATGCGGGTCCCCTGTGGCCCCGGGGAGCATCCTGGCTGAGCCCCACAGCCCTGCCGGAGACCCACCCCACATGGCCCACCAGCAAGGGGCCTCACAGTCTCCCGGACACCTACCAGCAGATCCAGAGTTCTGGAAGGTTTTGGGCCAGTGCCTGGGGAACGCGTCAGGAGAGAAGCCCGTGGGCCCTCAGGTTGGGGGTAGAACTGAGGAGGGAAGGCAGCCCCCAGAGCTCCGGGAGCAGGGTGCCCTCCCTGCCAGCAGCCAGGCCCGCGGGTCCCCCAGGCCTCCTTTGCCGGGGCTGGATCAGCCCTGGCCTGAGTGAGCTCCACGGTCACCAAGGGGAAGCGGCCCTTGGTTACCACGGGCCTGGAGAACACAGAAGGCCAAACAAACACTGGAAAGGCTCCTCCACAGACTCACTCCTCGCTGCTGGGAACAATTACAAGGTAATAGGCCAGTTTTTAAAAGCCCTCCAGAAGGGAGGCTGTGGGCCCAAGGGGAGGCCACTTTGTAACCCATTCTCTTCCTGCTGCTGCTGCCGCTGCTGCTGCTGCTCCAGGACCCGGGGACCCTCCCTCCACCCCCTTCAGGGAAGCCCAGAAAGGCAAGGCTGGAAGTCACAGAGGAAGCGGGGCCAAGGCAGAACCTTACGCAGACGCTGTACCCATTTCAGCAGCCAGTAAATCAAGGTTTCAAAATGACAGGTGGGCCCAGCTTGGCAGCAGTGGAGGTGACGTCCCTGTAGACCTCAGCCCAGCCCGCGGGGGCAGCCTCATAACAGCACTGTTCCCTTCGCCCCCTTCCCAGCCCCCTCTGGCAATGACCAGCTCTCTTGTCCCCAAACTTGTCAAGAAATGAACAGAAACTCAACAGCTTACTGGGGGCTCCCGGCGGGGCTGGTGGGCAACGGGCCAGGATCACACCCAGGCCACGGCTATCCCTTCCAAGGTTATCCTCTGGGGGGGTGCTCCAGGCCCAGTCTGGGCACTGATCACCACCTGGAAGCCCAGGCCGCGGGCTGCCCCCCAGACGGAGGCACCTTATGGCCGGGGCCTCGGCTACGTTCCAGGTCCCTGTGAGCAGAAACCATAGGGCCACGCTGGTGGGGACAGGGTAAGGGAAGACCTGAGGGACACTCCTCCAGCCCGTCTCTAGGTGTCCCTCAGGTGGCAGGGGAAGGGGCACAGGTAAGGAGAGGGTTTTCTGCCCCCCACCATCCGCCACTGCGGATTTTACCAGAGCCTTTAATATTTTCCGGCACTGATTCAAGGCAGGCTTTTTCTCCCCTATGCCACACTGAGAAGGAGGGAGCATCCCCAATTTCCTCGCAAGGGACAGACTGCTAGCTCTGGACAAGGAAAGTGGCAGCAGGTCCAGACCCCCAGCAAAAGAAGAGACCCCTAGAATATCTGTCTTACTCTGGGATCCCCCCACCCCACAGGGCACTCGGGGCAGGTGTTCCCCCGTCTTAGTTTAGTCATGCTGGTCTCAGCCTAGAAGAGCCCACCCTGGTTTCGGGGGCCTCCCGGGGCACAGAGACAGAAGACACAGAGACACAGAGACCGGCAGAGACACAGAGTCAGAGACAGAGATAGAGAGAGACACATAGAAACTGTGAGAGAAAAACAGACACAAAGAGACAGAGACAGATAGACAGAGGGACAGAAACACAGGATGACATGGGAAAGGAAGCACGAGGAAAGGAGGCAGGAGGCTGGAGGCCCCGAATCCTTAGCCTATGTCCATGTGGGTCCCCAAGTGGCCAGAGTGTCCCCACCAGGAGGGCAGGGCTGAGGATGTGTGTGGGAGTGGCCTACAGAAGTGGGACCCTGTCCCAAGCCAGGCAGGAGGGTGAGTGCTCTCAACAGGAGGGGAGAAGGGCAGCAGACAGCAGGTGCACCCCCACCCACCCCCAGCCTCTCCCTGCTCTGTCACCCCCACAGAGAGGGTTTTTTATCCCCAAACCAGGGAGGTCTTAAAGTTAAGACAAGCCAAGAACCTCATGGATCAGGCAGGCCAGGGGCTCCAGGGCCAGCGAGGGGTCCCCTGGTCAGGGGTCCCCAGGTTCCCTGGGCCATGCTCTGGGCAGAGAGGGCGTAGCAGCAGCTGTGGCAGCTCCACGGGGAGGGCCTGCACCTTGCGGGGTGCCCCCTCTCCTTTGAAAAGAAACCAGTACCTTTCGAAGTGAAGGCCTGGTTCCCCCAGGTACCAGGAGCCGATCTCCCAGTGTCCCTGCCCCACCTGGCCAAGTCCCTGCTTGTCCTAGAGGGACCAGGGGCCACCTTCCACTGCCTCCCTGCCCCTGTCCCAGAGCTGTTATCTCGGGATGGAGGATGGAGTCTCAGATCCCCACTCTGACATGCTGGGAATTGAAATGGAGCATTTCTAGGACAACCAGACAGAAACTACCAGAAAGCTCCTCCCCCACTCCCTTGAGCTAATGTGGTTTCTTCCAGATCCTCAGGTGTGGACTTTGTTCTGACAGGGGGAGGGGAAGGGGCCAAGAATCACTGGACTAAGACCCCAGATACCCCGGGAGTCCCCCTTCCCCTTCCTCCCATGAGGACTCCCCGCCTGGGCAAGGCACCATTGCAGCCTTCCCCAGCAGGAGCCCAGCTAGGGAAGATGTCACTGAGTGGCGTCTTCTGTCTTAAAAACCCATAAACCGCCTTTCCCTTCGTAGTCTTTCTCCTCACACGGTGAAGGGAAAATGTAAAAAAGCTTGACACTGTCTTGCTTTTTTCTAACCACAAATGATCCGCCCAGCAAAGGAGACGGTCTGCTGGGGTGGGAAGACCGAGGCCAACAAGCCACGGCTGTCTGCGGCCTCAAGGAGAGTCACAGCAGAAGCAGGTGCATGGCCTGCGGGGGGCTGCAGAGACGGGTGTGGGTGGAGGAGGGTGGAATTCGCCCGGCTGTGCCCTTTGAGCGGCCCCGACAGAGGGCTAAGGTTCGAACAGCAGAGCTGAGCCGAGGGAGGCAGGCCTGAGAGACACTCTGGGCAGAGAACCCGGCCAGTGGCGATGGCATATTTGGGACCCCGAGGAAGGTCAAGCGATGAGAGCATCAGGAGCATTTGGCGCATTAATGAGACAGCACGCGTGCAAGACTGGGTCTGGAGCAGGAAGGCTGGGGGGCCGTGGTAGAGGAGGGGGACCTCCTGGGTGCCACTGCCCCGAACACTTCCATCAATGCTTCTTGCTTGCTTTCTTGTCCTTGGGAGGGGACAGATTAAGAACAAGGAAGGAGGAATTCGAATTTTTCTTTTAGGTAGACAAAATTTGAAGCGTGTTATCGACCCAAGAAATAGCACTTCCAGCCAGCAGCGTGAGAAATCATTGCTGATTTTTTTACCCAGGAAAGCGAGAGTAACAGGTACATCGTCTACAGGAGGGCAGAGAGAAGGGAAGACAGGAATACACGGGAAGAGGACAACCCTTTTCCCAGCACAGAGCGGGTCCTCAACGCAAACAGTACCGATGTTCCCAAGGACCTCACCGCGAGGGAGACACTCTGGGGCACTTTGCACCTGACACATACTAACATATTAGGTGGCGTGATAATTATTGGTCACACGATCAGTGATCAAATCTGAACTCCAAAAATCATCTCCCAGCCACTGACCACGACACCAGAGAACCGCCACCTTCTTTGAAAGCGCCAAGAGATCTTAAAGCCCACCCAGCCAAAATGCTTCATTTTGTAAAAAAGTGCAGCTGCTGTGGAAGACGGAATGGCGCGTCCCCAAAAAAGGAAAACAGAAAATTCCCGGTAACATCTGATCCACGGCTGGGCATATACTCAAGAGAACTGGAAGCAGGTTCTCGAACAGAATTTTGTTACCCCCATGTTCACGGAAGCATTCTTCACGACAGCTACACGGCCGAAGCCTGCTGAGTGTCCACGGACAAATGAACGGATAAGCCAAGTGTGGATGATCCCCCACAAGGGAACAGTATTTAGCCTTAAAAAGGAAGGACGTTCTGACAGCACGAGGACAGGATGCCCGATGAGAGAAGCCAGTCGCAGAAAGACAACTAGCGACAGCTCCGTAACTAGGAGGCTTCTAGTATCATCGGACTCGTGGGTGGTACATGCAATGGTGGGCACAATGGTGGACGCAGGGGCCGTGGAATGGGAAGGGGTGTTAGTGTTTCATGGGGACAGAGTTTCAGTTGGGGAATCTGAGACAGTTCTGCAGGTGGATGGTGGTGAGTGCGAATGGGCTCGGTGCCATTGAACTGAGCACCTAAAAGTAGTAAAAACAATAAATTGCATGTTGTGTATGTTTAGAAGCTCAGTTGGTTAAGTGTCCGGCTCTGGATTTTTGGCTTGGGTCATGATCTTGGGGTCCTGGGATCGAGCCCCGCTTCGGGCTCCTTGCTGGGTGGGGCGTCTGCTTGGGGTTCTCGCTCTCCGTCTCCCTCTGCCGCTCCCCTCTGTGTGTGCTCTCACTCTCTCTCAAATAATAAAATAAATATTTTAAAAAATGCTTTGTTTTATATGAAAATAAGGAAGAAAAACCTGAGGCACAGAAAAATTAAGTGAGGAAAGCGGGGGTCCCTTCACCCCAAGCTACCAGAAGAAATCTGAACAAGGTTTGGCCAGCCCTCCCTGGCTGTGTCCCACCCGCCCCCCTCAGCCAACCATGGCCATGGCCGTCCACACATTTTTCCCAGGAGCCAAGCTGGAGGGGGAAGTCAGCCCAAGCAGAGATAGAATGTCACCATTTATTTGGCTAACGGGCTCCTTAGCTCTCTTTGCCAACCTCCCTTTCCCTCAGAATAAGGAAAAGGGGGCCTTGGCTATCGGCAGGTAGCTTCCGGGCCCAGTCTGTGCAGGAAGCGGGGAACTGGGGGGCTCACCTGCTTTCCACACCGTGGGTGCCTCACAAACCTGACAGGGAGGCAGCACGGGCAGGAGCTACAAGTGGGCTTGAAAAGGAAGATAATTTATGGAAGGCCGAGCCCAAAACGGCTAAGAAGCTGGGACAGGTTGCTGTCCAGGAAATGACTCATGTCTCCCCTGGTCCCTCGGGGCTGCTCTGGGAACAGACACTGCAGCGAGGAGACTACGGTTCTCGGGGTTCTCACAGGAAGGCGGCTTCTGGCAGAGTCTGCCCTGGACTAGGGACCTCCAAGACACATGGGGTGGCTGGCACCCCGCACGCCCCGTGAGGGCAGCTCGGTCCTCACTCCCCGCTCGAGGGCATAGAAGCCACTGGCCCAGGGTGCCCCGTGGACTCACTGCCCTCTCCTGCCACCACCCACACTTCCTGTGGCCTCTGTCACCCTCCACGCCCTCAGACTGCAGAATCTAACGAGCTGACTTCAGGCCCCAGCCGACTCTCAAGTCATGACCTCCTCATCAATAGCCTGAATGGCCCCGAACAGCATCTTCTCTGTCTCTCAGCTGTGTGTGAAAATACCGACCATGGCCTTGACCTTGAAACACTGGTTTCCTGCTTGGCAAGGCTCCCACCCCAGGTCCTCTGCAGGCTCTGCCTCCTGCCCCTTCAACACACGTGTTCTTGACGGCCCCTCCCTCCCTGGGGTTCTCTGCTCTCCCGGCTCTGGGGAGCAACTCCCCTTGACCTTGACACGTCCAGCAAAGAGCATCGCTCTAATGGCAACCCTGCCCCCCACTCACACACAGCTGCTCCCACCCCACCCCTCAGCCTCCCTGTCGGTCACCGGATTCACACCCCTCGCTTCCCTGGACTACTCTTCTTGGCCTCCCACACTGACACCAAATGGTATAAACACCTTCTCCCCCACAATTGCTCCAATCTGTCCCCACTCTCATGGTTAAGTCACCATCGCCAGCAAGGCAACCACAAGAGTCCCCAGACCAGCCTGCCTGCCCACAGCGTCTCTCCGACCCAGCCCACACAATCCGTCTCCCTAAAACGCTCTCATTTGGATGGCTTTCTTCTTTCTGAAAATTCGTAGCTCAAAAATGTATAAAAGGGATGTGTATTTTCTTTTTTTAAATTAATTTATTTTTAAACATTTATTTATTTATTTATTTGACACAGAAAGAGAGAGAGAGACAGCGAGAGAGGGAACACAAGCAGGGGGAGTGGGAGAGGGAGAAGCAGACTCCCCACCGAACAGGGAGCCCGATGGGGGGCTTGATCCCAGGAACCTGGGATCATGACCTGAGCTGAAGGCAGACGCTTAACCAACCGAGCCACCCAGGCGCCCCAAGGGACACGTACTTTCAACACCTAAAGTGAACAGCTGTCGACAGTCTGTCACATTTGCTTCTGGTCCTTTTCCTGCACAAAGGTCAAACGGCCAGAGGACCTGCATTGGCAATTCAATGGTGGGGGGGAGGTAAATAAGCAAATGGCAAAGAAACTTATATGAAAAGATGCCCGACCTCCCTGGTGGCCAGAGACCCATGGAACTGAAGAAATGAGCTACCGGTTTGTACCCCCGGGTTTCTACACAGTCAATGCAGAAATCGTGCCCGCTGCTGGTGGGGAGAGAGGAGAGCGCACCCACGTGGCCTGGGCCGTCTGAATTGGCACAGCTTTGGGGAGACGAAATCCAAACGGAAATCATCTGAGCGGTTGCACTCCTGCGGTTCCGGCTCACAAGGATCAAAGCGCCCGTCCTCAGGATGGCTGCATAACGTCATTAGAGACCCTGCCATTGCCTGCTACTCCAGGTTAAATGTATTGTCACAGATGGAAGAGTCATCAAGTGGACAGCTCTGGCATATCGGTACCATGAACCACTACACAGAGATGTAATAAATACTGCTGACCCTACGATGTAGCACTTGTACTGCTAGGCATTTATCCAAAGGTTATGAAAATAGTGATTCGAAGGGGCACCTGCACCCCAGTGTTCATAGCAGCCATGTCCACAGTCGCCAAACCATGGAAAGAGCCCAGATGGCCATCGACAGATGAATGGATAAAGAAGATGTGGTCTATACACACAATGGAATACTCTGCTGCCATCAACAAGAGTGAAATCTTGCCATTTGCAATGACGTGGATGGAACTAGAGGGTATTAGCGCTAAGCGACGTAAGTCAATCAGAGAAAAACAATTATCAGACGATTTCACTCACCAGGTGGAATTTAAGAAACAAACAAATGAACGTAGGGGAAGAGAAGGAAAACTAAAGTGAGATGAAAATAGAGAGGGAGACAAGCCACAGGAAATAAACTGAGGATTGCTGGATGGGAGGGGGTGAGAGGATGGGGTAACTGGGTGACAGGTGTGAAGGAGGAAGTGACAGAATGAGCGTTGCATGTTATATGCAGCTGATAAGTCACCGAACTCTACCCCAAGACTAATAATACACGCTACATTAACTACATTGAATTTAAATAAAAAATAAAAATAAAAAACAAGGTAGAGCCCCACCAGTGACCCTGGAGGTATTTCCACGTGCATTTAGAGAGAAAGGCAATGGGGGATACAAAAGGCAACCGTCTTAATAAAATAATGTTGTTCCTAAAGATAAGTGCATAGATATCACTGGGCAGGCAGGAAGGTAAGGAGGTCTTCGGGGTGCATTAACCTTCAATAAGGGTTATGTTAAAGTAAAAACAGTGAGATGATAACAGATGTTGGAAAGGATGCGGAGACTTGGAAGCCCTGTGCTGTCTCAGTGGGAACGTGATCGTGGTGAAGCTGTCATAGAAAACAGCAGGGTGTTTCCTCCAGAAAACTAAAAATAGATTTACCGGGAGACCCAGCAACTCCACTTCTGGTGATGTACCCAAAAGAGATGACAGCAGGTATTACCCGTGTTAACGGCAGCGTCGTTCGCAGAGCCAAAACGTAGAAGCAACATGAGCGTCCCTTGATGGATGGACGGATAAGCGAGACGTGGGACACCCACCCAATGGAGTACTATTCAGCCTTAAACACGAAGGAAACCCCGTCACATGGCATAGCATGTAGAGCATGTAGAGGACATGATGCTAAGTGAAAAAAAAACAGTCATAAAAAGACGAGGACTACAGGATTCCACTTACCCGAGGTTTCTTTCAAGAGGAGTCGGATTCTTAGGGACAGAAAGGAGAGTGGCATGGGGGGGGTAGTTAACCGAGTACACTTACCATGATGAAAAATATGTAAGTTTAAAAAAATGACTTTTTAAAATGCTGTTCTGTTTGAAAAAAAAAAAAAAGTGTCAACAGGCACGAAGGAGGCTGGGAGGGGAGACTGTGGCCACCGGCCACCGGGGGGTTAGGACAGCGGGTTCTCACCTACCCCACGCCCAAAGGACAAACTTCCAACCTAAGCACAGGTCTTCCAGAAGAAGCTGGTGGTACGCTGGAAAGCAGCAGAGGCCCATGGCCAGACACGGCCAGAGCGAGGGACCTCACAGGGACCTCACAGGGTCTATCTTGACTGCACTCTTCTCCCTCCTTCTCTCTGAGCTTCCCACGGGCTGATCCTAGTCAGAAGCCAGACGGAAAGGGAACCCTGTGAGGTGCTCCACTGGTGCCCCCAGGGCCGGGGGCAGCACGGGGCACGGCAGGGAGTGATCTGGAAGAATGTGGGAGCCCCAACATAAGCCCAGAACTGTTTCTCTAAAGCAAAGTACAATACAGTATAATATAGTGTGTCACCATTTCAGGGAAAAAGAGAAAAAGAGTATATCACATATAATATGTTGTCGTTATGTACTGTAACACATCACATGTCCCACACACGCACGGTCCCGTAAGCACGGCCAGTCTGGATGGACTCCTCCCCAAGGAAATGACTCCATCTGATGCTCCGTGGAGGGGACTGGGGTGTCTGTGGAACAGGAGTCGATGAGGGGAGACTTTTCACGATTGAATTATACCTTTGGAATTCTGCACCCTACAAATAGTTCAAAATGTTACAATTTTTGTTCATATGAAAAATCAGAAATAGGGGCTCCATTGGTTAAGCATCTGACTCTTGGTTTCAGCTCAGGTCACGATCTCATGGGTTGTGAGATCGAACCCCGCGTCAGGCTCCACGCTTGGTGGGAGCCTGCTTGGAGCTTCTCTCCTTCTGTCCCCCAACCCCGCCATACTCGCTCTTTCTCTCTCTCAAATAAATAAATAAATGTTTTTTTAAAAAATGAGGAATAAAATTGAATTTTTTAAATTTTTTTTTAAAGATTTTATTTATTTATTTGACAGAGATCACAAGCAGGCAGAGAGGCAGGCAGAGAGAGAGGAGGAAGCAGGCTCCCTGCTGAGCAGACAGCCCGACGCAGGGCTCGATCCCAGGACCCTGAGATCATGACCTGAGCCGAAGGCAGCGGCTCAACCCACTGAGCCATGCAGGCGCCCCATAAAATTGAATTTTTAAAAGAAAAAGAAATCGGAATGGTGGCTGCCTAAGTCTGGGGTGTGTGTGTGTGTGTGTGTGTGTGAGAGAGAGAGAGAGAGAGAGAGAGAGAGAGAGAGAGCTGTTGTTTAATGAGGACAGAGTTTCAGTTTTACAAGATGAAGTGTTCTAAAGACGGATGTTGGCAGTGGACATAAAACCCCATAAATGTGTGCAACGCTACTGAACCGTACATTTTAAAATGGTTAAGATACGCTCTGGACTCGCAGGGTGTGTCCCCCAGAAATGCATATGTTGAAATCCTAACCCCCAATGTGAACCTATGAGGAGATCAGGCCTTTGGGAGGTACTGAGGTCAAGAGGGCAGAGCCCCGAAGAATGGGGTTAGTGCCCTTCCAAGAAGAAAGCCTGGAGAGATGATCTCTCTCTCCACCAGGTGAGTACACAGTAAGACAGCTGTGTGCCGGCCAGGAAGAGGGTCTCGCCACACACCACACCTGCCAGCACCCTGACCTTGGACGTCCAGCCTCCGGAACCACGAGACATGTCTACTGGTTAAGCCCGCCGCCTGCAGTATTGTCTTAGAGCAAGCCGAGAAGACTAACACATCATGGTAAAGCTTATTACTCGGATTTCACTGCAATTCAAGAAAAAGAAGGCTGGAAAGACAAGCTCTGAGTTACCATCAGTTTGGAGTGGGGACGAGAGGGACAAAAGGGAAGTGGGTCGTAGGCAGATGCGAAATAACGTTCCCAGTGTGTCTGCCTGAAGGTGCGAATGTGTGGGTCGCGTCAGCCCCACACGGCCGGGGTCAGAGAGCTCGTGCGGGGACCTCGGGATCGGGTGGTGTGTGCTTCTTTGTGTTTACACATCACGCGTCACTCAGAGTCCCCGCAATGACTGCACACTGTAAGCAGGCACAGTAAAGGTATCTTCATGGTGGAAAACAGTTACACACAGAAAAGCACGAGGGTTGAGAGCACCGAACCCTGTATTTTTTCTGTGCAGAACTGACGACTACGAGCCATGCCGATTCAGATCGAGTCGTGTCTCCTGGGAACGCCTTGTGAAAAAAGCCCCAGCACCATGCACATGTCATCTCCTTCGCGCGCGGGTGGCGTTCACCATGACGTCCTCGCCCTAAAGCCGTCGGTGGCTCCATCCTGCCTCTAGGATCAAGTCCAGACTTCTGAACTGGGCACCCCTTGCTGCTCCCACATGCATCTCAGCCCCCTTTGTCACAGAAAGGCTCACTCTACTCCTTTGCTCGCTCCGACCAGTTCCTCCCGGCCCCGCCGCCCTCCATTCGGCCCACATAACTGCCAATGTCAGGTACCCTACTCACCGACCTGGGAGGCTGTCACTACAGAGCCAAGTGGCCCTCCAGAATCCCCTGCACGTTCCACATCACCTTGAATGACAACTAACTAACCAACTAACTAATCCGCCAACCCACCAACTATCAGGTGCGGTCCCGTTCCTCTCAGGAACTTGTTAGTCTGGGAAGAAACCCTGGTGTATGCCGCACCCTAACTCAGACACCTAGCAATTGTTCCACAACCTTCGGTGATAAAGGACAGACACCCTGCCTACACAGAACGGTGCTGTGAGACCCACACGGACCGTCTGGTTTCTCTCTCTTGGCACAAACCTGGCCACCTGCCCGCAGGCCACTCCAAACCAGGTGTGTGTCCCTCAGTGCAACCTTCCTTCCTAGACTCTGGGAATCAGTCCAAGAGAAGGCTCCAAAAGCTTCATACCACCAAAGTTTCGAGAAGAAAATGTCTGTAGCATGACACTACCCACAGAACATTGCCCACAACCCCCTCGTCCACACCCAAGCTCGCTGTCATTCCAGCTGATTGTCCAAGGTCTCCCAGACTCCAGCACCGCCTTCTCAGTCGGCTGTGAGGCTCACCTTCCAGAAGATTCTCCATCCCACTGTTCCGTGCCCTCTTCATATATCCCGCCCACTACCCTGCATCACACTCCTGAACATTCCATCACTCCCCGCCTACAAGTTCATTCCCCTCCTGCCCTCGCATGAAGTCCTCTGCCCGGGGCGCATGTCCTCCATCCACTCCGGATTTCACCTCTGTCCCCCGCTTCTGCCGTGTCTCCCCATCCAGGAACTGCTCAACAGGTGGCCACCAACCATGATGCAGCACAGAACCACCCGTGTACTTTCTCATGCCTTCGGGACTCTTGAAGCTTCCTGCCTGGGCTGCCTCCCTCATTGCCCTGTGCCCCCTGGGGAGTCTCTATAATCGGTCAGAGCATCAGCCCAACTTTCTACCATGATCAGCGATCCCAGAAAACACAGGGTCCATGCTTACTAGCTTAACTAGCTTAAGACACAGCAGTGATTCTCAACTGGAGTGATTTTACCCCCCAACCCCCACCAAGGGGACATTAGGCCACACCTGCAGACATTTTCAGTGGCTACGACCTGGGGTGAAGGTGTCAGTGGTACCCTAAATTTCATCCAGAGCAAGGACAGCCCCTACATCAAAAAAAGATCCTGCCGGTATCAGTGCCTCAACTGCAAAGCCAGACGGGAACGGACGCAGTGTGCTCCTGGACAAAACTGTCTTTGTGTCGCCATGGACAGAAGGCCAACCTAGGACACCTGCATCTAGGACTCTATCAGGGTGGGGAGGGGGCACCCCAACTCCATGGCTCTCCTGAGCCAGGAGGGAAGTGACCGAGCAGAGACTCCATCCCAACACTGTCCCCAGCCCTCTGTGTCACTCTAAGTGAGACATTTCAACCGCATTTCAACTGCCATGGGCCTTAGGTTTCTGTTTCTTTGTGATTCTACCATGACCAGGGGCCCCGCCTCCTACCGCTGCCATGATTATCTGGTTCAAGAGGACCAGAGCAAGAAAGTGCTGGAGCTGGGGGTGCTCTGCTATGTCATGGAAAGGGGACATTGACCTGCCCCAGCTCAGCAAACTCTCTGTTTGAGAGTTTGACCTGCCCCAGCTCTGCAAACTCACCCCCCCGCCAAGCCCACGTGTGCATCTGGCTGGAACACTCATCTGTGACGGCAAGGTCAGGGGCTTGCTTTTTGGTGGGTGACAGCAGCTGGCTCTCAGCCGTGCTGGGCCCCATCCTCTTAATCCAGACCAGGGTTTGGCCAACAATGCCCCATGGGCCAGTCTGGATAGCTTTCAATTTTTGTCCATAAAGTTTTATCGGTACACAGCCATGCCCTTCTGTGGCCATACCATCTCCTGGCTGCTTTCGTGCTTGCTACGAGTAGTTGCCATGGAGAGATCCCATGGTCCACAAAACCCCTGAATATTTACTCTCTGGCTCTTAGAGCTCGATGGCCCTTGGTCTAGACCTTAGGAGATGGTGTCTACCATGGAAGAAATGGGCTAAACCTCTCCCCCAAATTCCTCCAAGAGCCCCAGGGCCCCACATCCACATGCCCAGGATGAGACACGATGCCCGAGCACAGGGTGAGGCCAGGATGCTGCTGTCCGCTGCGCCCCGCCCACCCTCACCCTCCTTCCCCGGACCTCGGGGGTGCCCCCTCCCTTCACAAACCAGAGCCCCGCACGCAGCACCACATACCAGCCTTTTTTGGTCATGCACGGGATTAGTGAACTTTTCAGTACATATCCCCCGAAAGATACATTGTGCGTACATGATACTCACCTGTTTTTGTATCGAGAGATGACGTACGTTATGAAACACACATCAAAAAAATAGAAATCAAACAGGAAGAGGTTTTAAAAAAAAATCAAACTACGAATTTCTTCCCCCATCCAGCCAGACCATCTCAGGAGAGGTGCCCCGGAGGCCGTGGGCTCCCAGCATCAGGCGGCACAAGCAGGTGCTTGGGCCTCGAGGCCGGGCGGGGGGCCAGGCTTCTTCCCAGTTGGATCACAGGCCGGGCACTCACCCCGCTGTCTACCCAGCCCTGAGCACCCGTCCCAGGGGAGCCCTGGGTTGGGAGAGGCTGGGGTCTCCGATCCCAGAAGCCTCCTGGCTACAGGCAGGAAGCAAAGGATTAGGGACCGCACCCCCCCGCCCCCGCCCCCGCCCCCGAGAAGGTGCCAGTTCCTCCTTCAACGGCAAACTCCGTGGCACATCCAGGGGGATTTTTGTGTTTTGACTCAGAGGCAATAAGTCTTTCAAATTAAGCCAACGCAGACTGAACTGCAGTAATGAGGAAAGCCCCTTGGACACGGCCAGCTCGGGGTTCGCGCCTCTGCCAGGCCGGGGAGGGAAGATGGCGGGGGCATGGGGGTGGGGAGCGACCTGTGGCACCCTTCTGGGAGGTGTTTCCTCTGGCCCAGCAGCCTTGAGGGGTTCTCAGGCCTACCCCCCAGTTCCCACACTGGGCCTCCAGCAGCCCCCGCTGCAGCCCTCCCAGGCCAGGCCACCCACCAGGGAAACACTAGGCCATAGGCAGTGACCCCAGGGGAGCTGCTCAAGGGGAACTTTGGAGCCCTGACCAGATGCCACCCACTGATCTTCTGTAGACACTTCAGGGGGCTCCAGGGGCTCCCACAGGGTCGTCTGGTGGCCCCTTGGCGCAAGCTCAGATAAGTAACCTGAGCAGCCCTGGGGGAGTGCTGGGACCAAACCCAGGCCTTCCCCAACAGGCCCTTCCCCAACGCCTCACTCCTCAGGAAATCTCAGGATACCAACGGCCCCACCGACCAAAGGCAGGGAAGGACAAACTCGGCCCCACAGAGAACATTCTGCGTGACCTCTCCAATGCCAGGGGCCAGCCCAGCCACACCCCCGGGGACACACAGAATGCACTCTGACCTCAGAGACTCCCGACCCCTTGTAGCATCTTTTCTCTCCCGGGAGGAGTGGGGCAGACGCAGGGACACAAACACATCTTCCCTCGAGGTTTCTGAAGCAAAAAAATTCAACCGCAGGGAGCTTAGTGCCAGTCCAGGAAGCAGGGCTGCCAAAGGGAAAAGGGGGCCCAGCCTCACCGGACAACAGGCTGCTTTTCGAGAAACACACCTGCTCAACCGCCATAAGCATCAGCCTGCGGCGAAGAGGGACGCGGAGGCCACGGCTCCCCAGTGAGACGAGGGCCGCGAGGATGAGGATGCCGGGCTTCAAGTCTGCCACCCGAATGGGTCTAGCTGGCCTCCGAGGGACAGGAGCATGACAGCCAGCACGAGGGCCCACCACCGAGGAGGCGGGAGCAAGATGGGCCTCCCCTGCCCCCGGCCGTGCCCGGAGCCTGCCCCCGAGGTCCTGACAGCTCGAGTCCTCCCAGGCGGTCACCAGGCCCGGGCCCTGCACAGTGCCCCTTCATGCACTCATCTCACCGTGCCGCTTCCCTGCTTGGAACCATCTGGAGGCGCCCATGAAACAGGTCATTGCAGCTAAGTTCACTGAGCAGCCACGATGTACCAGGCACAGGGCCACCTCAGAAACAATGGTCAAACTCTCACATGCCCTGGTTCTGACTACCTCTCTGGCCTCCTTTCCAATCCTTCCCTGCCACCAGCCTTGCCCACCAGACACAAATAACCACCCATTGAAAACAGGCACGGGGTCCCTAACAAGTTGGGGTGGGGGTCTTCACGTTCCGGTGATGCAGCTCGATTCTGTCGAGGAGGGCTCCCCCTCCCCACCCCCCACCCTGGGCCAGGATAGGTACTGCTCTACCCCAGGCTCTAGGGGTGGGCACCCGGTCTCGGGAGACTGTATCAGGGCATCACCCACCCCTGTGACAGTGAGACTACTCAGAACCAGTCCTGGGACCTTGGCTTAAATACCTTCTGAGAACAAGGCCAAAAACAAAGAAGGCAAGTGCTTAAAGACCGAGAGGCACTAGCTGATGCTGAGGTTTGAGCCCCTGGATCCAGCCATGCCTGAAACCGCTTGACTTTTTAGCAGCTTCATCCAGTTCAGCAAACCAGCTTCTTTTTGCTTAAGGCTATTTGTACTGGGTTGTCTGTCCTTTGCAAATGGGAAAGTCCAAATTGATTCACAAGACAAGCTTTTTGAAGACTACTTTTTTGCTCATACTGTTTCTTCCACCCAAGCATCCTAGAGTTACCAGACTTCTTTACACGGAGACTTTGAATAGACACGTTCCCACTGGAAAGCCTTCTGGCCTCCTCCCCATGTCACGTAGATGCCCCTACTCTGTGCCTCTCAGCACCTGTGCATTGTTTACATTCATTAACTGGTTTCTCGAACATGTGCTGAGCACCCGAGCCCTGCCCCTTGGTCGGCTCACTCCAGCGAGAGACACTGTGGCTGGTTTTCTTTCCTGGCTCCCCCTCCTTGAAGCAGGCACCAGGCTGCTCTAGTACCCAGCCCAGAGCTTGGCACACAGCAGGCACCAAATAAATGTTTGCTGAAGGAGGAAGGAGAAACCCTGCCTCAGAGCAGTGCACCTTATCCATCAACATGGTATATACAAGTGACAAGGCAGAAATCCGAGCCTGTCCAGGAGCAAACCCTATCAGGCCTACCTTCCATGCATCCAGACCCCAGCCATCTTGCCCACCTCACTGGCCCCTCCTGGGCCTCAACACCAGTCTCCTCTGCCCAGACTCTCCAGTGGTTCCACTCACTGAAGAGTAGTGTCTCACAGTGGCCCACAGGCCCTCACAGCCCAGCCCCATGCACTCCCTCTCCCTTCTCCCCTTCCACACTCTGTCCTGCCTCCCTGGCCTTCTGGCTGTTCCCAGCACATGCTAATAAGCCCCTACCTCTGGGCCTTTGCACTTCCCACGCCCTCTGCATGGTACCAGGTGCACTGGCCCTGGATACCCAGATGGCTATTCCCTCACTTCCACCAGACGTCTGCTCAAAGGTCGCCTCATCACAGAGGCCTTTCCCAGCTACCCTACTTTAAATGGCAAACATTCTCCGCCCCCAGCACTCCCATCCCTGGACCCCACTCAGCTCTTCCCCGCAGCACTTTCTGATGATATTCTTGGTTATCTGCTTAAGACCTGCTCCCCACTGAGAACACTTGCCTCATAACGGCAGGTATCTTGTTTACCTCTACGTTCCAGGGCCTGGAACAGTCCCGGTACACAGTAGGTGCTCAATGAATACCTGTAGAATGAGTGAGTAGCTCCTTCCATTCCACAGTGCCACCCTCCACACTGCCAAGCTCCACGGAAATGCTACCTGCATGGACCGCTTCTGGAAGGTAGAGTCAGGCACCCCCCTCTCTGTCCCCTATCTGCTCTAGAAACTTCCCCCAATGGATCTGCAGACTTTCTGTCCCCACTTGCCTTCCTGCCCCCTCATTCCTTGAGAACCCGGTCTCCAAACACGGCAAGAGCTCACCCCTAAACAGCCCAAACCATCCCTAGTGGGCAGGGCAGACGAGCCCAGACAGCAGGAGACAGTCTTGGCCCCTTTCCTCTCTGCCTGTGCCGGCTGCCCTTTCGTGGAAAACCCCGAGTCAGCAGTGGGAGCAGAAGCAGGGCTCCGTCAGCTGCCACACGCTGAGCCCTGGGGTCCTAATTTCAAGGGTGCACACAAGCCCCCCATTCAGGGGCAGCAGCTGGGCTTCCAGATGGGACTCCCACAGCCCCCCGCTGCCCGCCTGGCACGGACCCGCTCACAGGGCACCTCCCACCCCAGCCTTGTCCCTACCACCCGCCCCCACTCGGGTTTCCAAGAAAGAATGTGTCTGGTCTGGATCCGACAGTGCTGGCCCCGTGACACGGAGAACAGACTGATTGTCCCAAATGCGACCGTCTGGCCAGTGTCGGCTCAGAGAGGTCAGGGATCACAGAAGTTATCATCACAGCGGGCGGCGGCTCCCAGGCGGCACACCCGCTCCCGGGGAGAGGCTGGGTGCGGGGAGGCGCCGGCTACCCCCTCCTCCCCGCCGGCAGCCACACACAAAGTTCCCTTTATGGGAACACGGAGGGCTGGGCACTGGCAGCTTCAGCCACAGGGAATCCAGGTTTGGGTTTTCTCCTAGGGCACAACTAGGCCTTTGTCTTGACGCTGCTGCATCCCCAGCCGGCTGGCCTCCCTGTCAGGGACACAGTGTCCGGACCCAAGCCCTTCCAAGCGGACCCTTCCAAGGCTGGGCCCAGAGACACCACAGAGGACGTCAAGGGACATGCCAACAGCACCGGACGCAACCCACGTTCCCCACCAAGACCTCGCTGAGGACCTACTATGCGGCGAGCTCGGGGTGGTGGTGGAATCTGCCCCAGAGGAGGGAGGCAGGTGTGACCACGGCTCATCGGGAGGCAATTCACTGACGTGAGGAAACGTGCGGCCCCACTCTGTGCCGGCGCCGTGCCCGCAGTGGGTCCACATGGTGAAAAGACGCAAGTGCTCGCCCACCCGAGCCCGTGCCGGCTGCATCTGACTCATCAACTCGCAGCTTGCTAAGAGAGGCACGAACGCAGTGCTCATCCCCTGGGGTTTGGTCCCTTACTTTGGCACGCATACAAGATACACCCTAAAAAGCGTAGGAAGAAGAAAGAGAAAAAGCCCCCGGGAGCCGTGACTGAAGGCAGTAACCAGGGTGCCCCGAGCAGGGGTTCTGGAGCTGGATTTCAGGTGCCCTCCCCATGGCTGGTGTGCATAGAGCCTGCACGTGACCCCCCGCCCCTTGGGGTCTGTATCCTGGTTCTCCTTCCTACAGAAAAAGTTCCCCCCGAACTTTCCACTGGCTACAGGGAGGAAAGAAGGGAAAAGGCACATAGCCTGTGCCTCCGAGGCCCCAAGTGGCAGGGCCCTCCCACCTGTGAGCATCACAGTGGACCCTGACGACTCACCCCCCCTCCGGACACCCAGCAGGAGCGTCAGTGACAAGGACACGGCCTGGTTCCCTGGAGGCCTAGGAGCCCTAGGGATCTGCAAAGGCCACTTCCCCAGAATCTGCCCAGTGGGGCTCCAGGCGCCCAAAGACACAGGGGCAGTCAACTGTGAGAAGAAAACAGCTCCTCGAGGGGAGGTGGGTCTCACGTTCTCCATTCTCTGCTTCATGCACTTCTGGACTCCAAGACTAAAAGTTAAGCCCGAGTTCAGCCCTCCATGGCAGACAGAGCTCCAGGCCCAGGTGAGGCGGCAACGCAGCCCAGCACGGCCTTCTGGGCATCAGGACACGAGGAGCGGGGACCTTTGGGGTCAGCCTTGGCACCCAGGCTACACAGGAACGTCTCCCAAGACTCACCATGATCTCCACCTGCAGGCCCTGAGGGACAGCTCCCCCAGCCAGCCAGGGGAGAGACGGAAAAACCCCAGGGATTTTTCGGAAGGAAGGTCCACTGCTGAGCGCCAGGCAGAGGGGCTGCAGGGCCAGAGAGGGGCCAGTGGGGCCGCCCATCCGCCTCGGCTCCAGCCCAGCAGGAACTGGTCTGTTCCATCTAGACAGTCCGAGCCGCCAGCCCAGCTGGGGCGCTTCGTGGAGAGGAAAAGTCTGATGCTCAGAGGGTCAGGACTGTGGACTTCCCCTTCCCAGCGTGGCCGAGGGGAGGAGGGGCCGCAGAGTGCGAGGTCCTGGGAGGCCAGAGCAGAGGTGGGGCGGGGCGGAGCGCCTTGCCCCCAGACATTCGCAGCCCCTCCACGGACAGCATCAAAGAGGGACAGCCAGACACTGTCACCACGGGGAAGGTCACATGTGGGTCAGTGCCAGCAGCGCGGGAAGGGAGTGACCTCTTTCCAAGGCCCATTCAGGAACCTCCCTGCAAGCCCAGACGTCTGACACAGCCAGACGGCAAAGGAAAGGGAGGCTGGGGTGGGGGGGAGGAGGTGTCTGGTGGTCCGACACGGCACTCCCCCCGATCCCAGGGGCCCCCACAGCTGCACCCCCACCCCTGCTGACCGTCGGAGTGGCCGGAGTGGGGCTGATCAGCTCAAAAACTTGCCACCTTGCTCTGGTTCTCCTGACCTTCTGGAATATTCTGCCAATTTTCAGCCTTGGTAGAACCAGAGGTGGTCCTGGCATCCCCAGAATGTTGGCCCAGGAGCCCGTACACACACCTCTCCCCAAGAATTACACCATCTCTCGTAGCTTTGAGGAACACTCATCACTCTGGGCCGTATTCACAGACACTTGCTCTCAATCGACCATTAGTCAGGTCGCCCTATGAACGGGGGGACGACCAACGCTAATCCCCCAAAAACCAGTGAACATCAGAGATGGGTTAATTCCCAGCTCTGACCCTTCCCCAGCAAAGACCTGAGATGTTCAGGTCCTCTGTTTCCCCATCTGCAAAATGAGGACAAGAACCGTATCTGTGTCCACAGGGGTGGCTTCAGGGTTAGGTGAGGCCGGTACACATGCATCCCGGTGCCGGCTTCGTACTAAGTGCTCCTGAAAGGGAAGGCACAGAGACAGGTCCAAGGCAAAGAAGGAGCTCCGGCCCCAGGGACTAAGCCCTGGGGATTTGAGTCACTACTAAAGGATGGGAGCTCAGGGGAGCAGGTGCTGGAAGCCCTTGCCCATTGCTAGTCCCAGGTTCGCGTTACCCAGGATAGCCTCTGCCTTTCTGCACAACAGACACGTCAGGGCTGCTCCCCGATTGGGTTGGAGGTTGCAGATCCCAGCTGCAAACACGCCCAGAGAGCCTGGACCTTGCTGCTGCTGCTCACTGCCCCCTACCCCACTCTGCCCATGACCTGCCACCCCGGTTACCCCCCACAGCTGAACGAACATCCCCCATGAACTTGACCGTGCCTCTGGCCAGTCCAATGCCCCCATTCTGCCTCTCATGACTCAGGATGACTCACGGTTCACATCGCTGAAATCAGACTGGTCCTGGCGTCCATGACATGGTCCGGTGACCCTCGGCAGCTTATTTAAAAAAAAAAAAAATGGTGACCCTTTCTCTCCGTGGGTCTCAGAGGCGATCATGTACAGCACTGAGCGGCCGTGTCTGCCTCCCTCGCCGCTGCCTACGCAGCCCCAACGGAACTCTCACCCACATCTGGCTGAATAGTAAGTGTTCGGAGCTGCCCAGACATCTCCCCAGCAGGTACCAAGGTCAGGGTGTGCATACAAAGGTCACACAGGGTCTGCTCTCCCCCCAAGAATTCGCTCTGAGGCTTGGAGGCCACCCCATGCCATCCAGGATATTTGGAATTCCACCACACACATGCTTTCTTTGTAAAGAGCTCTGGCTTCCCGCTCCCTGTACCACTAACCCAGAAACTTGACACTCAAAGCATCGGGCTAAGTCCTAGGAATGCAAATGCTTCAGGCACGCCGCCTGGGATGCCTCCGCAGACTGAACTAGAAAGGTTTAAGGGCTTTTGTCAGGTGTGGGGATGTGGGGTCGGAGGAGAAGGTTTGAGGGGGGACAGGACTATCTCCAACACCTATAAGCACACTAATGGCTTTTTCAGCCAAAGTGTGTCCCTTGTCCAGTCTAGGGAGTGGGTCAGAGACTCGGGGAGTCCAAGATGTGAATGGAGCAGAGGCGAGGATGCTTGTTTAAAAAAGGGGGAGAGGTTCTTCCACTGGAGCCTTGGGGGTGACCCCTCCCAGTCATACCAACCTTTCATGAAGCAGAACATCCCATAATTCCATCCCACCTCAACAGCCACAGGAGCAGGTATGGCCTTAAAACTGCCAGTGACATAATTGAAAACCCTCCTCCCCCCACCAAGGAAATAAAGAGACACAGAGCCCATCCACCAGGGCACCTTCAAAAGGAAGGTCAAGATCAGCAGGAGTGGGGTTCATTCGACAAGTTCCCATTGAGCCTCACAGTGTCCCAGCCACAGTGCTAGGACCAAGCGGTCTGCCCTGAGGGGTTTCAGCAACTCCCACCACATCTCTCAAGACCCCATGGTGCCTCCTGTCTTCCTCACAAGCCCCACGGACAGGCACTGAGCAGGGAGACTGGCCCCAGCTCCTATCATCAGGTGAACCATTTCTCCTGCTCCACTGCCTGAAATACAGAGCAGAAAGGGGGTGGGTACAGGCTTCCCTTGAGTGTCAAGGAATAAATCAGGAACCCTGAGCAAGTCCACTGTGGGTACAAGATGCCCCATCAATTGAGTGCTCTGGGACAATAAGATACAAAGGGGTTTCCTGGCTCTCTAGAACCTTCCAAGACCTGCTAAACAGGGAACAGGGACACCACATCTGTAAAGGACAGTGGGGAGGACAGGTGAGAGGGGCTTAAAGCCCAGCGGGGGGATGGAGGAAGGGAGGGAGGGAGGAGGTGTTGCAGGTAGACCCACAAGATAGAGATGCTCCCGACACACAGAGGGCAGCTCTCCCCCAGACACAGTGAAGGTTAATTATCACCCTCGGGTCTGTTTTGTTTCTGCTCTGACCCCCTGCCTGAAACAATGGCTGGCACGTAGCTGGTGCTCAGTAAATATTTGCAGAAGGGAGTTTCTGCTATGAAAATTTCAGAGGGATGCAAAGAGAAACCAAGGTTGGGGGGGGTAGGAGGCGCCCAGAAAGAGCGAGAAAGACACCAGCTGGACATCTGGGATCCCTGGCAGGGGGCTCTGGCCCTGTCCTGAGCAGTATCTACGTGCCACTTGACCCAGTGGGAACTGAGAGCACAGATTCCCCTTCACCTTTTGGAAAAGGAGAGTATCCTGCCTCTGACCCCAGTAATAGGCAGGCAGGTGGCCAACCCAGGGCCAGACCTAGCCAGGGTCCTCCCAGGAAGTCTGGGGCTGGAGGCTTGGGGACAGGCTTCCCACCCAAGGCCAACAGTTCAAGCAGCCGCAGGACCAGTGGGTATGGACTTTGGAGCTCTCTCCAAATGGGCTAACCTGTCTCTAACCACCAGGCTGGACAGTATTTTGAAGTCCCCCTCTCTTTGAGAGGGGGCCCTATGCACGTCGCCCCCCTCAAACCACGCCAGCCACACCTGGGTCTGGAAGGATCTCACGCCTCAAAGCCACACAAAATTCATCACCCCCTGCCCTGTCACCCCACTCCCCATGAGGCCTGGAGGCCAGGAGGCCAGGCAACCTCACCCAGCCTCTAACCCAAGATGGTCCCACCTCCTCCTCAACTCAGTTCAGGGGGTCCCAGGGAGGGGGCAGAGCAGAAGGGCCCCCGGGACTGTCTTCATCCCTCCTGCTGGCCTCCCCTTCTGTCTTTGTACTTCAAGGCTCCAGATGGGGGGTAGCATGTGAGCTGAAGCCCTGATCTGGGTGGGGGGCGGAGGGGCATGTCCCAGGGGCAAGGTGAACGACGAGGCCCGGCCTCTGCCCACCTCCTCTCTGGCCAGCCCGCTGGGTCCACACAGACCTGCAGCCCACATGCTGTTCCTGGGCTCCCCACGCCACCCCCTCCCCCGGGGCTCCCACCTCTCCAGTCCCTACCTACTCCTCAGGGCTTGCTACAGGACGACCCTCCCCAGATTGCGTTCCTGGGTTCCCTCCTGTTAGCTTTCCCTGCACCAGTCACACGGTGTTGTAATTATAGCTCAAGTGACCGTCCCCACCACGGACGGCAAACCCTCCGGGACAGGTGCCTGCCTCGTGCGGCTGCATCCCCAGCCCGCACTGAACGCGCGAGCCGCCGGACGGCTGCATGGGCCGGGAACCAACTCTGAATGAAGCAGGCAACCGGCCCCGGGGCAGCCCCGACACGATCCTCGTGGAGCCCCTGTGGTGATTCCGCAAGGGGAGCTCTTACAGAAGCGGAACGTGCGACTCAAAAAGGCTGACTAGGCTGGGATCCAGGTCAGAAGCCAGAGTCCAATCCTCGTGGTCTCTCCAGGACGCGGGGACCTTGAGTGCGGCAGCCAGAAGGGCTGTGCTCAGGAACAAAGGAAGGTGGCAGGACCGCCCCGTGGGCCACAGGTGTGGGACGCTGCCCTCAGTCCTGCCCGTCCCCCCACCCCTGCGGCAGCCTGGAGGCGCTGTCTACGCCTGGGGCCGGGCAGCTGGGGAGGGACCAGAGCGGGTGTGGCAGAGCCATGGCTCTGCAGGGCAGCCGTGGCCCCGGTGCTCTCACCGGCCTTCACCCCTCACCCGCCCACGGCCCTGGCCCACAGCCCCTCCCCGGCCAGGCCACAGGAAACACCATCCCTCCCTCCCCACACCGCAGCTTCCCAGAACACGCGCCACGTCTCCCCAACCTGCCTGGAAAGGGAGTGAGTGCACCGGCTTCCTGTGGTCCCCACCTGGCTGTCAGGGGCCTGGCCACCGCGCTTCCCCTGGCTCCTGGGGGACGCCCAGTCACCCCATCTCACCCAGCCCGGGCTCTCCAGGGCAGGCTCAGGGTACTGGGCAGTTCCAGAATAGCACGGGCTTAAAAACCTAACGAAGGCAAGGACACAGAGGTGGGACTCCCCTTTCAGTCTTGGCCCATGTCCGTGTGTCTGTCTGTATGCCCCACTTGGCAAATCGGGCCAGAGCCCGGCACACAGAGGCTTTTGGCCAACATGTGGGGTGAAGGGAGCGCGGATGAAGAATGAGAAGCACCCATTCAAGAAGCCTGTGGAAGTGCAGCCCCCGCCGCAGACAGCCCCTCTACCCCTCAGCCCTCACCCTAGGAAGGCCATGAGTGTTGATTCCAGCTTCCACCCTGAATCCCAGACACATTACTTGGCCTCTGGGAGCCTCAGTTTCCACATCTATAAAAACATATAAAACTACAAAAATAGGTTCCCAGATACCTAAACTAAAAATCCCAGAGTCCTTGATTTTGAGGATATTTATTAGGCACTTACGCCACCCTGGGTACCCTCAGTGCTCCTAGCAGAGTGGCATATGGACAGCCTCTTCTGCCAGTGACAGATCTTTTCCCTCCTTCTCGTCCTTCTCTCTCTCCAGTTCTTACACATCCTAAGGTTCAGCGTCAACATCACCTCCTCCAGGAAGCCCTCCTAGATTTGCCTGCTAAGCGTAAACTCTGAATCCCAACTAAGTCCTCCAGAATTCCTCTCACCTCTCATTGCCTTTATGACTCTCTGCCTAGGATGATATTGTTGGAGAGTTAACTGTCTATTTGCCCTCTTCCCTTCCAGAGAGCACACCAGGCAAGTTCTCAAAGGCCAGGACTAAAGATTATAAATTCCAAGACACGTTCCCTCAGAGCAGGAAGGCACATGGGAGGGAAGGCCTTGCGCCATCTCGGGCCTTGAATCCCAGTTATGGGAAGGATAGCACCTAAGTTCACCCAAGTCAACGCACCCATTCATGGGGTACTCTTACATCCCCATTTCACAGATGGGAAACTGAGGCCCAGATCACAGGGGCAGGTACCAGAGCAGGACTCCAGCCACCTCCACCTGATTCCCAAGCTAGGCTTCTAACTGCTCCAGCTCCCACAGCCAGACTATACACGGCTTCCCAAGGTGGTTTCCTCTGGAGGAGAGACCCACGCCCCAGAGACCTCACACGGGGCTGCGTTGGTGCCCTGGGCCTGTGGAACGCATATGGGCTCCCAGATGTCCCAACAATCCCTGATCTCTTGGTGAAAAGCAACTGCCCTGAACCCCCAGGCATCCCCTTCACCAATCAGCCCCTTTGCAGTAACCTTCATCCCCTCACCTTCCAGCAGCTAAAGGGGTCACACCCAGGATTCTGCCCAAGGCTGACACAAACGCATGGCCGGTGCCCATGCCAAATCAGCAGGCTGATATTATCTGGTCAAGCCTCTGAGGGAAGACACACCCACTCCCGCCCACACCACCCCTCCTTTGTCCCCTGGGGACCGCCTCTAACGTGCCTGGGCACAGCATCCTCCCCAACTCACCTGAAGCTGGGGGCAGGCCAGCTGGTGAGCGTCTCCTTCCCAGGCCAGTTCCCCCTGGGGGGTGCCGCGAGCCCCAAAGTGGGCGAGGCCGGCTGTCGCACCTGACACCACCGCCCCCCACCTCCCCTGCCTGCAGGGCCGAGTGGGGAAGAGCACAGGGCCGAGGCACCTCCCTGACCGCCTGCACCTGGTCCCCCGCTTGTACATGACTAAGCAATTTCTCCCTCGGAGTCCGCCTGCCAAGTGGCCCTGCGGGCAGCGGAACCGCACCGGGCCGCCCGGGGCCACACGCACTAAACCCATAATTGGCGAGTCTTCTTCTTGGGAAAGAAAACCCCCTCCATGTTTTGTTTTGTTTTGTTTTCCCCTTAAATGAAACAAATCCACCCACGTAGTTACTGGAAACTCAAGCATGTGAAACTGAACCGTTTGCAAAGGGAATTAGTCAGCAAGCTCGTGAGCAGCGCAGTGGGTTCCGCAGTAGGTGGGGCCGCCTGGGCTCTCGAGGTTCCCATCCAGAGTTGGGGGGGGGAGGCGAGGTCCTGCAGGGGATGCCCCGGCCACGGCCGAACATGAGGGCGGGTCTGCTCGCACCAGGTCCAAAAGGGTGAAAAGCACCACTTGCTCTGTGCCCGTCCCCCACTTTGGGAAACTCGGCGATGAGAAGTCCTGGCTCAGGAGTCAGCTCCCACCCCATCCAGTCAGTTGAACCCCTGCGGGTCTCAGTTTCCTCGTCTGTGCAGTGGGGGCAAGAGAACTTACCAGGAGCACTGCCGGATCACAGAGACCATCTAGGTGAGGTGCTTTGGGTCTGGCCGCCAACAGGCAGCAAGGCGGGGACTCTGCAGTAGGTAGGTGTCTTGCTGAGAGCTATGGTGGCCAGAGGACTGTTGCAGGGCTCTGTCTCTCTGGGTCCTGTCCTCCTTGCTGCAGGGCAATTGGCTGACTTGGTTTCCAGCCCTGCTGCCTTACCCAGGAGACGGCCCCGGGGAGGTGGAGTGGGGCCAGGCCAGGAGCCCACAAGTCCATTCCCAGATTCCTGAGCCCTGAAGCTCCGTGACCCACTGGGCTCCTTGGCCTTGTCCTCCTCACCTGCACAGGGAGGGCTCAGACATTGTATGCTGTGTTGTTTCTTTATTTTATTTTTATTTTTATTTTTATTTAAGATTTTTTATTTATTCATTCGACAGAGAGAGATCACAAGTAGGCAGAGAGGCAGACAGAGAGAGAGAGGAGGAAGCAGGCTCCCCACCAAGGAGAGAGCCCGATGCGGGGCTCGATCCCAGGACCCTGGGATCATGACCTGAGCTGAAAGCAGAGGCTTTAACCCTCTGAGCCACCCAGGCGCCCCTGTGTTGTTTCTTTAAAAAACAAAAAACCCACTACATTTTCTGCCTACATTAAAAAACAAAAAACGCCTGGATTCCTGGCTTCTCTTAGGGGGACAGAGAAATGGACACTTCAGTGCATTGGACCCCACTGCCCTGGGTAGGAGAGGCCACTCCTGGACAGAGGACAGACGTGCTCTGCTTTGCCACAGTCCTCCCCCATCCCTATTGCCTTCCACCTGACTCGGGTGCTGATGCTTCGTTTGCGCCTCCTTCCCGGCCCCTGGGGGCATCTGAATTTGTGACCCAGTTTAAAACCCTAATTTTATGTAGGAGCACGACCTCAGCCACTTGTCAGTAGAAATATCCACAAGAAGTGTCCCTCGGGAAGGTAGTTAAAGTCTGATGCTGCTGGCTGATTTTTCTTGGAGAAAAACAAGGCGATGTAAGAAGACCACCGCTCCAGCCTGGCCAAGGGGAGCTTGGGGATGAGATAGTAATGTTCTGAAAAATTTTTTTTTCTTTTTTAAAATTGTATTTTTTTATTTGACAGAGAGAGAGAGATCACAACCAGGCAGAGAGGCAGGCAGAGAGAGGAGAGGAAACAGGCTCCCTGCTGAGCATGTCCCAGGACCCTGGGATCATGACCTGAGCCAAAGGCAGAGGCTTAACCCACTGAGCCACTCAGGCGCCCCTGTTCTGAAATTCTTTATGGGATTTAATAGACAATGAGCAGAACCAAGTGTTGGGGGTCCTGCCCTCACTTCCCTAATTTCTTCCCTCTTCTTTTGCTTATGA
Source organism: Enhydra lutris kenyoni (assembly GCF_002288905.1). Lineage (NCBI taxonomy): Eukaryota > Metazoa > Chordata > Mammalia > Carnivora > Mustelidae > Enhydra > Enhydra lutris. The sequence goes on from NW_019154122.1 coordinate 13,449,697, forward strand.
ACCAAAAGAGGGCATCGCTCTGCATCTCAACCCCCTGGGCGTGCAGAAGGTGGGCGGTGGGGGTCAAGGTGCTGGGGTGCAGGCCCCCTAGGAGGGCTGCTTGCAGAGCCAGAAGCCCTGCTCCGCCGCTCCCCGAGCTGGCTAGTTTGTTTTGTTTATTGGAGGGGCAGGGGAGGTAGGATTCCGTGGACACAGCCGATCTAGTCACGGCCCAGCAGAGATGCTGAAATGTCAAGAGAACATTTGAGGGCATTTTCAAGTTGTCTTGGTCACTCCTGAAGGGGAAAACACAAGATTCAGGATCTGAGTACCTGCTAAGGGCCGGCCAGCAAGACACAGAGGGGACAGGCCAAGGGGAATACGTTCTCACCTGGTCTGTGCTCTGGCACCTCTTCCCCCTGGGGACCCCTCCTGTGCCCTCCCCTTTGTCTGGCTAAGGCTTCTCTCCTCCAGAAAGCTCTCATCCCCCGGAGCGCTCCAGGCACACCCGTATCACATAATGTAACACCGTGTGGTGACCCAATGACTCCTGCCTTTTGACCCCCTCCCATCCCAGGTCAGGGGCTTCTACAGACTCAGAGGCCTCGTGGGGGCGTGATTCGGAGCACAGACAGGGGCTGCACCCAGCCTGACTTCTTGGCCGTGTGATCCCAGGCAAGGTATTTGACTTTTGGGTCAGTTTTCCCATCTGTAAAATGGGCATAATCAACTCCATTCACAGGGCTCTCGGGAGTAGTACATAACTTGTACGGGAAGTGCCGAGCATGGTTCCTGGCACACAGCGACGGCTCAATGTAACAGTGAGCAAACGGGTCTAAACCCAGGAGGAAAAGGTGGTCAGTGTGCACAGTCCACTGAAACACACACACAGCTTGGGTCCGGCTTTGGACAATCGGCCCGCACTACCGCCGGTCACCCCTCCCCTTGATAACCTCTGAACAGCCCCAAACCCTGCCCGGGCAGCCTTCAACAGGTGCTTTCCGGGACTGTGCCACTCAGGGAGATGACAAGGTGTGAGACTGCTGGATCTCGAGGAGTGCAGCCCGTGAGCCGCTGACCCGAGAAACTTCAGGACGACACTGCCTCTACCGGTACAGGTGCTCGAAAGAGCTGCAACTGCAACCCCCGCCCCCCACTCCCGGCTCCCACCTGCAGATCGTGCCGGGGTAGGGAGAAGTCATGAATTCGGGGCTGATGCTGCTGGCCGCCCCGCTGCACAGTCACTAGCAATAATCAGAGTGGACGTTTACAGCGGGTAAGCTGCATGGCGTGTGAATTTGATCTCAGTAAGAGTCCTGGATTAGCTCCTGCTGTATACACTCTGAGCCCCGAAGAGACAGCATCCCACTACAATAGCCAGAAAAGTCGGGTCCGCCTGCTTTGTCTTTTTAAAAATTCAGGCGAAACAAGGACACAAAGGCAAAAACTTGGCCATCACAATGGCCCCCGTATCTCAGTGATTGCTTATTCTCTGGCTTAAGGAGAGAAAGCCAACTCCATTTTTCTACTTTGCCTGAACACAGCTCTTTTATCTGGTTCCCCATGGAGGCTCCAAACCCATTTCCAGAAGGAAAACAGAGGTCACATCCCTAACATCCAAAACATGGCAGATCAAGCCACAGCTCACACCCAACACCCAGCAAGTCAGGGCAGAACCATCCTGCCTGGCCCCGACATTGACCTTAATCTACTCCTGCCAGTTCACCAAAATGTTTTGGGGGAAGGGCAGAGGCAGGAGGAGGAGACAGAAGACCACCCCCTAGTCTGCTTCTAGGACAGTGGCCCCCAAACATATTTTCAGCAGTTTAATTTCTCCCAAGAGTTAAGTGTTGCATAGAACCCTACTCCCCCCATCCCCGCAAAAAAAAAAAAAAAAAAAAAGGATCAGAGTCAGACTGCTCTGGTTCAAGTGACCCATCTTCCCACTCAGGGGTGGAAGCCTAAGGCTCTGCACGAAACCAGGGCCAGGTGATGTGGCATCCGAGTCCCGTCTGGCCATTTCTGGGGCTTCGCTGTTATTCCCTGAGCAGCCACTTTCCAGACAGATGGGTGTCTCGTGCACAGTGAAGAGACACAGGGACAGTGGTAACGTCGCACTCGGTCATGGACACGTGGGGCTCATGAGGACCCCCTGCATGTGTTCCAAATCTTCCATTTAAAAAAATGCACGTAAACACAGACAGCAGAAAGCAGGGGCGGTGAGAACACCTGAAGGAGGGGGGCAGCCCGTCTCCGTGCAGGACTCGGCTCAGACATGGTCCCCTGGGTCAGTGCTGTCTGGACCTCTCCCTCCGCGTAGGCACCGCGACAGCCTGGACAGCTCAGGCCTTCGGCGAATGTTGGCTGAATGATGAAGGAATTTAAAACAAACAAACAAACAAACAAACAAACGCCTTTATCCTGAGCTGTCTAGACACCCCCAAGTGTGACACAGTGGTAAGGAAGACAGGCTTGCTGGAACCCTGGGGGATGGGTGGGTATGGGGTGGGGGGAGGGGGGACAAAACAGACAAAATACAAAACAGCTCAAATTTGGCCCAATAGATAGAACTGGAAGGGGCAGCGGGGACATCAGTATCTTTTCGAACACCACGTTTCTCCAGAGATGATGAAAGTTGGTTCAAAGAGACCCTGACATTTATAGATGATTTACGCATTATGAAACACATTCCACACTGCTGTTGCCCCTTAAGATGATTCTTTCAAGCTTCACAAACGCAAGGTGACCTTTCTCATTAGAGCTTCTCGAAATCTCCAAGCTGCAAAGACCCTCGGACAAGTAAAAACCCTCACAGGTCTCCCCCTACCCCCAACTCCAAAGTAATTAAGCAAAGGTCTTCTGATTCCCAGATCTTCCGGATCTGTCCAGGGGCTCGTCCCCCAGAAGTCCATGTAGGTGACCCCAAGAACGTGGCACAGGGCCCCTCATCCTGCCTCCAAAACTGCCATCCTCCGAATCTCGTGTTTTATGTCCAGGATCGCATGAGGCTCCCTGGGATCAACCTAGCCCGCGGATCCCACCAATGTGGCCCGTTGCCCGTGTGGCCTTCCAAGGGCGGGAAATCAGCTCCGGCGGGTGCAGGAGAGCCTCCCCATGCTCTCATCCTGGGAGAGGTTGAGGTCACGGGTGCAGCACCACCCCAGCCAAAACCCCAGCCAAATCATCGATGGTTAGTGGTCTACTGGGAGAGCCCCCCAGAGCGTCCAGGAAAAGGACCAGGGGCTTGCTTTGGACTAAGAGGACCAGGCCAGAGTGTTCCATGAAGGAGGCAGAGGTGGGTGGAGACAAACGTTTCTAGTTTATCGGTGCCTCCTAGCTTTTGGGGTGCCTGGGGCTGGGAAGGGATGCAAGGATACCTCCTATCCACCCTTAGGCCTAGCATTCAAGGCCTCCCCGCTATCCAGCAGCCTGCCCAGGATCCTCCTTCTCCTTGGGGTCACTCTACCTCCCCGTCCCCCAACACGAGACTCTGCTCCCCAGCCTAGCACAGAGGCTCTCCGGGACCGCCCAGCACACCTGACAGTGAGCTAGTGTTTCCTGCCCACACCTGTCGTCTCCACCTGCTGCAACACGGACACTCGAGGCCTCGGGCAGCTTTGCACGCCTCCAGCGTCAGGCCTGGTGCTAAGAAGGGCTAAATGAGCCCGGTGTGTGGAATCAGGCCAGCCTTCCATCATCCACGCGGCCGTGTCCCCTCTAGTAACTCGGGAAAGGTCTCTGAGGCTCACTTCCCTCATCTGGAAAGGGGGGGTCGACCCCCCTTTTTTGAAACCCATCGACAACAGCACGCACAGTGCCTCACACCCAGCAGGCGTCCCATCACGGTCCATGCTATTTCTGAAAGAATCTGACTCGGAGCACACAGGAGTAGAGACAGCCTCACGGAAATGATAGCCAGAGAATGGGCTAGAAACGGCGGAGGGAAAGTTGTCAAAGGCTCCAACAACGAAAGAGCCAACATGCCCTGAGGTGTGACAGGTCGGGTCTTCTCCCGTGCTGGGGGGCAACCCAGCAGTGTTGCCTCTACAAACTGTCCCCCACCCCATCCATGATGATGGCACCGTGACTCTGCAGGGAGCCCTGAGCCAGGACCCATGGCTGGAGTGCCGCTGACCCAGGCAAGGGTGGACACAGAGCAAGAAGCTCCATGAGTTACTGACCCCCATCCCCAGAGCCGGTCCTGGGGGGGCACGGGGGACATATGGGGACACATGGGGCATTGCTGCTCCAGGTAGGGGGGTGGCGGCACCAAGCGGACCTGAGACGAGGTCATGCCACGTCTGAGGCCATGTCACAGGTTTGGGAATGAGAATTTTCCCTAAGATTAGCATTGCTGTTGACGGGCTTCAAGAAGGGAGTGGCCCTCATCAGGTGTTTTATTTATTTATTTATTTATTTATTTAAAGATTTTATTTGTCAGAGGGAGAGGGAGAGAGAGCGAGCACAGGCAGACAGAATGGCAGGCAGAGGCAGAGGGAGAAGCAGGCTCCCCGCCGAGCAAGGAGCCTGATGCGGGATTCGATCCCAGGATGCTGGGATCACGACCTGAGCCGAAGGCAGCCGCTTAACCAACTGAGCCACCCAGGCGTCCCCCATCAGGTGTTTTAAAAAGATCACTGGAAAAAAGTTTAAAACAATGAAAAAGACGGCTGTCAGCAGGACAGCGGCTGGGTCTTGGGCGGGTATGGATACGGAGAGGGAAGCAGGTGTTTACACGGCTCTAGGCAAGTGTTTCAGACCAGCCGTCTAAATGGAGCTGTCCCCACCTCCCAGTGGCCCCCAAGCGAGCCAGGAAGGGAAACCCAGCTTCTATTCAGGAAACACTGCAATCTTCCATGCCGAACGTAATTAGCCAGAAGCCAGACACAAAAGGTCCCAGAGCGGATGGTTCCATTTATAGGAAATGTCCGGAATAAGCAAATCCATAGAGACAGACAGCAGACCGGTGGCTGCCAGGGGCTGGGGGAGGGGGCAGGCGCAGTGACCGCTAGCAGGTCCCAGGTTTCCGTCTGAGGGACGATCATGCTGGGAAGCAGGCAGAGGCGGCCGCACAGATTGTGAATGTTCTAGATGCAACTAAACTGTTCACTTCAGAATGGGCTGTCGTAGGGAATATGGAATTCACCTCAATTAAAAAAAAAAAAAGGAGTCAGTAGCACAGAGCATGTTAAGAGGCCTCTCCACGGAGCCACTGATCCCATTTCTGCTGGGGGTACCGTCGTATCCCCACAAACCGGGGCCCCCTCTGACTCTCAGTGACTCCTCGCGTCCAGGGTATGGGCCGCGCCGACGGCTGGTCTAGCCTCTCAAGCCACTCGCTGCCGCTGCTCCCCTTCTTGGTGGCAGGTGCGGGTGGGTGCGGGTGCGTGGTGGGTGCGGGTGCAGACCCAGGAGCCAGACCACAGGGCCGGGCTCCCTGCTCCTCCCCTTCTGGCCTCCCCTTCCAAGCCTCTGTCTTCCCGTCTGTAAAATGGGGCAGCACCACCCTCTGGACCTCACCAATAATATGAAGACTGACTGGGACCCTCCAGCCTCCAGATAGTCACCGCTGTCACTGGGATCCCAGCCTGAATTTCTGCGACTGGCCCTTCAAAGCTGCCTCTTCTCCACCTGAGCTCCACACGTGCCCTTTGTCCTCCATTACGTCCAAACCATCCAGTCCGCCTTTCCAGGGCCCCGGTCCATCATCCTTCCCCCAGGTCCCCAATACTCCATCCATCTCCACCTCCCCTCTCTGGGTTGGAGGGCGAGGGGCCTCCCACAGGAAAATGAGTTCTTCCCAGCACCCCCCCGCTCCAGCTCTGCAGTGCCCAGAATGTTCTCCCTGGTCGAAACCTAGCTATTTATGGGGAACACGTGCTGGGCAAACTAGCGCAGGAAGCTGCGTCCACCACGAGGAGGCTATCCCGCTGTAGGAACCCATGGCCAAGAGGGTAAAGACGATGGAGCCAAACATGTGGTCACCCCAGAGTCGCCCCTCAGCCACTGCCTTGAGGAACCCACATCAGAGCTCACCCTCCCAGAGCATCCTGTGCCTCGGCCCCTCTCCCCACAGGCCCCCTCCCAGTGTCCTCTTGCCCCTCTGTTCTCGCTCAGCCCCCACCCGGCCACACACCAGGCCATACTCACCTCCCACACCCACCGCCCTTCCACCTGGAATGCCCACCAAGCCCCCAACCCCCCGTCAGCCTCTCCAGCACACCCTGGGAAGGTCATCACCAGAGTCTGGCTGGTCTCACTCACTAGATGAAGAGGTCTCTAAGAGCGACACCCCTCCCCTCCATCCTTTGTATCCTCAGCCCAGCAGACTGGCTGCATACTGTAGGTGCTCAATAAGTGTGTGAATGGAAGAATAAATGACGAGCAGTCCAAAAATACTCAGGAGAGGAGGCTTGTTTTGGACGGGGGGGACTTCTGGTCTTCAAATTGTAAACTTGGCACTCAGGTTCTCAGATAGGCGGGTCTGTGGGGGGCGATGCCACCACCCACCAGCATGTCGGGATTAGGCACTGTGGCCAGTGCTGGAGCGCGTTACCTCCCTAAGACCTCACGGCCGCCCCACAAAGGGGCTGTCACCCTGCATGATCAGAGCGGCAGAGGCTCTGAGGGAAAGCCCGGTTCTGGGCTACCTGGACGGCAAGGGCTGGAGCCACCCCTGAGCCCAGATTCAGGTCTCTCCAAGCCCCCTGCCCAGAAGCACTACCAGCCGTGCCTGCATCTATCCGTCCAAAACTGGGAGCATACTGTGTGTGCTGAGCACTGGGGACAGAGGGATGAGTGAGACTCACATGGCCTGGCCCTGCCCGCCCCCCATCCCCCAGTCCAGTGGGGCACTGGTCAGCCTCTCTGTGGTGTCTTGTGCAGGGGAGTGTGTGTCTGGCTTGGGTTTCTGGGTGGAAGCTGGAGGCCCCGCTCCCTGCTGCAGGAGCGCCACATGAGCCAGTAGGCCAGGGAGGAGGGAGACATGTGGAAATCAGGTTTTTAAAATTAAGTGAGACGAGTTTGCATAGCATCGAGGCAGGAATGTGCTGGGCTGGTGAGCATGGGAATGAGGCAGGGTGGGGGAAGGAGGGCAAGGTTGGAGGGTCAGCGAGACATAGATACAGGGGATGGAGGCTACCAGGGACATCAGGAGGTGGGTATGTGGGAGAGCTCTAAGGACAGGGACGGGTGCTGGGGAGGTGGGGAGCAGGAGAGAGACGGCGGTGCTGGGAGGGAAGGACCCCGGCAACTGGTGCAGAGTATTCTCTAAGCAGGAAGGAGGGGTGATGGCACCAAAGCGGCAGGGTCAGTGAGGAGCAGCAGTTGGGACAGTGACATCCAAGATCTCCTGGAAAGATCTAGAAGTGCCAGGGAAGTGAGGAAGTAGAGACCAGTTGTACTGAGCTGGGAGTGGGAGGCAGGACGGCAGGCAGTGGCTGAAGGAGCTGCCCCCCTCTTGCCCCGAGGGCAGCTCTGGGGGCTGTGACCAAGGGGAGCCAGAGCCCTGGGGCTCCCCATGCCCCCCACACACCCTTGGCTCCCCAGTCCTGCGAGCTCCCACAGGCAGCCTCGCCTTGTATCTGACCAGCAGGAGGAGGCAGCAGCCTGTGGGGCTGGGCTGGTTGTATCCAGGAGGGGCAGGTTATCAGGGCCCCCTGGACCCGCACTCTCCCTCCCCCACCCCACCCCAAAGGCCCACGAGGCCCCTCCCGGGAGCCAGTGCTCTCAGGCAGTGCCATAAACAGAGAGGCCGTGTTCCTCCACGGATGAATGTGGTAACTCCGTACAGTGGAGTTTTCACCAGCTGGAAAGAGTTGGGGAGACGGACATGGTGAAGGCCACATGTCACGAGTGTGCTTCAGCCAACGGGGCACTGAGTGGTGCTATGACGGGAAGTGTGGGGTCACGTGCATTTTACCATAGAATGAGATTTAGGTATGAAACCCCTGACCCCAGAGGGACCTTCCCAGAGGGCCCTCGGGCAGCTGGGCACCCACTGTGGGGATCCTACACACACCCTCGCTCTCAGAACAAGGAGGAGCACACAGCCTAAGGTACGAGGGTCTCCCCCGGTTCTAGAGGAAAAGGCCAGAACAAGGGTTCTACTCCCGGGCATGCCACCTCACATGCCAGAGGCCCCTCAGCTAACCCCCCTTGGAAAGAAGGTTCCACAGTCTCTGTCTCCAGCCCAGGCTTCTCTCTAGAGCCCCAGGCCTAGCTGCCATCTGGACACATCCACAGACCATTTCTACCTGGGAGAGGCTCAAGGCGGCTCCACAAGCCTGGCCCCCAACCCTCTCTCTAGGGTCACCATCCAGACTGATCCTCAACTGGCCCGGAGGCTCCCAGACATCTGCAGGTCTTCACACGTCTTCACACCCCGTGTCCAAATAGTTACCCAGCCTGGGGACTCCACCTTGAAAACACCGCCAGCCTCCGTCCCAACCAATGGGAAACAGATGCAGGGACGCAGGGACACGGTTTAGTAATCACGGGCCTGAAAGCAGAGCCAGAAGCTGTTTGGCCACAGGCAGCCTCTCTGGCACAGGCTGTTTGCAGCTGTGGCCATTGTCAGGACCCTGTGACCAGCTAGACCCCGGAGCCCCCACCCCGTGGCATTTACGTCCCCCATGCCCTGAGTCTTGGGCCTAAATCACCCACCGCCTCCCCAGGGTGGGAGGCACCTGTGCACTCCTCCATCGGCTAGCCGCACAGTGGGGACTTCAATCAAGACGGTTAAGCTTGGGTCTAAGCTTGGGTCGGGGGTCACGCTTGTTAACGCACCACTTACACATCCCCTGCAGCCCAGCCCCTATCTCGGATGCCCATTCCCACCCAAGGCCCAGCCTCGATGGGGGTGTGAGGCAGGGCTGTGCCTTTCAGGTCCCTCTCCCCATCTCCAAGGGAGGCCCACGGGGAGCCAAGGTCTGTTGTTTTTGTGGGCTGTCTCATGACCAACAGACTCATTTATTCGTAATGCTGAGCAATGAATGGGGCTTTTAAAACACGAAATAAGAAGCTTCCCGAAGACTCTGGCGGGGGGGTGTGGCGTCCCAATGAGCTGTCCTCCCCTCGCCACAGCCAGGAAGGACCCTCAAGTCCAAGCCAGGCAGAGTGTGCTTACCCCCACCTGTCCCCCGGGGGTCAGTCTACCTCTTCCAGGCTTGAGATCTCGCTTGAATGCTTAGCGAGCACTCACAACCTGATACCATGGCTGAGGCTTGCTTCCGAAGAGTCCGTGTGTGGGTGCATGGACACGTGTGTGGGTGTACACGGAGGTGTGTGAGTGTGGGGGCGTGTGTACGCATTGACACTTGAAGCTGCTGGGGGAACCTTACACCCTTCCCCCAGCTCTGCTATATATTTGCAATTTTCCATAATAATAAAAGTTTTTCATTAAAGAAAAGTCCGCACATGCTTCTTGAAGAGAAGGTCACCTGTACTGATTAAGGGAAACACCCTGTCCTGATTAAGACAGCTTGAGCACCAAAGTCAGGGGTAGGGTTTTGCTCCACTACACGGTAGCAGCAAGATGTTGGCCAAGTCGTGTGGCCGGCCGTTCCGACCCCAGGACGAGGTGGATAGAAGGAGAACCTGCTCGCTGCCCCGGGTTCTTAGGAAAAGTACGAGGGTTAATGTGTCAAGGACTCAGGTCAGAGCCCGGCACTAGCATGGGCTATAAAACTGTTTCCTACTATCACACCACCATCATCGCCACCTTCATCAACCAACAATGGCAGGCCTGGAAAGCACGTGGCAGGACACGCCCTGCACTTGACCAAGAGCTGGACTTTTAGATTAGGAGGGACTCACTCCAGCAGAGGCACACCGACACCCGCCCTGGGCTTCTGTGTGATGAAGATCCTTGTTCCCAAACTCCTCAGGCACCAAAAAATAAACTGATTATGGCCACGAGTCACAGCCTCTTTCTTGAAAAGAACCGGTGTGAAATTCCTGGACAAAACTCTCAACGTTGTAGCATCAGAGGTTTGCTAAATGTGAAAACGCATTGGTAGGCAAGACTCTGCTCATCCCAGGAAGGGGAAGGTCCAAGAAGGGGACCAGACCCAGCCAGGGGAGCACAACCTCCACGGTCCCTAGTGAGGAGGGGCAGCGCTGGCCTTTGCCAGCTAGCCGAGTCCTGTTCCCAGGCTCCAGAGGAGAAACAAAGCCTCTACGCTGATTGCCCAGAGGCCCGAAGTGTTTCAGGAGGCGGCCCCAGGAGCCCACCGGAGGGCGGTTTCAGTCTTGCTGGAGCAGCCCAAGGAAGGCAGCCTCGCCCAGCAACACAGTGACATCACCCAGGGCCCCCCGGCGGGACCACTCCTTCCTAAGAGCCGTGCAACCCCCAGAACCCACGATCTCCCCACAGTCCTGATCTCCCTGAAGCCAGGTCAGCCCCCGCTTGGCTCATAATTGTCAGAAACACTGTGGTTGATTCTTTCTACTTTCCTGGTGGTAGCCAGGCTGGGAAAGAAAGGATTGGTAAAATTATTGCATTGGGCCACTCCGCACCTCCCCACCTGCAAACCTCTCTCTTTCTCCCTCTTTCCTGCGTAAAGCACTCTGTGCAGAAGAAAAAGCAGTAAGAGAACAAGAAATGCTTAAAATGATCTAATCCAGTCCATCACCTTATAGCTGCGGAGACGTGAGGTGCCTGGCCCATGACCTCAGCACCAGAGGCAGTAATGTGGGGCAGCACCTGGGGCTCCGGAGACCGTCCATGGCCCCGGCTCTGCGGTGTGTGCAAGTCAGCCACCCTCTCTGGGCCTCCGCCGGGAGGGAAAGTTTGGCCGACGTCGATGCCCTGTAAGTAAGACAGGGCTTCCCTAGCTCTGGGATGGATGCCTCAGCAGAGGGAAGCCAGTCTCTGCCCCTTCATCTAGCACTTTCCACCACCCAGAGGGGAAGTATCAAAAAGGTATAGGGCCGAGAAGGGATGTTTGCTGTCCTCGCACCCAACAACCAGGAATGAGGTTCTGGGCCCCCTCCCCAGCTGTCCTACCCCAGGAGAGAATTCTGCCAAGGACAACGACCTGCAGTCCCCGGGGAAGGCATTTTTCACCACCACCACCACCTGTTAAAACTCAGCTCATGACCAGTTTCTGATGCTACCGGCTAGAGTGTTTAATTAACTATTACTCACTCAGGAAGCAGCCCCTGCCAACTCACCCCCAAACCGCCTGGTTCATTTTCAGAGAAAAAGAGAGGGAAGGAGAAGGAGCCTGTGTTCTCCTCAGCCAACACCGGTGGGGCGACAGGTCTGCACGGCTCACTTACGAGAAAGAACCAAGCAAGGAAAGTCAAGCTAAGCAGCTCTGGTCACCAGCAGCCCCACTGCTGGGTTACCATCGATGGCACACACACATACACACACACACTCACCCCAGGCACACACTCATTCATGCCCACAGACACACAGAAACGCTCAGAGACACACAAACACACACTACATGCACACTTAATCTCACACAGACACACACGCAGACACACCACTTCGAATGGCTGACACACCCACACAGGCAGGCTCAGAGACACACAGACACAGGGTCACCAGACCTCGCACACACACACAGATGCACACTCACACACTCACTTGCAGTCTCCCCGCTGGGCAACCCACCACGCCAGGGGCCAGGGAGCATTCCAGGAGCCTCTGCCTTGAACTGGAGCAGGACAGTTACCCAGTCCCCACGCACCCCAGCAACGCGCTGACCCATGCCGCGGTGCCACCGACCGACCCAGGCTGCTGTGGTTTCTCTGTTTCAATCGATCTGCTGACACAACACTCGGCTCCCCCCTGGTTGCCCGGAGAAGCTGCGGCGGCTCCGGGACGGCGGAGAGGGGAGGCGCCGCCCGGGGTGTCGCCCCGGCGGGCTCCCCGGGGGAGGCGCGGCGAGCAGGGCGGGGGAGCCCCGAGGGGGCCAGTACGGCCGCGCGGCAGATCCGGGTCCCAAATGGCGGGAAAAGCGAAACTAACTTCGCCGAGCGGGGTCGCGCTGCCCCCGTGTGGGAGGGGCGGGTCAGCGCCCCCGGCTCGGCTACAGGGACAGCCGTGAACTCCGAGGCCGGAGGGCGCCAGGGCACCTGGACGTCGGTGGGCGCCGCTGCGCGCCCAGGGTCCCCTCCCCGGGTCTGCAGCGGCCGAAGCTCAACCCCGGGCGCGACGGTGGTCGCGGCCGCCGGGACCCCCCTCCCTGACTCGCCCTCGCAGGTGGGACCCCGGGCCCCCGCGACCCGCAGGCGCCCGCAGCCGCAGAGGCGCTGGGCGGCGCCCTCGCCCCCCTCGGCCGGGACCTGTGGCGAGAGAAGGGCTCCCCGCGGCCCCCAGCGGGACCCTCACCCACCAGGTCCCCCGCGCCCCCACCACTCGGCCCCCGAGCGCCGCGATCCCCGCCCGGACCCCCGCCCGCCCGGTGCCGGTGCCCCGCGCTGCCTACCGCGCCAGGGAGGCCGCAGCCGCCGCCGCTCTCCGGGGCCGAGGAGGCCGGGGCGCCCGGGCCGTGCCCGCCGCAGGGAGCGCACTCGCCTCCTCCCGCGGCCCCGGCGCCAGCGCCTGGAGCCTGGTTCCTGCTGCGAGCGCGCGGGCGGCCCGAGCGCGACTTCTGTGCGAAAAAGAAAAAGCAGGCGAAGGCTTTAAAGTGCGGGGAGCGGCGAGCGCCGGGGGCGGGGCCCAGATGCCCCGCCCCGCCCCGCCCTCTCGCCCCCCCCCGCCCCCTGGGCCGCGGCTCCGACTCCGGCTCCCGCTCAGGCTCCCGAGCGCTGGTGCTGTGCGCCCCAGGGGCGGCCGCGGGGCGCGGGGTGGCGGGGGTGTCCCCCTGCGCCGGGCGCTCCCTCGGCCGCCCCCTCCTCCGCCCACGCCGCCGCCCCACCTGGAGGCCGCTGGGGCCCGCGGGACGGCACCGGAGCTTGGGTCCCTCCTGAGGCGTCTTTGGGAAACGCCGGGCGGCCTCCGCCGGGCGAGAGGCCGCAGTTGCGACACCCGGAGGGCCGCGGCCGTGCGGGGGAAGGGGGCTTACTAACAATAATTTTCTAAAAATCTCTTGGGAGGGTGGGGTTTGTTTCAACGACCTTGGGAGCAAGGCCTTGCTTGCCGCATCTGGAATTCCCAGAAGTTTACGGTTCCGTAGTTCGAAGGCACAGGAGAGGAGGCTGTTGGCCAGCAAGATAATCCAGGGACGCTCCGCCCCGCCCCCGCCCCCATGCCTTTCCCTTTTGATACCCTCAGGGACCGACGGGGGAGCGGGAGACGGCTCTCTGAACTCCCGGACCGCCCGGCCCCGGCCCCTCAGCTCAGAGCATACAGCACACGGGGCCTCCATGAATGTTTGTTGAATGAATGAGTGAGTGATTGCCTGGGAGGTCCTCCAGCCCCAGGACTGCTTACAGAGCGTCTTGTGGCTCTTGCTTGGCTCCTCAAAGGAATTTTCCTCTGCAGCCCTAGAACAGGCGCGTAGTAAAGAAATCTTCGTTGGGACGCCTGGGTGGCTCAGTCGTTAAAGCCTCTGCCTTCAGCTCAGGTCATGATCCCCGAATCCTGGGATGGAGCCCCGCATGGGGGCTCCCTGCTCGGTGGGGAGTCTGCTTCGCCCTCTCCCTCTGCCCCTCCCTCCACTCATGTTCTCTTTCTCTCTCAAATAAATAAAAAAATCTCTAATAAAAATGAAGAAATAATAAAGAAATTAGTGTTTTAAGAGCAAAATCTCCCTGTATTTCTCTACCCCATGTGTGGTGTCCACTGAAGGGGGTGGGAGTTAGCATTATTGGAGCTGTGACGCCTAATGTGGTTTCCTGTTATTTCATCTTTACCATAACTCTATAGGGCAGGACAGTTGTCACACTCCTAAAGTGAAGGAGCCCTACCTGGTGCAAGGGTCCTGTTGGATCGGAGCCTCAAGCCCAAATGGACCCTGTTATGGTTCCAAGTTTCTCACATCCCCATGCCGAAAATCAGTTCTGGGGACGCCTGGGTGGCTCAGTTGGTTGGACGACTGCCTCCGGCTCAGGTCATGATCTCGGAGTCCCGGGATCGAGTCCCGCATCGGGCTCCCAGCTCCATGGGGAGTCTGCTTCTCCCTCTGACCTTCTCCTCGCTCACGCTCTCTCTCACTGTCTCTCTCTCGAATAAATAAATAAAAAATCTTAAAAAAAAAAAAAAAAAAAAAAAAAAAAGAAAATCAGTTCTGTTTTGTTTTTAATTTAAAAATGACTGGGAGCCTGCTTCCTCCCCTCTCTCTCTCTGCCTGCCTCTCTGCCTACTTGTGATCTCTCTCTCTCTCTGTCAAATAAATAAAATCTTAAAAAAAAAAAAAAATGACTAAGGCTGGGGTTCCTGGGTGGCTCAGTCGCTTGGGCATCTGCCTAGGGTTCAGGTCATGATCTCAGGCTCCCTGCTCAGCAGAGAGCCAGCTTCTCCCTCTCCCTCTGCTGCTCCCTCTGCTTGTGCACTCTTTCTCTTTCTCTCTCTCTCTCTCCAGGCAGAGTGAGCTTCAGTGGTCATTCTGGTGGCTCAGTCAACAACTCCTTGTTCCAGTTGTCTAGGACCCCAGCCTGCCCAGTTGGGGAGCCACTGTCAACAACCCAGGTGCGGTTGGGATTTAAAGAGAGCCCAGAACTTCCTTCAGCCACTTTGCAATGTGAGAACTGTTAGTTGTCCCCGGATGCGATGGCACGTGGGAGAATGGTGAAAACATCCGGGATGGCAAGGGTATCTTTCCAAGTTACTGGTATACCTCGGAGTCGACTAATTCCTAAAAAGTACAGCCACCTCTGTGCTTGGGATCTCTGCCTTGGAGGAGTAAGCATGGTGGGCTGGGCTATATAGGAAGTGTGTGCCCCTTGCCGGGTGCTGTCCTCTTCTGGGGCTGGGGGTGCGGCCCGGTAGTCCCAGGGGCATGCCGCGGTCAGCCTCCTGCATGGGATTCCTCCAGGCTTTACCTCTTACTCTGGGCGAGACCGACTGGGGCAGACTGGGACAGACTGCATGTAATTCAAGTGGCGGCATCTGTTGAGTGAGGGCTGGAGACCCCACCTTTGATGTGAGGGCCCTGAAACAGATGGTTCCCAATTAGGAGTCCTCAGCACTCCCACTCCACCCTCCTTCAGCATTAATCTCGAGATCTCAGCTCTGAGCCAGTCAGATAATTAGATCCTGCTGACCTAAATTTCCCAAAGGAATCTCTGGGGAGTGAACCTTCCTCTCCGCCAGGACTCTGGGCAGGTAGGCAGGACCAGGCTGGAGAGCTGGCCATCCAGCAGTGACCCACCGAGGCATGGATGGAGCATTGTTGTGCAATCACTGAGGCCAGATTGTGAGAAAGGGGTGTATACTCACCCTGTCAATGTTGATACTATTATTTGCTAAAAAGATACAAAATCTTGAAACATTGTGACATTAGCTGATAAACATCTAGGAATTTGAAGACTGACTCATGTCTTAAACTAAGTATCTGTGCTCCACAGGGGTAAGTAGGGAGGGGGGTGGCTCTGGGCTCCTGGTGATACCATCCCCCGACTCCACCCCCCACCCCGCACACACATTTCATCACTGGTATCAGCACACACAGTTTGTTCCCTTCTGTAATCTGTTTCAGGAAAATGACGGGAAGAAATTAGTAGATAGCAAATTACTATCAGCTGCTTTTTCGGATGATGGGAAATCTGTCCAGAGACGGCTTGGACACCTTTGAGCCCTCTGAGCAGAATCTGCTGTCCTCACAAGATTTTGTCTCCTGGGGCACCCATCTTCTCTGGGTCCCTTTTGCTGCCTGGAGTAAATGGACGGACAAAGAATTTGGAATTAGACAAACTCCAGCACTGCCTGTAGGACGTAGAGCAAGTTACTTAACCTTTCTGAGACTCAGTTTCTCCATCTGTAGGCAGCTCTATGTGTGCCCCAGGATTTGCTGGGAAGGGGAGGGGCAATCCTCCTACAAATATTGAGAGCAACATGTGCGGGGCGATGTGTTAGAATGAAATCAGAGATCTTTGAGGAATTTCAAAATAATAGATGCATTTTAGAAATTATTATTATTGACAATTAAAAAAAAAAAAAACTTTTCTTGTAAAAGCATGGATCCATAACACCAAAGCATGGCAAGATCCCCCAGAAATGAAAGAACACTGAAGCATATTAATGTAGGCCCATTCTGCACCCCCAACATATCTCATGAAATGCAGTTGAAATAGAGGGGACCTTATTTCACAGAATTTTGATCTTACAGCATTCACGACCTAGTTCTTTCCATAGACTCTCAGCCTTAAAAGGTTGTGGGGGGGGGGCCTCACACGAGGTCATGTATTGTTAGACAGCGACACCTGCTGGCAGAGTGTGATATTGCAGTGTAGCTCTATCAGACATTATTAATGATCTAGAATGGAGGAAAGGAGGCAAAGAGGAGTTTCCGTAGCTTTTAATGAGACACTAGGTGATAACCAAGATTGAGGAGACTTCCTGTGACCTTGAGAAGAGATGATCTTGGGATTGTGACACTACGTATCACAAAGTTCTTCAAAAACACTTCCGAAGAAGTAAAAGTGAGCAGCGGGTATCTTGACGCCCGTCTTAACTCTTTACCAGTCTTTTGGTGTATTTTTTTTGGTGTATTTTTTTGGACAACATCTTCAATACTACAGAATTATAAAACCCATAATAGAAAAACCTCCAAGAATTTATTCATTTTCCTTTCCATTCCTTCCATTCATTTATTCATAATTCCTTCAGTACTTTTTAAAAACTTAAATAGTGGGGGACTGAATGAACAAATATTGAACAGCACTATTCTGCATGCTGGAGGGAGAATAGTAAACAAAACAGACCAGGTTCCTGGCCTTAGAGAATTTCAGGTTAAGGGGGAGAGACAGACAATGAGCAGTAAGCGAGATCATTTCGGATAGTAACACGTGATCGTAAATAATCACTCCATGTAAATTTGCTCCATTTGGCTCTATTTTCTTTAGACAGAGAACTGTAGTCAGTGGCCTCAGTTCATACTTTCAGACTCTGCCTGAAGATTCTAGAAAGTTCATCCTTCTGTTCCCAAATGACAGAGCAGAGACCTCCAATAGTCAGGGACTTGTTTTTCCTTCCGGTCCCCGACATCAGGGCTTGCTGTGATTGGAGACACCTTGAAAATGAGTCCAAACCACCTGGTCCAGCCTCTCTGTTCCATCCTCACCTCAGCGTGTCTCGGTCCCCTGCCAGGGGGTCAGCCGCCTCCCCCCAGCTCAGCAAGCACTTCCTGGGAAGAAGCTGTGTGCTCCTCTGGGCCAGGAGCTCGTGAGGTTAGTACTGATCCCACGGGGACCAGTACAAAGAGGGAGGATGGACCAGTTCCCATTCTGCTTCACTCCTAGACAAGCATCTCCACGAGCGAGGAACATAGGTCCTGCCCCGCTTCTGCACAGAGCCTGGCCAATTCTGGCTGGGATTGCTGATGCCTGGTTTGGCTGGGCTGTTCCCTCATCAGGGGTGTCCTGAATCTTTCTCTCCAGGGGATAGCAAGTTGGAAGAAGGAAGAATTAAGGCATCCAAACCCATACAGTGGCTACATATATATATATGTAGCCATTGTGTGTGTGTGTGTATATATATATACACACACACATACATATACACACACATATATATATATTACATATACTATATATTTTTTTAGAGTGACCATTTATTGAATGGTGACTACCTGACTCACCCCAACACTGTGATTTAATCCTGTTCTGAAGCTGGGAGGAGGGTGTGGGTTCCCATCAAGATGATGTCGAATATAATAATAATAATGGTCAGCACTTGCTGAGAGCTCACGTGCCAGGCCCAACAGGCACGGGCCGGGTCACTGCCAGCTCCCGTGAGCCTGGGGTTGGGGGTGAAGATGATGACCCCACACTACAGATGGGAAAACCGAGATCCGATGGAGGAAAGAACTTGGCCGGGGGTTGCACTGTCCTAAGTGACAGAGTGACAGAGACTGGTTTTGCCCCAGAGGGGTCTGGCTCAAAAGTCCACACCAGTATTCTGTGTAGTTTCTTAGACCTGAGACAGTTAGCTAAGGTAAAAATTAAGAAAGAAAAAAAAAAAGGAAAAAAGAAAGAAAAAGGAGTAGAGGCAGGTTATTGAGAAACATGGCAATAAGTATTCAAAATAATGGCTAAAAAGAGTTGCAAGCAGTCACCTCTTGGGTGTTACCACTGGGCGTGGGGGGTGGGGCAGGAAATTGCTGGGGTGTTTGGTTTTGCTTGTAGCCCTCTGGTATTTTAAAAACTATTTGCATGTATTATTTTGATTCAAATACAGATCAAATCGTGAAAAGGAGCTTCAAGGGTACACAAGGGATCTCCAGTCTCCCCCAACCAACCCTACCCCGCCCCCACAGCCTTCCCCCAGAGACAAGCCCAGATCTGGGTGGCTTCCTGTGTGTCCTCCAGACCCCATTTTGCTACCATGGGGCGAGTACACCCCACCCACCTGGGTCCCCCGCCTGCATCTCTTGCATTGTTTCTCTTGGAGACGGCTCCCATCCGCGCACAAGCGTCAAGTATCTCTTGAGTGTTGCACTGTGGTTGTGGCTGCACACCGACCCTGTGTGCCGGCCACAGGGGGCCCTGGGTGAGCTCATCCCCAGGTGCCTGTGGCCCTGTATGGACTCAGCCACCAATTCGGGAGCAGAGCCATCAAGCCCAGTGGCCTTTCCTCCCAGGCAGAGTTAAGACCCAGAGTGAGAGCTGCTGTCCCAGCCACTGGCCACTTTTGGCACAGGCCCACGGAGGGATCTAAGTCAGTAAGCCGGTGGCCCCGAGCATCAGAGCCTCCCCGCCCACTTCTTGTTCTATGGGTCATCTGGTTGCCCTTGTCCTGGGACTTCTGTGCTCCACGGATGCCCAGTGTCTGTCTGGATGAGTGGTGCCCTGGGATCCTGGGTCAGCCAAGTGCCAGCCTGGTCCCCCCAGTTGCCCCCAGGAATCCCCTCAGGAGCGAGGGAGTCCCCTCCCTGTCCCCCACCCCCATGTCATGGCTCCATCCCCCCGAAGAGAGAGAGAGCTGCATCAGCTCCGTGTCCAAGAAGTTGAGTCTGGGTGAGGTCCTCAGGGCGCCCACTCAGAACCCAGAAGGAGGCTGACTGGGGTGGAGTGAGCTGAATTTCCTTTCTATTTAAAGAAGAAACCCAAGTCAATATTTTTAGTTGCCAGCTAAGAGGTAGCCTCCTTTGCCCAGGGTCCTCCTCTGTGGTGTGGCTGGGTGGTAGCTGACCCAACCTGCTGGGGTTGGGGGGGCGGTAAGGGGAGGGAGAAGCCCAGAGAGGGGGGTGGTCTGTCTCCCTGAGCTGTTTTGGGATACATGCTGACATCTGGTTTTAAGTGAGGGGTCTGTTTTTCTCCTCACTCAACCAGTGGGTTTGCCTGGAGCTCCACAAGAAACCTTCAGAAAATTGGTGGCAGTTTCGAACCCGGGCTCCTTCTAGCCTCTGGATTTGGTTCAGATACCAGACCACCCAGGCGGCTGGCACTTAGCGAGCGTGGGCTGAGCCCTGTCTGGAAGCCACATCTGGGAGACACTCCACGGCGGACGCCGAAATCCAGGGCCATCTGCAGGACTGTCAACCTGTGTTTTTCTGCACCCAGTGGGCCGGGCTGTAAGAAGATGTTTATTGGGGGGGGGGGGTCAGCTCCGTCTCCCAGGGCGGCTGGGAAGGACACAGGGACCAGCAGAGACCCAGCAAGAAGCTCTGCACCACCCTTACTCCCCAGCTCCCCTCCCGCCAGAGGGTTCTGGGCTTTGGGGCAACATTAGGGAGGTGAAACCTCAGTTGTGCCGGGCAAAGTGAGGGCAGGGGAGAGGCTGAGCGGCCCGCCTGGGCTGGGCTGCCAGATGGACAACTTGGCTGGTGAACCGGGTCCATGGCTACCATTGTGGCCGTTACGGGGACACTGAGAAGACGAGTCTGTGTCCTCCAAGGGACCAACACATACCTGTGGGTAACATGAGATCCAAACTGCTGATTGGTGGCCTCCGGGCCACCTGTCCCTGGAGCCCTGCGGCCACCTGCCCCACACGCAGCACCGAGGGAGGATACTCTGTTCCCGGGTTCGAGTCTCCTGAGCATGGGGGCTGCATCTCAGTCACCCCTGTGGGAGACGGATCCTGGCACACGGGGCATCTGCAAGTGTTAGAGGAACAGGCTTGGTGGTTGGGCTCGTGGCCCCCGCTTTCGCTGTTGCTGTGCCTCTGGCTCACCCTGTGCCTCTGGCCCCACGGACATACTGTGGGGGTCTGGTGCTGAAGGCCTCTTTGAACCCCCGCTCTGACTCTCCTTTCCAGAAAGCAGGGTTTGTCGTCCTGGTTCATAAAGGGGGAACTGGGCTCACGGGGGTCCAATCATCCCCACTGGTCGGCAGCCGAACAGTAGGGCCCAGATTTGAACCCAAATTTTTCTGACTCCAGGGGCCAACTCTTCCCCTCCCAACGTGCAGTCTCCTCCCTGTCATCCTGGAAAGGGCAATGCCAGTGAGAATCCCGTGTCCTCACTCCCAGCATTCTAATGAGGGGACAGAAATGTGCCACAGGCGGCGTGGAATGTCATGGGCTGCGGGGCCTGGCCTCGGGCCGGAAAGGAAGCCGTTTTCGGCAGCCCCCCCGAGACCAGGAGAGGGAGGTATGGACAGAGCTGGCAAACCCCGGCCTCTGCCGCTGATACAGAACACACGGCTACACAGCCCAATGACCTGCTACTGATCCAGTCAGTGACAGAGTCAACAAGCACCTATTTGGCACCAAGTGTGTACCAGGCGGGGGCGGGGCGGGCAGGCACAGCGATGAGGAGTCAGCCCTTGCTGGGCTGGTGGGGAGAAGGCCAGGTGACAGATCATAGCTTGGTGTGGAAAGGGAAGCCCAGCTACCTCCTTCCCGGCTGAACCCCTGACATGCATCGCTATTTGGGGCATGAATGACTCCGGGGTGAGCTGATTTTGCAGCTGGGCCGACCCCCTCCTTGCTGAGCCTGCACACCACGGCCACACCCGGCGGGACCCCTCCTGCGTGAGAAGCATCTCGATGACCCCCACCACCAGGGAAGTGATGCTCGAACTTGCCCCCCAAACCACCCTCACCCACCTCCAGTGGGACTATTTTGCAAGTCTTGTGTGTTATATTGGAAAGGGATGGAATTTTGCTTTTTGCCCAGGGTAGGTTGTTTTAGCATAAAAATAATATTTTTGTTCAACTCTTGCAGCAGGGTTTTTTTTTTTGTTTTTTTTTTTCCCCCTAGGACTTGGTATATCTTTGGTCCTGTGTCTTCAAGTCTCCCCAAATCTGGTGGTAACCCAGTCCAAGAAGCTGGGGCCAATCTGGGAAAACGTCCGTGCTCCTCGGCTGGCTTCAAGGCCTGAGGGTCCGGCTTCTGTCACTTCTGCTGTCCACATGCACTGCCGGGATGGTTTCTCTCCAGCAGTCCAGGACTGCACGCAGCCACCTACCCCATTCGGGCTGCCTGGGATTGCCTGGGTGGGCCCCCACCGCCTCTCCAGGCCCATGTCTACTCATCCTTCAAGACTCAGCACCTCCTCCTCCAGGAAGCCCTCCCAAGCCCCAGGTGGGGCTTAGTGCACTGCCCGTGTCCTCTGTGATACACCCCCCCAGAGGGTTCTGGGCTTTGGGGCAACGTTAGGGAGGTGAAACCTCCTTAGTATTGGGCTTCTGATTTCGTTTTAGAATGTTTCCTATCTGTCCACACCGTATTACCCAGGACTCTTCAATTGCAAATGACAAAAATCCAACCCGATTAGTTTAAGTTGGAGAAAAATGTGAGATTGGGTAGCTCACAAAACTGGTGAAGGCATGGGAGAAGCAAGCCTTGGGGGACAGGGATGTCAGGACCCTTCGGTACCCCTTGTCTACCTGGGTTCTTTCTCTGGGCCGGGAGCCCTGACTGCCTGCTCCCCAGGCAAACCTACAACCACTCCTCAGTCACAGGAGAGAACTCTCTGTTCCCACCAGCTCCAGGTAGGAAAATTCCAGGGACGGTCTCTCAGCCTGGGGTCCAGGCTTTGGGTGCACATGCATTGGGGTAATTTGAGCCGAGCTGTGTAAGCAGCTCGGTAGGAAGGTCTGGACCCATAGTGGAAACCTCAGGGGGCTGGGGCAGGCCAGGGCTGTAGGTCAGGGAGGAGTGCCGTTCCCACCCCCTGGGACTGAAGGGGAGAGACACATGGGGAGTCGATGCTGCACCAGCCCCCAGACCTTCCTTCAAGGATGAGGGCACCCTTCCCAGCTGGGGTGATAAATGGCCCACCCCACTCTTGGCCTATGAATGCACCCAGCAGGAGCCTGTGCGGCCCAGATTTGGTGGGGGGAGGCCAAGAGGCCAATGAGGCCAGAGCAAACAGATGGGAGGGTGGGCGAGCTGAAGATACCTGGCATCAACCTCCCCTCTGATGGACCCAGCCTCAGGCATCGGCCCTCCTTCTGGGGGAGGGTGTGAAGGGGTGTTGGAAAGGTCAACACTATAGTCCTATATCCCGTCAGCACACACTGGACCACTGGGGTCGGGGCCTATGGCAGGGGCTCCTCTCTTCAGGGTTTAGGACAGCGGATGAGGCCCACTGGCAACGGGGGCAGCGCTGATCCCAGACAGGTCCACTTGTCTCGCAGGGACCCTTTCCGCAGGGTGTGGGGGGGCAGGCTGAGGTGTCCTGAAATCAGGCCCTGGGAAGGGGCCTGGGGTCACTCTGCTGGGATGGGCTGGGCCGAGCCACCTGGGCAACCCGCCTGCTGGAGGGGAGCTGCTGGGTGAATTCTGGGGTTGGAGCAGGAGGACAGGGTGGCCTGGAGCCGGCTGAGGGAGAAGGGAAGACATCAAAGGAGCCCCTTGTCGGGACGAAGGAAGCCTGTTTCTGGAAGAGTCACCTGAGCGCTGGTTCTCGGGAAGCTCTCCACCGGGGACCCTCCGCCGTGGCTCTCAGAGGACAGGCCGCAGTCCCAGCCCAGCCCACAGCAGCCTCCGTGTCCCCTGACGTCCAGCCCTGGCCCCACCAAAAATCTTTATGTTCCTGGGAACATGACACAGGTGGGAGGTGAGAATCAGGCAGAGCACACAGAAAAGACCAATGATGGTATCAGGCCCCGCGGCTTTCAGAGATGCTCCCTCCTGGCGTCTCCCTCTGGCCCAGGGCTTCCCCAGCTAGCTGGTGGGCTGCCAGCAATGCTGGGGAGGATGGCTGAGGGACCCATGAAGCCCGGGCACCTGGCCCACCGAGGTCTCTCCCGGGAGGCCTATGGGCTTCGAGCAAATGGGATGCAGCCACTTTGCCCAGACACACCTGTGTGTGTAGAAGGGACATACGCAGGTCCTCCCTTGGGGACCAGATTCTCCCCTCCCCTCCGCCAAGCCCCACACACAGCACAGCGACCAGGTCCGTCACCCACGCACCCTGTCTCCCGCAGGAAAAAGGAGAGCACAGATTTTGGCAAAACAATTTTAGTGTTTAAAAAATACATGTTCCATTTGACATACAAAAAGTCATTTTAAAAACTCTGTTCTGAACGTGTCTCACTGTCTAAGACATCTCTAAGTGTCCGCCGCTTCCACAGAAACCAGGGGCAGTCTCTCCTCGTGCACGAAGACAAGGCACTTTCCTGCTGCTCGCCAGGGAGGGCTTCGCGCCTTCAGTCTCCCCACCGCACAAGGACACGGTTCCTCTGAGAAAGGAGGTTCTCGCCTCTCTGCTTGCCAGGCAGAAGCCTGGTACGGAGGGAGTGTCCCAGCACGGGACACCTGGACACGGTCTTGACGGCGACACCCACTGGTTTCCATGCTGGCCCCACGCCCCATCTAGGTCTCTTGCTGGCCCGGGATCAGCTTGGCCTTCCCGGCTGGAGACAAGACCCCGCACTCAGGCCTTGGTTGCGGGACCGGGAGGAGAAGACTGTGCAGGTCCCACCTCGGAGAGCTGGATGCACTCTGGGCCCTCAGCAGGAGCTAACCCAGCATCCCGTCCTTTGCTAGTTAGGTATCTCATGACGTTTTACGACCGACCTCTCTAGACCTCCGTAGCAATACAGCTAAACACCGCACCGGCGAGTCTGTGCGGCATCCGCTCGCACTTCCACTTTCACAGCGAACTACGAACCATTCAAATGTGCTCCCTGAGCTCTCAGCAACCGAAAATGGGTCTGTTTACCCGGCCTGCACCAGAGGGGCGGAAAAGATGCAGAGACTTCCTGCAAAACACCCGAGAGCGGGGCAAGGGGTGTAGACAAAGACCACCCTAGGGAACGAACACACAAGCAGAAGCATAACTCAACTAGCCCCCCGCCCCGTCCACCTTCAGGTCACGTACAGACACGGCCCCCGGGGGTCCGCTTTGCAAACAGAAGCTCCCCAGGGAGGAAGATTCCCCAAAGAGATCACTCTCCCCAGCTCGCTAGGATTTCAGAAATGCCTCCTCCAATCTCCTGCCGTTTCTGTCTCGTGCTGGTGACAGCACTGGTGAGCTTGTGCCTCGCTTAGCAACGAGCCGTGCATGCCGTGCTCACACCCCACCCGGGAAGCCGAATGGGGGCCACGGAGCACGGCCTCTGGAGAAGACATCTGCCACTGCATGTCCCCAGAAACATACGCCGGTCTGGGGTCCCGCTCGCTCCAGCGGGTGATGACACGTGTGGAGGGAAGACTGCAGTGTCCCGCCCCAGCGTTGACAGGCCACGAAGGGACCGTCACTTCCATGGAGACGCCACAGGGTGTGAGAGGGGCCCACGGCCCGCCAGCGCCCCCTGCAGGACCCCTAGCACCAGACAGAAGCTGGACAGAGCCGGTGGCTCAGGTGAGCTGCGGTGGGCAGAGGGCCAGCAGGGCCCACGGGGGAAGCAAGCCACACTTCCAACCAGGCGACACTCATTGCTGGAACAAACATACCCAGAGCCTCTGAGCACCAGGCGGACCAACTGAGCCGCTCGCCCCTGTGATCCGGCCGGACGCCCCCTTGGGCTCCTGTTAGCGGCCGACGCTGGTGTGGCTGGAGGACGGGACCCCGGAATGAAGCGAGCAGCCCCTCAAGCGCCCTCAGCATGGGCTGCAGCTGTGGACCCAGCGGAGGGTGGCAGGAGGCCCTGGGGTGGGGGCTGGGGGTGGTACAAGCAGCAGAGGCTGACAGCAGGGGACGGCCCTGTGACACTGGGTGGCAGCAGCCCTCTCATGGCCCTCGGCCCTCTGGGTTTGTCTTTCAAGGGGCGGGCGGCCGCGGATGGCACTGGCCAGCCACCACAGGCCTTCCCCTGGGCCTTGTGCGTTCTCGAACACGCCGCCAGGCAGCTTCTCTACAAGCGGCCTGAGGTCTGCAGGCTCCTGTCTCCTTAGGAGAAAAACCTAACCGGATAAAACCGACACAGACTGAGTCTATGCTGCTTATGTGAGGCTGCATGTGTTTTTGTTGAAAATAAATTTTTTTTATGTCCCTGGAAAACTAAACAGCAGGAAACGACCCCTTAAGGGCCTATGGAAGCTTCCCCCCTCCTTTCTCTGCCACACCGACCTCAGCTCTCTGGACAAACAGCGAAGCGAGGGAGCGAGGCAGAGCAGCAGTGAACTCTGGGCCCGGGGAGAGCAGGCCTGGTCCTCCGGGGAGACGACCCGGGGAGGGGGGCACTCCGACCCGCCAGGCCGCCGACCCGCCAGCCCCAGGGTGGGACTAGAGCTCTGTCTGCAGAGAATCGAGCAGCAGTGGCCAGCGCGACAAGACTGTTTTGACTTGCGGTCAGCAGAGAGCTGCGCTCCCAGAGCAAACTCGGAGTCTGGCTTACGACCACCTGGAAAGCCCCTCCCTTCTCTCCCCACAGCACATGGCGAGGTGCTCGTTCTAGAGATGCTAATACCAGCCCCCCAGGTCCGCGAGGACAGGCAGGCTCCCGCCCGCCCCTCGGGGCACCCTGGCCTGGTGGCATCAGACAACTGCTGTTCTGGTGTCCAAGTCTCTGCAAACAAGGACCCCCTCACGTTCCTCACTGGGCGCACAAGAGAGTGGAGGCCACCGAGCACAGTGTGTCGTGCCGGCCGGTCCTCGTCAACCCCTCGAGGAAGGGAGCCGAGCACCCGGCACGGGGCTGGGGGGGGGGTCGGGGGGCAGAGCGGCACCCACGCTGGGGCCACAGCAGCATCACTGCAGCAGACGGGCCCGCGGCACGAACCTGGGGAATAGCCCGGGCTCCTGTCCCAGCATGCTCCCTCGTGGTCCCCGGGTGAGCTCGACACACGGGCTCCCTTCTGCACCTCGGGGCCCTTGGCTCACAGACAGGGTGAAGTTGGATCAGAGCAGCATTTTTCGAACTATGCATCAGCTCAATCTAACAGGCTCTAAGCAGCTTTTCTCAAACACGAAAAATAGAAACTGGAGGGTGTCTCACGTCCTAAGGTAAGAATTCCTTCATGGAACTTGTGCGTGAGGCAGACTCGCACATGAATGTGTTCACAGACTCCCGAGATAAGGTGTGCTTCCGGCCGTGGGTCACGGTCAGGAAAGGCGGAACACCATGAGTCTAGGTGGCCCAGTACAGGACAAGGGAGCAAGCGGACGCAGGGGAACACTGGCAGGGTCTCCTGGTGGACTTTTCTGCTGTGATCTCAGGACACCACTTGGCCCCCCTGCCACAGCCCCCGCCCCCCGCCCCATCCATGGATGAAGGCAGGACCCTCCGCTCGGACGGGAGGTCCTGGGCTCAGGCCCACACAGACTCACTATTATTCAGCAGTGGTGACATCAAGAGCCTGCTGGCCTTCGCCGTGGCCATGGCGGTGTTAAAACCACAGAGGATGAAGTTCCTGAAGAATGCATGGGGGCGTGTTCAAGGCCAAGGGCTCCTGGGCTGCCCGGAAGGGAGGGGAGGGGAAGGGAGGGCAGGGACGGCGCAAGAGCACCCCCACATGGCCACAGGAGGCACCGGGCCTGCAACCATCCGTGTCCCCTCAGGAGCATGAGCCCTGGAGGCAAAAGAAAACAGCTAAAACGCAGACCCCCAGACACAGAGACTTGCCGATCCGGCACTGGGGAGAGCTTTGTCAAGGTTAGCTCTCCCGGTGTAAGGAGACCTGTCCTGTCGGAGGGTCGTGGGAGGCCAGGGGGCTTTGAACACGAGAGCCTTTCCCACGGAGAACCCCCAGCTCAGGCCCCGGAATTCTTTTCAGTCCATAGCCTCGAAGAAAGTATAAACAATCAAAAGCAGAGAAATACGCCTGGACGTATCTCCTCACCAAGGAAAGCCCTCAGTGTGACACCAAGAGCTGACACAAGGTGTGACTCTAAAACAAGAGAGCAGCCACCCGGGAAAATCGGGCTCATTCCCTCCCAGTCCTGCCTTGGGAGCATGAGCATGTGGGCAGCTGAAATACCAACTAAATGTGTGAGAATATTTCTTAAAGGAATTTCAGAGAGACACCCCACCCCCCGCCACTGTTACCGGCCTGGTGCTAATGGAGAACAGAGCACCCACCTCCTCTCAACAGCGGCTTCCTGTCTGTCTCCCCAGGTGGTCAGTGTGTCAGGCCGTGCCAGGAGATGCAGCAGGAGGGGCCAGCAGACAGCAGGCAGACAGACTCCGTGCCCCTGAGAGGTAGTGTGAAGAGGGGGGGCTGCAAACTGGTCAAGTCCCTGAGAAGCCCATGGGCAGCCAGCGCCGCCTGGGAACCGCAGCCGCCCTGTGGCGGAGGCCCAGCCCCTGTCTGGTCAGATCAGAGCCCCTGGATGGTCCAGACGATTTCCCTCACATCTCTCCCCACAAACGACGTGTCCCCATCACAGAAAGACTTAACCGGATCTTGCGTGGTAAAGCAAGAGAGTACACTGAGAGTGGAAACGCCCACAGGAAGTCTCCTGAGGTGTAAAGGACCCTCTGGAGTGAGGGACCCCTGGAATGGCCGAGTCATCTATGCCCACTGCATATCACGAAGGGGGTTGGCCAGAGAATGGAGAGTGGGCAGGGGGCCTCCCCCACACAGAGAAGTTCATCTACAGACAAAGGGAGCTCCAAACAACACTTGCAAGAAACTTCCCACTGTTTGCTGCTGTGTCACTGCTACCGCCCTTCATCTGTCTGCGGGACAGCAGGGAGACAGAGGGGAAGGGAACCCAGAGAGACAGAGCAGGAGGAAGCAGCCAGAGAGAGGCCAGGACAGTAGGCTAAATGTCAGAGGCTTGGGAAGAAAGGCAGGGATAGAAGAAACGGCCAACTCGAGGTCTCCAGATGGTTTCTAGCACCTGCTTCGCATGGGCACTGTACCTGATGGACACCTGTGCCCCTGTCTCACTACTATCCAGTCGTCTTTTCCCCAGGAGCCAGTTCAAGGATCACCTCCTCCAGGAAGCCTTCCCTGATTAACCTTAGCTGTTGCATTTCTGCTGAAGTTGGGAGCTTCCACACCGTCTTATTTTGTGCTGGCTGGTGTTATCGTGTAACTGCTGCTGGTATGTTCTTTAGGTGGCTATTCCTCTCCTGACTTGGACTGGAAGCTTCTCAAGAGCAGAGCCTCCATTTCTTCCCTGTGTCTGTGTCTACCCACCACAACTGGATAGAGACTGTCAAAGGGATTGGGGTAAGGCCTGGTCCTTTCCTCTCTGGGGACTTAACCCTGAGGCATCAGATTCCAGAGGACCAGGGCAGGTGGCAGGACTAAGGGGAAGGGGACAGGACAGGGGAAAGCAAGCGTGGGAGTGAGCAAAGGCCAGAGGCACCGTCATCCCAGGAAAGCCTCATAGTCCATATACCAAACCAGCTGGCCAGAACTGGGCAGGACCCCCGAAATGGGCCACTTCTTAGGCTCATGGCCCACGCGGCTCACCAGCATGGTGATCTCCCGCTTCATCCTGCCCATGACCAGGATGGCCACCTTGCGGGCACGGTTGATGAGTGGCAGGCTGAGGCTCATGCGCTGGTGCGGCTTGGAGGGGCTCCTGGTCAGCACCACTGGCTGTGGGCCCTCCAGGCCGGCGGGCGACTGTGGGAACAGGGAGGCCGTGTGCCCATCCGTACCCATGCCCAGCAGCACCAGGTCGAAGCTGCTGTTGGTCACCAGTGCCGAGATCTCGCTGGCGTACATCTGGGCGCCCTGGTCCTCCTCGGCACAGAGGCGCTGGTGCAGGTGCACCGGCATGGGGTGGACGTTGTAGTAGGGGACCCTGACGTGCTGCAGCAGGTGCGCCTGTAGCCCCTGGAAGTTCGACTCAGGGTCTCGAAGCGGGACGCAGCGCTCATCCACCAGCCACAGGTGCGTGTGGGCCCAGGGGAAGCCGTAGTGCCGGGTGGCCAGCTGCTGGAACAGGGGCACGGGGCTGGAGCCGCCAGACAGCGCCAGGTGGAACTCGCCAAAGCGCCGCACTGCCCGCATAGCTGTGGCCTCAATGTCATCGGCCAGCTTCGCGATCAGCTCCTCGGGCCAGGCCGAGATCAGCGGGCTGTCCCGGTACTTGGACTGGAGAACCTGGAAGTCGCTGGGACTTGGAGCGGAGCCAGGCCCCGGCACCAGCTGCTCCGGCTGCTGCTGGGAAAAGCGCACCTGAGTGCCGGTAAACTCGAAGTCCAACAGGTGCCCGTTCGCAGCTCCTCCTGGGTAGAGGCGCGGGGCCTCGTAGGCCAGGCTGTCCAGCAAGGGGGTCCAGAAGGCCCAGGAGGCCAGCAAGTTCTCCGTGGTGATGAACGAGTCCTTGCGGCCGTGGAATATGTGAGATATGAGGACGGAATAGGCGTCCTGCTCCCTCACGGGGCTGTAGGCATAGAAATCCGACAGGGGGCGACCGAAAAGGCGGAGCCCAGGCCGGCCCTCCACTTCCTTCCAGCTCTCGGAGGGCAGGGAGGGCCTGAACAGGTTCCGACTCACCAGCACGGCGGGGCTGCCCAGCTCACCGTGTCCGATGTAGAAGACGATCTGCCGTGGCAGGCACTGGCTCTGGTCCGCCACCCAGCGCGCCTCGGTCTGGGCGCAGTAAGCCTGGTTCCGGAACAAGATCCGCACGTAGCCCACTCTCTCATCCAAGGCTTTGCCAGACATCAGGATGAAAGGGACGCCCTCCCAGCGAAGGTTGTCCATGTGAACGAGGATGCCTGAGGTGACAGGGGACAACGGAGGTGACACGTGGGCACAGAGAGCCCAGGACTTCCCAGCACACCCACCTTCCCTTCCCTCCCTCCCCATCAGCCCTTCTCGTCGCGGAGCCCCTCCTCTAGGCAGGTGGTTTGAAGCACCCCAGGCTTTGTCATGCTCAGCCTTTCTAGCATCTACTCAATGCCCAGTCAGTGCTCGAAACGCAGCCTCTGGACCACCTCAGCCACCCCTCCGTGAGGCGCCTTATGGTCCTAGCCTCCCTGCGCCAGCAAAGAGAACTGAAGTCTCACGGTGGCGGGGGGGTGGGGATGCTTCCCTCCCACTTGCAGAGCACCCGGATGTGCCTGAGCCAAGGCCAGGCAGGGGAGAAGGGGCAGGGCCAGGGCTCTGAGCCCACAGCAGGATGGTGAGCAAGTGGGGGGGCCGTGCGGGGGCAGGCACATGGCAGTGGGAGCCAGGAGCTCAGTGCCCTCCTGACTCGGGTTCCCCGCCTGGTTTTCCCACATACTGCCTCCATACGACCTTGAGCAAGTGTCTGAAGTTCATGGAGCCTCTGGTTTCCTGACCTCGGAATGGGAGTAGTAATGCTGCCTGCGTCCCGGGTCTGTGCCCTCAGGGACCTAGGAGGTAGCCTCTAGCCAGGGCCTGGCATATCCTCAGTGCCCCGCGGACAGCCGCCGCTCCTGGGAAGGAGCTTATTACCTTGGGGGCTGGGCCTCTCCGGGGGCACTCTGGGCCTGGAAACGGTCCACAGGAGGCTCGGGAGGACGACTGTCTGAGCAGCAGGGAGACTGCCTGCTGGAGGTGCCTTGGGCTGTGGCTGGACCGATCTGTAGCCTCCCCGGGGGGCTGGTTATAGGCGAAAGCTGGGTCTGTCCCCAGCTCAGAGAGCTCCAGAAGCGTGTGTGGATGCGGACCGGACTGAGACCACCACCGGGGCGCCCTTCACCCAGAACGACCCAGAACGACCCACCAGGTCAGCTACTGCCGAAAGACGCCCAAAGGCCAGAGAAGCGAAGGACCTTCCTCCTTGGCGACGAGCCCCCTTGCGCGTGTCCCACCTGAGGTCTCTTCCAACCCAAACCAAAGGGCATCTGGACTCGGGAAGCTGCTTCTAGTGGGGGGCAGCCCCGGGGCCCACCTGCGAAGGTCGGCGTCAGGCTGTGGAAGCTGTCTGGCTTCTGCTGCTCTTGGCGCACCTGCCCACTGTACGCCTGGTACTGGCCCAGGACGGCGCTGTCCTTGTGCAGGCCCCGCAGAGCCTGGAAGGCCTGGAGCTTGTGCTGCAGCACGGCCCCTGAGCTGCTGACGTTGTAGGGCAGCTCCATGGCCACGAGGCTGAGGACCTCCGTCAGGTGGTTCTGGAGCACATCGCGGATGACGCCGTACTCCTCGTAGAAGCTGGTGCGGCCTACACGGGAGGGGGTGAAGAATCAGCAAGGTGCCCGACCACCCCGAGGCACACGGGGACCCCCCACCCTGCACCCCAGCCCTGCGTACCCACTCTGCAGCTGGCGACCTCAGACCCCGGGCCAGAGAGCTTACAAAAACAACTTAAGCCAGAGCCAACCTCAGCGAGAGAAGGAAGGAGGGTGTCTTTGAGCATTCTAAGTGAAGCTGTCAAACTCCTTGGGCCTTCCCAGGAATCTGCGTGGGGAAGGGTCTGGTGCCAGCAGAGGCCAGAGGGCGTTTATTGGCAGATGTGAGGCCGGACTCCTGCCCCCCGCGTCCCGCCCCCGGCATCCGTCCGCAGGTGTGGTGCTGCTGGGGGCGGCGGCATCATGGCAAGGGCCTAGGCTCTGGGGCCTGAGTGTCGCTTAGGAATGTGTGATCCTGGCCATTTCCTGACACCTGGGTCTGGTTGTGCCCCTACCATTAAATGGGGTCAACGGAGAGAGCCGGAACTTCCACACTCACAAGATCATGATGTCGAGAGGAAGAAACATGCTCGCTTTGATAACATGAAAACCAATTTTGAAAACAGGATATAAAACAACTGGTGTATTTAGAACTCCAATAAATGAAAAACGCAACTGGATATTGGAAATTCAATGGGTAGGTTTTATGAATTAAAAACAGGTGGAAAGAGTCATTAGAAGACAGATCTGAAGAGATCAACCTGAATGTAGGATAAAGGGACAAAAAGACCCCACCACACACACACACACGGTATGCGTCTCCTTCAAAACTAAACAACAAACTGTCTAGAGCATCCGACCTACGTAGAAACGATAAAGAGAAGCAAATGAGTGACCTACCCAAAATCTGGAATAGTTAAGGAGAGAAAAAAGGATAGGATTTGGGGAAGGACACAATAAGACTCCTTTTAAAAAGCGGCTTGGTGGGTACGCTGGGGTTTGCTTTACTGTACTTCTTCACGCTATGCATATTTAATAGGAATTCTTTATTATCTAGTCAATGTTTAATTCAAACAAGCAAAAAGCAGCGGCCCCTGGTTTAGACCTGCCTGGTCCCACACACTGCCTTACAGGGGCCACCCGGGGTCCTCGGCACCAGCGCTGAGCCACCTGCCCCAGCCCAGCCCGTGGTGCTCGCTCACGCCAGCTGGACGGCGAGCAGGACCAGCCATGACTGGCAGAGCGTGCCCTGAATGCAGCCCAACAGGCCACGTGTCATGGGGCAAGAATTAACCCAGAAGCCCGCTCATAGGAAGGCACCTTTGTCCTTGGCAGTAGGAGCCTGACTCTTTTGTTCTCAGACAGAACCTGACGATCCAGCCCGACGATGCCTCCAAAACGCCGATCCCCCACCACCTCCCACTGCTGAAACAATGTCTGAGAACCCCCAGCCCCACAGGGTTCTGGTTTCCAAAGTTCTTACAGTGTGGCTGACAAGACATCAAGAAAAGCCAATAATTCCAGTAACAGTGTCTATCAGTCCATTTACTCCTAACAATCATGATCTGTAAGGAGGTCTTACTTTTATTTCTTTTTTTCAAGATTTATTTATCTATTTATTTGACAGGCGGAGACACAGCAGAAGAGGGAACACAAGCAGGGGAAGTGAGAGAGGGAGAAGAAGACTTTCCGCTGAGCAGGGAGCCCAAAGTGGGGCTCGATCCCAGGACCCTGGGACCATGACCTGAGCCGAAGGCAGACACCCAATGACTGACCCACCCAGGTGCCCCGGAAGGTCTTACTTTTAAAACACAAATTTTAATTGTAAAAGTACAAGGAAACTGGGATTCAGAGAAGTTAGGTAATTTGCCCAGGGCCACACAGCTGACAAAGGAGTAAAAATGAGACTGAACCCAGAGCCTGCCATTCTTAGCACCCAAAGACCCCCCTTTCAATGTCCCACTACTCCCACCTAAACAACCACACAAGTGAATATTAAACTCGGGAGGGGAGCTGAATGGCACAAGTACCAGCGGCTAGTGGGAGTAGCAGGAAGAGGCAAGCAGAGCTTTGCCGGAAGGATGGATCTAGGTCAAAGGTCAGGCACCCCAAAATCCTAGTGGAGCAAGTCACAGTGAGAGGAGGACAGGGCAGGGATGGTGTCCCTCAGGACTGTTAAATGCCTCAGCTGCAGTCCAGTGGTGCCTCATAGGATGATGGGCCCTGCGTGACCAAATCTTCCAAATTTTTAGGAGAATATGAAGGTTTGGATTAAGTAGAATCTTGTGATTTTTTTTAAAGATCCTATTTATTTATTTGAGAGCGAGAGAGCGAGGGAGAGGGAAAGAGAATCTGAAGCAGACTCCACACTGAGCACAGAGCTCAACCCCACAACGGTGAGATCACGACCTGAGCCAAACCAAAAGCCGGACACTTAACCGACAGAGCCACCCAGGTGCCTCAGGATCTTGTGATTTTTAAGTGTGCACAAATAGCTGATTTTTTTTAATGCTGTATACCTCAAAGAAATACATATGTGAGTGGACTCTGCCCTGGGCCACACCCTAGCTGGGGTACACATCATGAACCAGAGGACAGAGGCCCCAACACACAGTGTGTCCGACAGCGGTAAGCCCGGCCTGGCAGAAGCAGTGGTCTGTGGTTCGGAATAGCAGAAATCCAGAACAGACGGAAAGGGACTTGTAAATGAGGCTGAGAAGTCTCCAGGGCTATTAAAAGTTCTTTTCTTCTACCAGTTAAACAGAATTACCATGTAGTCCAGCAATTTCACTCCTGCGTGCACACCCGAGAGAAATGAAAATGTACACGGTCACAGACATGGGCACACAAACTATTCACAACGGCCGAGGACTAGAAAGAACTCAAATGTACATCAGCTGATGACGGATGGATAAAATGTGGTCTATCCAATAGTCTGTTGGACATTATTCTCAAGAACGACAGAAGTCCCAGTGCACGCTATCATGCAGATGCACCCTGACACCGTGCCGGACGCCGTGCGCTCGGCGAGAGAAGCCAAACCCAGAAGGCCACCCGCAGTGTGAGGTCGCCTGGACGGGACATGGCAGGAACAGGCAGATCCACAGACACAGAAAGTGGGTCGGCGGTTGTGCGGGGCTGGGAGGGAATGCAGATGAGGATAAGGGGTGCGGGGCTTCTTCTGAAGACAACACGAACATTCTAGGGTTGCCTGTGGTGGCTGCCCAGCTGTGACTATGCTAAAATCCACTGCGCTGTATGTTTAAAATGGGTGAATTGTCTGATATGTGACTTGTATCTCAAATAAGACTTTTTCAAGCAAGTGTTAGAGCAGAAAGGGGAACCACGACAGAGGCGCCGTGGGACTCGGCCCTCGTCCACCCACCTGCCGGATGAGCTTACTGTGAGGGGCCTGGTGGTGATGCGACCAGCAAGGCAGCATTTGGGGCAAATCCGGGACGTAACAAGGAATCAGTCAGGAGATGAATACAGGCTGTGCGGAGGCCAATCGGGGTCGTGACCTGGAGTGTGGTCTCCGGAGCCGGGAGGTGCGGGTTCATGTACCCGCTCTGTCACTCTGTCACCTTTCAGCTCTGCGACCCCACGTGAGTGGTCCTCACTCACTCGTAAGTGGGGGACAGTGGCATTCCCCCCAGTAGCCCTGAGCAGTAACAAATTAACCCATGTACGGGGCTGGGAACGGTGCCTGGCACACAGGAGGCGCTGGGAGGTCCCGGCTAGGATGTGTGTTATTACAGGAGCTGCAAGAGAGGGGCTACCGGCCAGGTGACACAGGGGACCATCATCATCTGGAAATAAAGAAGTCTGAAAACGCAGCTGGTGTTTCCTGAGAGAAATTCAATGACAGTTTACATTCAAAATCTGCTGAATGTGCAGTGGTGACGGTATCGAGAAGGCCGCAGGCAACGAGGGCTAGAGATATCCTGAATTTCATGAAATCCCAAATGCCCACGATGGCAAAGGCATCACTGTTTTACAACTGCTAAGAAATGGACGAGCCGCTGGCCACGTCAACCACGGCGCCCATCAGCGGTACATGCAACTTCAGAGATGGTCAAGTGTAAAAAAAAAAAAAAAAAGGTGTCCTGGAATCCGTGAATTACAGGTTTAAAAGTATAAATGGGATATTTAAAGCTTAGAGAACAGATGAATTTTGGATGGAGGAACACAGCAGGATCCTTAAAAGCCCTGTATCTGTTTACTACTCATTAGCTTAACAAACCCCTCTGTAGCCCTCTTCCTATTTTTATCCTCTCTCCATCCATGGGGAGAACGCACTTCACAGGTGTGCCACCCGCTGGGTAAAAGAGAGCTTCCTTTACTCCTTAATTTCAAGCTTCGGGGGTCGTCCATGTTTAGCACAGCCTCCCATCCCTTCCTGGTTCCTTCTGCCTTTTCGCCTCACCCCTGCCGGAGAGACAACCACAGGACAGGAAGTCAAGTCGGGGCCCCGTTCTCCTGACAATGCCAGCTGCTCCGGTTTTTTCCCTAGTGACCACCAGTTATTGTGGCTGATTTTTCCTGAAAATATCTATACTGACTCCTGCTATCCTTTCCGAGACTGAAAGCTGAGGGTGAAGAACCCACTGATGGATGAACAAGGACAGAAAAAGTCTCGACCACATCGGAAAAGTGGAAGCAAGCCCTCCAACAGCCCGGCTTCCCCACGGCTCAAGTCCAGCACCGTCCAAGATCACAAGATCGCAACATCACCAGCATGGGAGACCCGCTTTGCCCCTCAGCTGTGCTGCTGCTCAAACCTTCGTGGGTTAGCATCCCATCGAGATGGGATGTTGAGAAGCAGTGTCCCACGTACTTAAAGACGACTCCCACGGGGCACCTGGCTGGCCCAGCTGGTAGAGCACGCAACTCCTTATCTCGGGGTTATGAGTCTGAGCCCCACGTTGGATGTAGAGATTACTTAAAAATGTGAGCTTAGACGGGCGCCTGGGTGGCTCAGGGGGTTAAAGCCTCTGCCTTCAGTTCAGGTCATGATCCCATTGTCCTGAGATCGAGCCCCGCATTGGGCTCTCTGCTCCGCGGGATGACTGCTTCCTCCTCTCTCTCTCTGCCTGCCTCTCTGCCTACTTGTGATCTCTGTCTGTCAAATAAATAAATAAAATCTTTTTAAAAAAATGCGAGCTTAGAAAAAGTGGGGGGCCGCATTGGGCTCCCTGCTCAGTGGGGAATCTGCTTCTCTCTCTCTCCCACCCCACTTCTTGTAGTCCCTCTCTTGCTGTCTGTCAAATAAATAAATAAAATCTTAAAAAAAAAGAAGAAGAAGAAGAAGAAGATTCCCACAAACCCACCAAACTGGCAAGGACAGGAAGGACAGGAGCACCCCATGCAGGCAAAGCTATAGGAAAACTAGATACGGACACACTGTTGCAGATGTTCTAGAAAACAGTCTAATAAGATGCAACATGAGCTACAAAGTCATTTCCACCGTGTGGCCCAGTAATTCCACTTCAGAAGCATACTCAAACAGAAAATATTTTTTTTAATGCTCATAAATGTTCTAGAATGACAGTGGTTGAACAACTTGGTGAATATGTCAACTACTGAACTGTACACTTTAAGAGGGTACATTTTCTTTTTTTATTTTTAAGATTTTATTTATTTGACAGACAGAGAACACAAGTAGGCAGAGAGGCAGGCAGAGAGAGAGAGGGAAAAACAAGCTCCCCACTGAGCAGAGAGCCCGATGAGGGGCTCGATCCCAGGACCCTGGGATCATGACCTGAGCTGAAGGCAGAGGCTTTATTTTTTTTTTTAAGATTTTATTTATTTATTTGACAGAGAGATCACAAGCAGGCAGAGAGAGAGGAAGAAGCAGGCTCCCCTAGAGAGCAGAGAGCCCGATGCGGGGCTCAATCCCAGGACTCTGAGATCATGACCTGAGCTGAAGGCAGCGGCTTAACCCACTGAGCCACCCAGGCTCCCCTAAAAGGGTACATTTTATGATATGTGAATTATATCCTAATTTTTTAGACGCTTGCAACGTCCTATTTAAAATAACAAAAAGTGAAAACAGCCAAAACACCTCATAATGGGGCGATTCATTTTCTGTGACACAAACAGAACAGAAACACAGAGCTTATACACTGTACAGACTGTCGAATCGTGGAAGTTTAAAAACACATTCACATACATATATGAGACAGAGAGACGCTGTCAGGTGAAGGACGGACACAAAGGAGCATTACAGACCAACGAGGGTCTATACATCAGCCAGCACGGGTCACAGAGAAGTCACAGGGAACCACGGAGAACACTGCCTCTCCTTGTTGGCTTGGAAGAACAGCATTCTCCTCTGTCAAGTATTTCCATGTATGTGATTTCATTTCATCCTTAAAACAACCCCGAGAGAGGTAACGGGGGTTACCATCATCATACAGAGATGTGCTGCGGAGCACACGCTTCAGAACCGGGACCAGAAACCCCCTCCCCATTGCCTCCGTGCTGTGGAGATCTGGATCTTCCCAGGAAAACACGGAGTCAAGAACAACAAAACTGAAAGCTCGCTGTGATCCCTCCCAGGACCTTCGGGGTAACTAAGAATAAAAAGCGGGGAGGGCCAAGGAGAGAGCAGGTCTGCTGGCTGGCCGGGGTTCTCTCCAGTCAGGAGGGCTGGCAGCTCCCTGAGCTCACCCTGAAGATAGCCCTGCAAGAGGGGACACACCAGGCTGGATGGCGGGACAGCAGGTACACAGCTGGGAGGACCCAGGCCACCTTGGTCCCTGTGCAAGAGGCACGACGCAGGCACTCTGACCCTCAGAGGTCAGTATGCACCACGCTCCTTCCCCACTGTGGGAACAGGGACCCTCCCAGGCAGGGACAGATACACCATCCTCAGGAAGTCTCCCTCTTTCTTCCTGCCAAAAAAAAAAAAAAAAACCTTCCACGCAGAGGAGAAAGTAGGGCAGCAAAGAGACGCAGAGACGCTCCGAGCACATCCTGGCAGGAAGGCCAATGCCAAGGGCCTGGGCAGACCCTGTGGCCATAGGCACAATGGTCAGAAACTGGGGTTCTGAGGGGCCACAGACCTTGGATCACATTCCTGTGCCACCAGAAGAGAGGGCAGCCCAGCCTGGACGGCTGTTCCTCGGGCCACTCGTGACGCAGCCCTCCTTCCCACGAGGCCCCCCGGTGGCCACAGTGAGGGCCAGCAGGGGTCCTCTCCACCCCGCCGCACAGCCCAGCCAAGGTCACTCCTTGTACAGCCCAGGGTGCTGCAGCTTCAGGACAGCCCAGCCCCCCAGGGTTTCTGTGGCTCTGAGAGCAGTGCCCCAGACGAGACTGAGAGGAGCTGGGACCTGGGACAGGGAAGGATGCTCTTCCCTTCATCCCCCCTTCCTGCTCTCTCCCTCCTGCTGTGCGGGGACAAGGCAGGCAGGCAACTCCAACTCCGGCTGCGGCAAGGAAGGAGAGAGCTGCTCACACAGCCCCAGAAGGTGGGGCAGCCAGCCTCACCCACTTGGATGTTTAGGGGGTGAGAGGAGACATCCAAACGACCTTGCCACTCGGAAATCCCCTTCCCAGGGCCTGCAGCAGCTTGGAACCGGAGTGCTCCTTTTCCCAGGCCTGGCGTGCCACCAACAGCCGGGCCACCCTGGAGCCTCCCCTCCCAGGAGTCAGCAAGGGCTGTGCAGGCCCCGGGCAAGGGGTGGGGAATCCGGAGAAGGGAGATGGCCTCTGCACTCTGCCCTTCTGAAGCTCCACATCAGACTACTGGGCTCTAAATCCCACCTCCGAAACTTCCAGACCACACTCAGTCTCACTGCAGCAGCTCACCTGCTAAGCACACTGAACCACAGCAAGGCATGGTGACCTCTAGCAGGAGCGCAGTCCTTTCTCCTGCCCGCTTCCCATCCCCAACCCCAGGAGAAGGCACAGCCCACGCCCTGATGTGCTGGTCACAGGGCTCCCTGGGCATGGGAGGTAGCTGCAGGGCCCACATCTCCTGCCCTCTCCCTCCAGCCTCAACTAAAGTGTGTCTATAAGGGGCCCCCTGAGGGACGGGCTCCAAAGCAGGACCCAGAGGGGACAGTGAGGATTAGTGTTTAAGCCCCCAAAGCTACACCAGGCCACTTTCCAAGCATGCAGAGAATGCCTGTCCTTCTGGGTCCCCAATGCTCAGGAATCAGGGAGAGCACACTGTTGCCAGAGGCCCTACTTGCTATGGGGACGAGCACAGTAGTGGGACATCAGCCCCCATTAACCTGGTCTGGGCCCAAGTATGCGACCCGCAGGCAAACAGCCCGACCAAGGAGATCCAACCCCCAGGACAGCTGCAGTCCCACCGGCCATCTCCGACGCGCACAAGCAGCTGAAGCAGCCCGCTGGTCACCCCCTTACTGGTCCCAAGCCCCTCAGGGGCTAGTGGGTCCCCTGCTGCCTGCTTGCTCTGGGTCTCTCTGTGCCTCTGGGCTGAAGGCACAGGGCCCACTGAGTGAAAAAGCCCTGTGCTCTGGGGCATGGCAGCAGGGAGACCTTCCCCTCAGAACCCACACCCTGCAGGCAGCTGGGCCTCTGCCTGGGTCCCACACAGCAGTCTGGAAGGCAGAGCCGCTGTCCCCTCCCTCCTGGAGTACGGCTGTCCGCTGCTCTCCAAACCAGAGATTCTCCCTGCCTCGGGCCAGGCCTTGGCAAATAGACCTGCCCAGGCCTCTGCCTGCCTTTCGGTCTTGCTTTCTCCTTTCCTTTTTCCAAAATCCCAAAGTACCTTTGCTGGGATGAGCCGGCTTGCAGTTTGCCTGGCTCCTGGCTCCGCAGGGTTCCCACAAAAAAAAAAACAAAACCCAAACCTACAAACGACGTGAGAAACCAAAAGGGAAAAGAAAGGGGCAAGAGGGTTGGAGGGAATAAGGGGCAACAGCACAACCGGTAACCTAGACACCACAGCCCCTCCCCAGCCCAGGGTGGGCACAGGAAGGACTTGACAGAAACGGGGGCGGGGACCCAGTGTCCCAGCCCTGCTGGTGGCTGAGACAAGTCCAGGCAGAAACTGGTGCTGGCCTACAGAGGGGTGACAGCGGCACCTTCCCAGCCTGCCCCAGGCTCTCAGCCCCAGGTCTGAAGCTCCTCCCTCTGCAGATAAAGCAAGAACGCGGCCCCGCACTTGCCCCCACGAGGACACAGGCACAAGGAGGCTCAGCCTGAGCCCTGCTGAGGACAGGAGGGAAAGCTGGGAGGGTCGAGGCGGGTTCCTGAGACTCACAAAGGCTCAGCGCAGTGGGGAGAGGGCCTCTGTTCTGGTATGGGCTCCCGACCAGAGAAACCAAGCTCCTCTCGAAGACAGCGATGCCCTCAG
Organism: Enhydra lutris kenyoni; assembly: GCF_002288905.1. NCBI lineage: Eukaryota > Metazoa > Chordata > Mammalia > Carnivora > Mustelidae > Enhydra > Enhydra lutris. The sequence goes on from NW_019154122.1 coordinate 13,490,448, forward strand.
AGCCGTGGCTCCCAGGCCCCAGGCCCCCAGCCCTCCCACTGCCTGCCTGTGTGGTTCGTTTTGGAGTCTCTCCCAAGACACCCTCTCCCCAGTGACCCTGTGAGGTGGCGGGGGCAGAGCCGGGCCTCACACCCTCCGCACGGCCACCTTCCTCACACAGAGCCTCCAGCACTGGACATACTTGAAGGGAGGGAAGCTGGAGAGAGTAACCGAGGGAAGGAGAAAGAAGAGGAAAAGGCAAATAGAAGGACACAGACCTCCCGGACCCCCCAACCTGGGCCTGAAGGGTGTGCCCAAGGGCACACTGTGTGGGGGGACAGCAGCCTCGGAGCCTCCAGCTCGGGCTGCAGAGAGCAGTCCATGGGACAAACGGGAGGCAGCAGTGCCCAGCCTGGGGGCCAGAGCCAGACTGCACCCCGAGGGCCCGGCCTACCACCTCCAGCCCCGTGACCTCAGGCACGTCCCCAAACCGCACCTGTAGGCAGAGGCTAATGAGAACCCACCTCATTCGGCCCCTGGGGGGACTGACATAAGAATAATTAGCTTTTACCGTCTTGGGTAAGAACAGATGCTTTGAAGGTAACAACACGCTCCCAGCAGGTGGAGAACTCCCCGAAGGCCAGAGCTCCGGGCAGCCTCAGGAGCCGCGGCCATGTACGCGCCGCCTCACTGAGCAGGGAAGCGACATGTGCCGGGGTCACCCGGCAGAGACAGGCCCCAGCCCCCAGGCCAGCGCCGCTCATTCCCTCAGTGTTTGCTTAGCCCTCTGATGAGTGTGCCAGGGGCCAGAAAGGAGGGGCCTGGCGCCCAGGGTCTGCGGAGACGCGCACAGGCCCGGAGAAGACCCAGAAAAGCCTGGAGGGCGGAGAAGGGAGGCACGTGGTGCTCGGAGAGCCTGATGGGAGCCGACCTCATGGAGAAGGCCCCTGAGCAAAGCTCCCCGAGAGAGCGGCAGCCGAGCTGGAACCAGCTAACAGGAGGAGGGGAGGGGAGGAGCAGGTGAGGAGAAGCATAGAGACAGCCGGCGCCCCCTGCACACTCTCAAAGCCCGAGAGGCCCTCACGCCACCCAGAGGGTCTGCACCGTGTCCACGTAAAACTCAGGTCTGCGCTCCCAGAGGGCAGCGAGGACCACAAGGGCTTCGTCTGCAGGCGCCCCGGGGCTTAGCCTGGTCCAGAGCTGAGACCACATGCCAGCCAAAACCTCCCACCCAGAAGCACCGGCCATGGGAGCCTTCAGCCCACCACCTCACCAGGCACAGGGCCGGTGGAGGCCACAGAGCGGGGGACCCTCAAGCACCTTCTGCGTCCACCGTCTCCTTCATGATGATCTCCACCCGTTCCACATGGTGCCGGTTCCAGAGGCCGTCCAAGGCCTTGCGGTTCTGGTCTCGGAAAGGCAGGATCTGAGCCACGGCCTGCCAGGGAAGGAGACCGGTTATGCTGCCAGTTCTCAGGGTGAAGAACGAATCCTGACTCCAAGGAAGGGCCCCAACTCCTCTACCCCCCACTTCCAGATGCTCTCAGGAGCCCTCGTCCCTGGGTCTCAGGACGTCCCCGCTCCATGAAGACTCCAAGAACTGTTAAGTGACCTCCACAGGATCAGCAGCATTTTATTTTGCAAGGAAAAGCATATTTAAGATTACTTACCTTCTATCACCGTCAACTTCTCATGAAAGAAAGCTACTTTAACGCCAAAATAGGAGCAAGAAAAACTTCAGACTGGATGTATTCAGGAAGTGCGCTTTTCTCGTTTTCCCAGAAGCAAGGGAAAACCTCTCCAGGTCAGACCCTGGTCTGAGGCGCACTCTTCGGGAACGCTGCAGCTGCAGACAGGGCTGGCTAGATGGCGACGCCTCTGTCCTGGAGGACTGGGAGGTGTCCCCCTACATGGCTGCAGGCCCACCAGCCTGGTCAGTACTGAGGAAGACTGCGCTGTGCGCTCTCTGCTGCGGTTTCTAGGAAGAGATGCTCCAGTGGCACCTGGAGGGCAGGGCAGGCTCGGAGCGAAGTGGCCAGGCGGCCTGCCTCACCTGGGAGCTCAGCCCCAGGCTCCGCCACGGAACCGTACGGTCCCTGCTCACTGGAAGATCTCATTGCCAGCCTTCTGGCTCAAAACAGAACTCAGGAGGACACAGACACTTAGAAAAGGCAGATGGGTGTGGAATAAGTTCATTCTAATTCCCACCCCACGACCCACAGGAAGCCAGGCAGACACCTGTGCAGAGGCCACAGGGCAATGAGAAACAAAGCGCTGGCCGCGCAGACGAGGGCCACGCGGACAAGGGCCACGCGGACGAGGACCATGAAGACGAGGGCCACACATCCTGGCCTGGCTGCTCGGCTCTTCCTTCAGCCTCTCGCCACCTGCCCACCTGCGGGACAGCCACGGGAGCTCCAATTTCACAAGGGCTCTGGGCCTCATCCCACAAGCAGCAGCGTGGCTGTGTCAGTGGGGTCTCCCACGCCCAGCTCGTGCCATCCCCGGCACGCCCCCCGCCGAAGCTCACCTGCTTGCCCAGGTAATGGTCCACCCGGTACATCTCCTCCTCTTGGAAAAAGCTCCTAAGTTCCGTGGCCAGCTGCTGGGCGGAGAGGCGGTCGTGGCCAAAGGGCTTCTCCAGGACAACCCGCAGCCAGGCGCCGGGGCCTGGACGGCAGCTGCTGTTCATGCTGCGGGCAATGTCCGCGTAGGCGAAGGGCGGCACCGAGAAGTAGAAAATCCTGCCAGCCTCCCGGAGACCTTCGTGTTGGAGCTGTGCCTCTATGTCCTTGCTCAGGGCCATATAGTCCTCGCTCGTCCTCAGGCGGCGGTACTGGCTCAGCTGCTGGAACCGGCCCCTGAGTTCGGCACAGCGCTCGGGCGCCACGTCCTCAGGACAGGAGAGGGACTCCAGGACCTTGGTGACGAACTCCTGGCCCTGCTTGGTGGATGTCAGAGCAGCCCCGTGGAAGCTGAAACTGTAGCCCTTCCCCACCTCATCCAGGTACAGCTGGAACAGTCCCTGCCATAAGTATTTCCTGGCCAGGTCTCCGGTCGCTCCCAGCAGGATTATGGAGACATGTCCCTGGAGATCCTGGGCCTGCAGGCCGGCCAGAAGGACCAGGCACACTGCCACGGCCGGCGTCTTCCAGCAACCAGGCCGCCTGGGCAGAGGGAAGACACACAAGGAACAAGGAAGGATCAGACATGGGTCAGGCACTGGGACCTGGAGGTAAACACATTTCTAGGTCATCGAACATTTCCTGCCTGGCAAAAAACCACCACGTGTTTTCTCAGAAAATGTTATAATCCCACAGCCTGCCCCTCCCTCTGCAGCAGCCTGGCTTCTGTGCCAGGAAGCTGGTGGGTAGGGAGCCTACCCTTAAACAGGGACTAAGCCCTCGAAGGTGGTAGGCTCCTTGCTAGAGCCGGGCCACGGTGTGCGGGAAGCACCAGAGAGGCCCTCAGGGCAGCCGAGGGATTGAGCCGTCCACTCTCCGACCACGGCCAGGCTCGTCTGTAAGCACAAGGCGCCAGGACCACTGGGGCACGTCGGGAATAGGGAGCAGGCCTTCAGGTGACAGGCCAGAACTACAAGAAGCTACGATCACCCCCTCTCACTCCTCCCTTTGATTTTCCCACATTCTCTGGGCTCCATGCACAAAATGATTATCGGTAACTGCTACAGTGCAGTGATTAAAAACAAAGACGCTGGGGGCACCTGGGTGGCTCAGTCGGATAAGCGTGAGTGTCTCAGCTCAGGTCTTGATCTCAGGGTCGTGAACTCAGGCCCAACGCTGGGCTCCACACTGGGTATGAGTTTAATTAAAATAAAACACTAAACCAAAACATAATCTCTGAAAACAGCTGAGGTTGAATCCCAGTGCAACGCCTTACTGTTAGACCTTGAACAAGGGTTTAACCTCTCCGTGCCTCAGTTTCCTCATATGCAGTGGGGGTAACAGTGACCTACGCCACACAGTTATTACAAGGACAAATGAGTTGATATTTACAAATGCTCAGGACACTGCCTAGGATCCAGGAAGCACTAGAGAAGCAGTGGCTGTCACGGTGGTCGGCCAATGACAGCAGCAGCACTCAACTCAGTCCTTACGCACAGAAGAGCTCGCTGTATCCAGAAGAAAGCCCTGGAAAAGGACCAGCGGCATAGATTCTGTGACGGTTTCCCTTCCGCGGACAGCAAAGCCGATGCTCAGGTGGTGAAGGGGCCCGGGCGAGGAAGGGGCAGCCGGACAGGCACCAGGCTCTCTGTCCCCAGAGCTGCCACCCAGCAAATGCCTGCCGCAGCCTCCCTGAGGGGGCCTCCCCCTGGGCTGGTTTCCAGCCTCTCTTACAGCAGCTGACACACGGGAAAGGCCAGAGGCCTCGGACCTGCCACAAAGTCACCAGTGAATTTGCTTTATGCTGCCTTCTGTTCTGACCAAGGCTGTGGGGCTTAATGTGCCCCATTCCTACTCCTCAGCTCCCCTGTTCGTTTCCCAGCAAGGCCTGTGCTTTGGGGGAAAGGGAGAAGTGGTGACAGGGAAAGTCATGGTGGCCAGTAACTCGGCTCTCCAAAATCACAGGGCCCTGGGGCCCAGCCGGGGACGCTGGAACACCGAAGGAGGACTCAAGATCACGGACAGCAGGCGTTTCCAGATGAAGGACTAACCCAACTCTCGACCTGGAGGCTCTAACCTGTTGTTCAAGTAGGGAAACTGAGGTTTAAAGAGACACCTGGCCAGCCTGCCTTCCTGCAAGCCTATGCTGTCCTCCATCTTGAGGGACCGGAGATGCCCTCTGACAGCAGCACCCCGCAGCCCACCTTCCCCTCTGCCTCCTCATCTCTGGGTCAGTGGCTGAACCAAAGTGAGGGGGCCACAGCAGTGTCCGCACACCAGACATGTCCACCACCAGGGCTCTAAGCAGAAGCTCCCGGGACCAGCTGAGCAGCCTCCCGGGCCTCACCTTCCACTCTCCCCGCACCTGCATGCTCACTCCCAAATCAGATGGGCCGAGGGACCATTCTACTTTCTTCTCCCGCTTCCCAATCCCTGTCCTCGGCCCTTCATGCGTTTCTTTCTGAACTGGCAATCGCCCCTGTCTAGAGGGAAGAAAAAGCTGCAAGGTCAGTGCGGGAAAGAGGCGGCGAGAAATCTGAAGCCCGGAGAAGAGCCTGGAGAAGGAGGAGCCTCCAGCTGGCAGGCTGCGGCTCAGGGCTCCTGATCCGGCACGGGCAGCCAGGACCCTGGACGTGCCAGGAACAAGAGGAGGAGCTCGGGAACCTCAGAGAGCCCGGACAGGCAAGTGAGGGAGCCCCAGGGGCCAGGACCTCTACCCCCACCCCAGAAGACTGCCGAATTGGTATGTCCCAAAGCTGGAGCCCCCAGTTACCATGCCCAGCAGTTTCCACAGTCCAGTGCAGGATAGTGGCATTTCGGGCCGAGGACCAGGCTCAAGACCACCTCCTCTGAGCTGTGGGATCTACTTAAGTCACCTGCTCAGTCTGGGCCCTCATTCCCTAACCATACACTGGGCCAGTACCACCAAACTAAATGGGGGGTTGGAAGGATGAGCTGAGGTGACACAGCTGACAAACCCCTACGCTGACCACCTGAGCTAAATGGAAGGCCCCTCGTGGCTCCCAAGGTGGGGGGGGACGACACAGTGCCGCTAGTGTCAGAGGAACCCGCACACAGCCCCCGTCTCAGTGGCTGCAGAATGCAACGTGGAGGGACAGACTGGCATTCCCAACCCACTGCCCAGCCCCATCCCGATGCCCTTCCCTGAGAAGGGGCGGCCAGCGACAGGTACAGCTGTCCTCCCTGCTGCCCCCACAGGGACATAAACAAGCTCAGAGGAGCTGCCCACCCAAGTCAAGATCAGGGTCCCAGCCCGGGAGCAGGGGAGAGGCCACGGGGAAGGCAGATGTCTCCAACCCCCAGTGCTGCTCTCGCCTCTGGTGTGCCACGAGGTTCCTGAAGGTCCTTCTGCGGCCCTGCCTCCCACCTCCTATTCCGGGAGAACAGGCCTGGGAACGCCTCCTAACGTTACACACTCGAAGTGAGCCCCGAAGCATGGATGTGGGGTTCCAACAGCCGGGACTGCCCGGAGCGGTTTCTATTTTTAATTAACAAGTCAATAAGAAAACCACTGCTGGAAGAGCTCCGGCCCAGAAGGACCGCGGGCCTGGCTCAGGCCGCAGCTCCTCGTCTATGACAGGAAGACACTGGGCTGGAGGACCGCCACCTGGCTGCCCCCAGATCCCGAGCTCTCCACGGAAAGGAGACAAGCCCCCTCCTATCAGGGAGATGCCAGCTCCGCCTGTCCACCGGGCAGTCAGGGGCTGAGTCCTCAGCCCCGCGGCAGGGCCAGGGAAAGAGCACTCGGCGGGGAGCAAGGAGCGGCTAACTTGTGTCATTCAGAAGTTCAGACAAACCTCTCTGAAGCTTTACCTTCAGGGAGGATGCAATTTCATTTATAACAATTGTTATTCAAGGTCCTTGCCAGAAACACTGCACCAGGAAGCGCACGCACGCGGCTGTGGGGCTGGAGGAAGACCTTCTTCGGACAGGATCCTCTTAGCAGCAGGCCTAACGGGGCTTGCAGCCACAGTCGGGGGCACATTCCATGCCCCCTGCCCCAGCCCAGCCAGACAGGCTCCCATCAGGCATCTGGTAGACAGACTCACCTTTTAAAGTACAGCTCGGCCAACATTCCCAGAGCTGTGAGCGCTGACCTGGCCAGCGAGAGGGTGAAGATTAGAACCAGGGTTCCCACCTTTGTTTCTGGGGAGCACCCCCGCAGCCGTGCCTGACCCGACCGAGCACAGACACAGCGTGTGCTGGCGCTCCCGGGGCAGGGTGGTTTCCGGTGAACCACGGGAGGAAACAGCTCTGGTCCTCTATTCCCAGCAGACAAGGGGCGGGAGAAAGGAGCGAGGAGGTAAAGGTCGGTGGCTGCTGCAGCCCTGTTTTCTTTCCCAACGCCACACTGACACCTTTGACCTCTACCTTCTGTTTGCCAAGCAGGAAGGAGGGACGTTTTCTCCAAATCACAGCCTGGGAGTTTGGAATTTTTGAAAGAATGTCTGGGAGTAAAACAAGACTTCAAACTGAAGATCATTTCTAACCAAAGGGGGTGGGGGGACACATGCCTAGTCCCCTCTATGATCACTGACTCCAGGGTTTTTCCTGTGTTCTCCCTGTTCGGGCCCATTGGCACCAAACACAGCCACGTTTGGTGCAAGTCAAGCCCTTCAGCTGCTGTGAGACCTGTACCCCTTCCCTACTTGTCCCCCTTGGGGCGAGACTGGGGACAAGAGTTGTAAGACCAGGTTCTGGGACCCTTTTCCCTCCCTGATCCCAGAGAAGCCTTCACCTATCACCTCTTTCGTTGTCTTGGGTTCCCGTGACCCCAGGGGTGTGCTCAAGCCACCTGCACCGGGACACAAGATGCAACTGCTGCATTTTCAGGAATTTTTCAAGCCAGGTGTTAAATTCAGCCATTATTAAAACCAAATCACTCAAACTTAGAAGCAAATAAACTGTATTAAAAACAAAAGTAATAAATGCTTATTACGGCTCATCGTTTCCTAATTATTTGACTGCTTTTTCCTCTCCACCTGTGCTCCTGGATTATTGGCAGCTCTGGTATCTGTAAGGTGAAGGTATTCCATACTGGGAGGCTTGCCGTGGCCAGCGCAAGAATATTGCACCACAGATATTGACAAATGCTGTAAATCGGGCTCCTTCCCCATCACCAACCCCCGCCCCTGCTGAGTCATTACACATTTACCAGCACACAACACCAGGCCTTCATCTCCATTCTGGGCTTTCTCCCCCTCAACTCCAGGCTCACACAATCAGTGGGTACTCCGACACCAACAGCTGCGTGCCTACAAGACTTAACTCTGTTCAAAACTGAACAGACTTCTCCCCCAGCCTGCTCCAAATGCAAATTTCCCCAGCCTCGGTAAATGACAACTCTATCCTTCCAGGTGCTGAGGGTAGAAACTTGGTGGGGGGAGGGGGTGTCATGGGATCTGTTAGCACATCCTATAATTTCTGTCACCAAAATTTACCCAGAACACAACTACTCACCACCTTCCGCCACCGCACTCTGCTCCCAGCCACCATCACCTCTGTTTGGATTACTGTAGAACCATCTAATTGGCCTCCGCTTCTGTCCTTCCCCGAACATGACATTCAGTGGCCTTCCACCTATTACCTCCTTGCTCTCCTCTGCCACTTGCCCCTCTCTAGGCTCCAGCTTCCCATCCTCCTGCCTCAGGGCCTTTGTACTTGCTGTTCACTCTCCCTGACCTACTTTTCCCTGCTGATGTCCACACGCTTCACTTCCTCACTGACTTGAATTCTTCGTTGAAATGTCACCTTCTCCGTGAGACTTTCTCAGCCGACTCCGGAAAACTGCAAACCTCCCACCCCCCTCCCGCTCCCTGCTTTCTCTCCGCAGTACGTATCAGTCTCTAATATACTGACTGTGGAAAGTGTATTTGTTTGGTTTATTCTCCGCTGCCCCTTCCCTCAAGAATGTAAGTGCCAACAAGGGCAGGGGGTTTTGTGTTTATCTTCAGTATCCAAAACGGGGCCCGGCACACACAGAGGTTACACTCTAAGGATGTGCTGAATGAACCAACAAAATCCCATCAGTAGAAGGCTCCTGCCACCTGTGTAGGAGCCATTTGCATCTAAACGATGGCATGAAGGAAAACGTGTCTACAGCTGACCGCAAGCACTGTGACACGGCACCCAGGCACAGGAGCTTCCTAACTCTACCAACACTATTACTAGTAAGAGAAACATTTACAGAGTATTTCCCTATACACTGGATACGAGAGCTTCACATCCATCACTGGAGTTAAATTCTTGCCACAACCTATGAGGTAGGTATCATTATTATGCCCATTTTTAGAAGGGAGTACAGAGGAAACCAAAGTGCACCGAGGGGAAAGTAACTGAAGGCAGGACGGGCAGCTCAGAGGTGATGGGATGTGAACACGGGCCGTCTGGCCTCAGCACATACCTCCCGCCTATCAGGAAAACGTGGGACCACAACCCCAAGCAGTGAAATTTAAAACACTGTATTGGCGTGGACACCGATTCTGCTCCAACAGGGGTGTACAGAGTCTATTTCTCTCGCGTGTTGTAACCACAGAGTAGGAAAACAAGTGGATAAGAAGCAGAAAACGGGCAATCCCTATAAAGCACGTGGCATGATGCTTGGCATGCGGTAAGCACCCCAGAAATGTTAGCTTCTGTTATGATTAAACCAACAGCAGCATGGGTAAAGGTACTTTTCTTGCTAGCTTCTTGGAACGGCTAGAAGATGAAGCGAGCAGCCCACAACAGAAAAAAATGCCAAGGAACAGCTCATCAACAGCCTCATGACCTCCCAGTCATAGTGACAAAAAAAATCAAAGGCATACTATGTTAAAAAGGTTCAATCCCCACTCCAGCCCTCGAAGGATTTATAATCTGGCCTTAAGAATAGGGGCGTAAACCCCTTCACTCTGTAGCCACAGGCCTTTCACCTAACGACCCCAGGGCCTCTTTTCCAGCTGTGAAATGGGGATCCATCCACCTCATTTCAACATTGGGCCAAAAAAGCTCAGATCATGGCTGTGAAAAATACTTTAGGGGGCAATGGTGTTAGGAGCTCTCCCAGACAGAGAGCCACCTGGCTCCCAACTCAGGGAAAACAAAAAGCAAAAACCAGACTTCCTGCTCTGCCCCTGGGTCGGGGTCTGGCAGAATCCACGAGGAAATCTGGCATCCGACCTGACATCTTACCTCGTTCAAATTCCACCAAAAAAGTGAGAAATGGCTAGGCCACTGATGACCACAGGTGCCTCTTGGCTTCCCTTTTAGATGACCTAAGACCATCTGACTGTAAAAGTAACTTAGTGAACTCCAGTCTTTGGATAAAAATAACTTGAATGTTTGCCTAGAGTGGTTATTGGCTGGGCAGTCATGTACCTCAAAGAAAAGTTACACAAAGTACTCTCAGAAAAATGAGCTCTGTTCGTGCCAAACAGGGAGCATTTTCATCTCAGGTGCTCCCAAAGCTACCCAAAAGATTAGCCTCCTAAGCCCAAAAAGTCTGCTCACCATCCATCACCGCAAAGAATGTAGAAAATAATTTAAAATATGCCCACTCTACACCCGTCTCCCCCAGTCCGCTCCCTTTCATGAGCCACCGGCCCCGTTGGGAGGACAGGAGGTTGGGTGGGCAAAGAATTCAGGTTTATGATCTTTCCAGAAGTTCTCACTTCCGACTACATTCAAGTTTAAGCGAGCTGGTTTTCAGAGATGCAGATGGGTTCACTTCGGGGAAACTATTCACTGGATGGGGTCTTGCCGACGCTGACTGAAACCTGAGGGCTAATGCCGAAGATTAAGCTGATCCCAGGGGAAAAAGCACCGGAGTTCCTCCTCCGGTCGAGCTGCCTTCCAGAAAGCCTAGGGGCCTGGCTGCCCCCTGCAGCCAAGGGGTCTGCAGGGGAGGAAGTGAAGGATTTATTTTGAGGGCGCGGGGCTGGGAGGGAACTCGGGCAGACGCGAGACGCTTCCCAGCCAGAAGCCCGAGGAGCTCCCGCCGCGCGCGCCCAGCCTCCTGGGCCACGGGGCCCATCGACCTCGGGCTCGGCCCCGCGCGAGCGCGCAGCCGCCGGCCGCTACCAGCGACGCTCGCGGCCGAAGGAGCCGGAGACCAAGCGGGGGAGGCAGCTTACTTCATCTCGCCCGTCACTGCCGGCCACTTCTCCGGGAAACGTGGGCGGCGGCGGCGCTGGGCGCGGGGCTCGGCGGGCCGGGCGCGGGCCAGGCCGGGGCCCCGCGCATCCTCTTCCGCAAGCGCCGCCCGCCCCGACAGGTGCGCGTCACGCGGCCTCGCGTCGGACGCGCGCTCGGGTTTCGCCGAGAGGAGCCGGGGAGGAGGGGCGACGGGCGCGGAGGGCGCGGGACCGAGTCCGCCCGGCCGCCCCTTCCCTGCCGCACCCGAGCCGCGTCGGGCCGGGCAGCGCGTGGGGCCGGGCAGCGCGTGGGGCCCCGTGGGCCTGGGCCCCAGACCCCGGTGGCCTCGCGCGCGCGCGGAGTGGGGCGGCTCAGGAGCGCGCGCGCAGTCGGGTCCCCGGAGGGGCGAGGGGCGGAGGCGCAGGCGAAACCACGCCCCCCACTTCGGGGTCCCCGGAGCGGGGGTGGGGGAGGCGGGGCCTCCCGAAGGATTTCTTGGTTAGCGTGGATAGGGCGGGACTTCAGAGCCACGTGGGCGGACAAGCGGGCCTCCTGCTCTCCCGCCTCCTGCTCTCCGGCCTCCTGCCCTCCCCGCAGCGCGCTGGGTTCCGCTGTGCGTCCACGGCGCTGGCCTCTGAGATACTCGAATGGCCGGGGGTAGTGGTGGTGTCGTGGAGGGAGCCGGGAGGCCGGGTGCCTGGGTCCTCCCTGGGACCTGGCGTGAGCTGTGGACCAGGCTACCCGACCTCCTCTGGCCTTGCCTTTCTCCATCCGCATGAGTAGCTGGGCTTGTCTCACCTCTGACGCCCCGAAGTGGTGATTCAGGGGTCGCAGAGCACGCTAGGGCCATCTCTGCTTACACCCATGTGACTTGAAGACCCAAACCTGTACACTGGGGCCAGTGAGACGGTGTGCCTCAGCGGGGACCCTGCGTGTGACAAGTACGCAGTAAATGGGCGCTTGCACCTGGGTGGCTTTATTTGCAAGAGAGTAAAAGGGACTCGGCCTTCTCTGCAGGGTGGTGGGCAGGGTGGTGGTGGGGTGTGTACGTGAGATGACATGGTCAGCGGCTTCTTTCAGCACTCAGTGGACAGTGAGCCAGTGCTCTACCCGTGTCCTCACCACGCTCGTGCAGTATCTGACCCTCACCTTGCAGCCACCTCGTGCCTGCTTTTCTCCCAACCCCATAGAGCTATCAACGCCCCTCATGGCGCCCCGCCACGAGCGAGGCAGCTCCTCCTTCCCGAGTGAAATCCCGAGTGACCTCGGTTAATGAAGGCAGGGCCACCCAGGACCGCTTCCTGGATGTAGACCACCACCACCACCCCGCCCCCTCATCCCTACTCCTGGAGCATCTTCTTTCTGTCCCTCCTCCAGACCCACCTTCCTCCCAACACGGGGACAGGAGAATGCAGGGTCACCTCTGCTGAAGGGTGCAGGCCACCCAGGAGGGGGATTCTGACCGGAGAGGAAAAGCCTGTCGCAGCTTTTTATTTCAGGAAGGTTCCTTTAGAGATAGAGCATGGAGAACTAGCTGAGGGAACTTGGCAGTGGCCAGCAAAGCTGAGCGGGGCCAACAGGCATGATTGCCACACAGGATATTGGGCAAGAGGGTTCCAGGAAGGCCGGGAGGCTGAAGGGGGTGGGGCCCCACTGCACCAAGGCCAGGGGGCCATCTGGGGGCCTGCAGGGAGCTGCCAGGCCTCAGGAAGAATTAAGGCCATCCCGGGTGGGACCCAGGTGGAGGGTCAAGGAGCCAGGTACCCACTGGGCTAGAAGGAGGCAAGAGGGTCTGGGGCAGGGCCGGCCAAACAAGTCTGGATAATGCTCGGACTCGTGGCCAAGAGCCCTTCCCATGTTCTGTAACCCTGCGTGGGCCAGGGTTTACAGGTTTACCTCACATAGCAGTGTAAACTGAGGCCAAGGGAGGTACAGATGGGAGAAGGCAGGTGCCCAAAGACTCAGTTGAGCCCAGGGGACGTTTCCCAGGTCCCTAATATGACCATCACAAGGGTGATTTGTGGGTACCTTGAGGGCATTTTTAAAAAAATCCCATAGGGGCGCCTGGGTGGCTCAGTCGGTTAAGCATCAGCCTTCAGCTCAGGTCATAATCTTCCCAGGGTCCTGGGATCAAGCCCCACATTGGGCTTCCTGCTCAGTGGGGAGCCTGCTTCTTCCTCTCCCACTCTCCCTACTTGTGCTCACTCTCTCTCTCTCTCTGTGTCAAATAAATAAATAAAATCTTAAATAAAGAAAATATCTCATAGCCAAGTCAAATTCTTTTTTTAAATTAATTTTTTAAAGACTTTATTTATTTACTTGACAGGGTGAGAGAGATAGCGCGAGAGGGCACGCAAGCAAGGGGAGTGGGAAAGGGAGGAAGCAGGCTCCCTGCTGAGCTCAACCCCAGGACCCTGAGATCATGACCTGAACCGAAAGCAGATGTTTAACTGACTGAGCCACCTAGGTGCCCCTCAAGTCCTTTTTTTTAAAAAAAGATTTATTTATTTATTTATTTGACAGACAGAAATCACAAATAGGCAGAGAAGCAGGCAGAGAGAGAGGAGGAAGCAGGCTCCCCGCCGAGCAGAGAGCCCGATGTGGGGCTCGATCCCAGG
>NW_019154122.1:13504201-13553436 GCF_002288905.1 Enhydra lutris kenyoni
ATCCCAGGGTCCTGGGATCGAGCCCCGCATCGGGCTCTCTGCTCAGTGCAGAGCCTGCTTCTCTCTCTCTCTCTCTCTCTGCCTGCCTCTCTGCCTACTTGCGTTCTCTGTCAAATAAATAAAATCTTAAAAAAAACCGATTTATTAATTTATCTTAGAGAAAGACCACAGGCACCTGCAAGCATGGGAGAGGGAGAGAGAATCCTGAAGCAGACTTCCGGCTGAGCCCAGACCCCCCCCCCACACACACACAGGGGGCTTGATCCAGCCATTCAAGATCATGACCTGAGCTGAAAGCAGGAGTCGGCCACTTAACCGACTGAGCTACCCGGGTGCCCCAGTTACAAGCAGCTCGTTAAGAAAATGCGTGCGCCCCCTTAGGTGTGGCGGGGGGTCTGAGGACTGTCGTGAAATGAACCTAGGATGTTCATTTCTGTTCTCCCCACTGGTCCTTCCACTCCCACACGGTGATCTTGTGATGTTTTCATTTCTCTATCCTCCTCCCTCACTTTCAAAGTCCTTATCTCAGGCTCGTCCTGACTCTGTAACCTTCTAGTCTGATCTGGACCATTGCTTCGCTTTCTTTCCATCATGCAAACAATTTGGTCTCATTCAGGTGCAAGGGTATTGCCCTCCCCCCCCAAATGCACAAACCTAAAACCTTGTCCATTTGGGCCTCTGACATTTGCCTCCCTGAAGCTTTTCTCATTTCTGTGCTCCCAGCAACTACAAGACACTCTAAGCTACATCACGGGGATCCAGCTGAGCCCCAAGCACCCTGGAGGGAGCCAGAAGAAAGGAGCAAAGCCCCCTGGGGCCTCCCGTGACCCAGACTGCATCGGTGGCTTCCCACCTCTCCAGCAGCACCCTCTGGCTCTCTTCGTGAAGCTGATTTTTTCCTCTTCCTAAACTGGGGAGTAGGCAGAAGTCAGGGTTAACTCAGCCTGCTTCACAGGCATGGAAAGTGAGACCCAGAAAGATGAATGACTCACAAGAGATGTCTGTGGAGTTAGAAATAAAATCACGTTGCAGTTTCTATTTTCAGAACCACTCACTAAGTCAGCTCTGCCCGTTCACTTGGCGTTTTGCACCGGGTGGGGAGGGGGAGAACAGGTGTTGTGGATTTTCAGCCACAAGTAGATCTTTTCATCCCCGGGCAGGAGAAAGGAGAAAGCTCAGCACTTTTCTCCCCCTGAAGACGGGCTTTGTCAAGTCCACATGAAGCAGCTTCACACAGTTTTTCTGCTGCTGCTATGACAGTGTACCCCCATTTAGTGACTTAACACAAATGTGTTATCTCACAGCCCTACAGATCAGAAGTCCGGCAAGGGTGTCAGGGGACTAACACCCCGGGGCTCCAGAGCTGTGTTCCTTTCTAAGGCAGCCCTTTCCTTGCTCATGCAGATGCTGCTAGAAGTCAGCTCCTTGAGGCTTACGACTGAGATCCCTGTTCCCTAGCTGTCAGCTGAAGCCACTCCCAGCTTCTAGAAGCTACCACATTCCCTGACTTATGGTCCCATTCCTCCGTCTTCAAAGCCAGCTGCAGAAGGTTGAATGCTTTGATTTCTCCTTTTTTGGGTTCATCTCTCTGACCCTTCTGAGAAAGGATCTCCGCCTTTTTTTTTTTTTAAGATTTATTTATTTATTTTGGAGAGAGAGAGAGCAGAGGAAGGGGGACAGGGAGAGAGAGAGAGAGAGAGAGAGAGGCAGACTGCCTGCTGAGCACGGAGGTCAACGTGGGGCTTGAACCCATCACCCTGAGATCATGACCCGAGTTGAAATCAAGAGTCAGACACTTAACCAACTGCATCATCCACGTGCCCATTTTTTTAAGGCCTCTGCCTTTAAGAGCTCACATGATTTGACTGGGCACACTCGAATAATCCAGGACAATATCCCATTTTCAGAGTCCATACCCTTAGTCACATCTGCAAAGTCCCTATTGCCGTGGAAGGTGACATTCTCCCAGGGTCCAGGCATTAGGGCCTGGAGATCCTCAGGGAGTCATTATTCTGCCTACCACAAACAATCACTTTCCAGACTCTCAAATCTTCCTGACTGTCCAGGATCTTGAGAACCTTTTACTAATAGCATTACTAAGATATAATTCACAAGCTATCTAATTCACCCATTCACAGAGTAAAATTCATTGGCTTTTAGTGCATTCACTGGGTGATGGGACCATCTCCAATACCATTTTAGAACATTTTTATCGTATAAGAAACCGTATATCTCCTGGCACTCATTCCCCATTTCTGCCCAACTGTCTCAGCCCTAGGCAGCCTCTAACCTACTCTCTATCTCTGCGACTTGCCAATCCTGGACATTTCATATACACGGAATCATGTAACATGTGACATTTGCGTATACATGTGTTAGATACACACACGCATTTAATGTGCGCCTAGATGATGTTTTCAAGGTTCCTCCATGTTGCAATGTGTCTCAGGGCCTCATCCCTTTAATTGCTGAGTAATAGTTGATTGGATGGAGAGGCAACATTTTGTTTATCCATTCATCAGTTTATGGACATCTGTGTTATGGGCTATGAATGCGTGCATACACGTTTTTCTATGGACACGTTCTTATTTCTTTTGGACATACACCCAGGAGTGGAATCGGCCCGCCTAACGGTTAACTCTACAATTAACTTTTTGAGAAACAGCCCGACATTTTGGCAGAGTGGCTCACCAATCAACGTTCCCACAGACAGTGTCCGAGCTTTCCTATTTCTCCGTCTTCTGGCCAAAAACACTTGCTATTAACTGACTTCTCAATCCCAGCCATCCTCATGGGTGTGAGTCGGGATCTAATTGTGGTGGTTTTGATTTACGTCTTCTTGATGGCTTTTCACATTGAGCATCTTTTCACGTTCTCCCATTCTATGGGCTGTCTTTTCACTGGCTTGATGGTGTCCTTTGAAGCATAAGAGTAATTCTGTAATGATGTCCCGCTGATCTGTTTTTCTCTTTTGTCGCTTGTGCTTTTGGTGTCGTAGCCTAAGGAGCCTTTGCCTATCCAACGTCATGGACATTTACGCTTGCAACTTCTTCTATGAGTTCAACTCTTCTAGGGGAGACCGGCTTCAAGGAGGGAGGGTTGGCAAGTCAAATCAGTGGTATTAGGCTCCCTGAAGCTTGAGCGGACCTGGCCTGAAATCACAGAAATATTGCTAAAAAGCATTGCATCATACATTCATAGGAACTCTTTAGAAGTGCTATTTCTGGTGGACTTAATTCATTTCAGAAACCATGACCTCCATGGGGAGGGGCTCTGATGCCATAGTCCGGGTATGTAATGCTTCCCCTAAACCCACCTTATCTATCTTAGAAAATCTCTTCATAGGAGTTTAAGATGAAGCCTTTCAAACAAATACTCTTTTAGGGGCGCCTGGGTGGCTCAGTCAGGTAAGCGTCTGCCTTGGCTCAGGTCATGATCCCAGGACTTGGGATCGAGCCCCACATCGAGGTCCCTGCTCAGTGGGGAATCTGCTTCTCCCTCTGCACCTCACCCTGCTCGTGCTCTCTCTCTCTCAAATAAATAAACAAAATCCTTAAAAAAATAATAAAAATATAAAGATACACGTATACTTTTACTCCATGTAAATAATTGCTTTTTAACTTTCTTGTTTTGTAAGATCGTATTTCATTAAATCCGATTACATGTAACAGTAAATAACTTCTCTTATTACTTTGATTCAAGATTTCAGCAACAGCACGCACGACATAAACTAACTTCTGTGTGCTTCGATTCGTTGGCATAGGGCTCCACAAGCGGTGGGACGGCTGAGAGACTGATGTCTGTCCCAAAGCTATAAAGAAGTCTCTCCTTGGAATAGAACTGAACTGGTAAGGGACCAGAGGAGCAGGGGATGGTGTAACATCTAAGGGAACATTCTCGAGTCTTTCTAATTCAGATTTCACAGAGCATCTGCTGTGAGGGTGGGAATATTGATCACTGGTGAGAAATTTGATTGTGTTTTGGGGCAGGTGATGAAGGGCTCAAGGCTTTCCCTGACCAGCACCCCCTTGAGACTGGAACCCTCCCATCACATCAGCTGGAATCCACATTTGAAAGGATCATCCAGCACCTGTGAATATCTATTTTCATTGTTCTCTGGCCTCTGTTTCATGGGAAAGGTCTCGTCAACTATCCTGTAAGCACTTGGAGAGCAAACTGTCTGGTGGTGACTCTATCTTATGAACATAGATCTCTGCAGCACCCAGGACCAGACTCTCCTTAGTACACACTTAGGGTTTTTTAGATTTTATTTATTTATTTGAGAGAGAGAGAGAGAGAGAGAACATGAGTGCAGGGAGAGGCAGAGAGAGAGGGAGAAGCGGGCTCCCTGCTGAGCAGGTATCCGAATGCAGGTCCCGATCCCAGGACTCCAGGATCATGACCTGAGACGAAGGCACTTAACCGACTGAGCCACCCAGGCATACCCCTCTTTAGCACATACTTGTGTTAAATACTCACTATAATACACATATAAATGGGTGAATTAATCAATATAACAAAACTGTCCTCTGGCAGATCTTCGTCAGATCGACTCTTTTTTCACATACGCCCAAAGTCAATTTGGTTGTGCATTAAAGGACACTGTCGAGAGAGGGGAAAGACAACCCGCAGAATGGGACAAGATTCTGCAAATCGTATGTCTGATATGGGATCAATATTCAAAAGATAGAAAGAGTTCTTACAACTCAGCAACAACAACAAAAAAACCAACCCAATTCAAAAATGAGCAAAGGACTATGAACAGGCATTTCAAAAGAAGACAGACAATAAGGTATACCGTGACCAACAAGCACATGAAAAGATGCTTGACATCGTTAGTCTTCAGGGAAATGCAAATCAAAACCACAATGGGCCCACTCACACCCACTAGGAAGGCTATCATTGAACAAACCAACTAAAAATAGGGAAAGCAAGTGTTGGTAAGGATGTAGAAAAAACAAAACTCTCATGCACCGCTCGTACAAATATAAAATGGAGCAGCTACTACAGAAAACAGTTCAGAGTTTCCTCAGAAAGTTCCGCATAGAATTGCCATATGATGGGACGCCTGGGTGGCTCAGTGGGTTAAGCATGTGCCTCCGGTTCAGATCATGATCCCAGGGTCCTGGGATTGAGCCCTGCATTGTGCTCCTTGCTTAGCAGGGAGCCTGCTTCTCCCTATCCCCCTGCTTGTGCTCTCTCTCTCCCTCTCTCTGTCTCTGACAAATAAATAAATAAAATCTCAAAAAAAAAAAAAAAAGGAATTACCATATGGTCCAGCAATTCCATTTCTAGGAACATACCCCGAAGGACTGAAAGCATGGACGCAGATACTTGTACACCAATGTTCACGGCGGTGTTATTCACAACAGTCAAAAGGTGGAAACAACCCACGCGTCAGTCGACAGATGAACAGACGGATGAAAGGGGCTCTGTCCACACGATGAAATGGTATTCGGACACGAGAAGGAATGACATTCCAACACCTGCTACAATGTGGATGAATGCTGGAGACGTTTATGTTTAGTGAAGGAAGCCAGACACAAAAGGACAAATGTTGTATGATTCCACTTACACGTGATACGTACAACAGGCACATTCAAGGGGACAGAAAGCAGAATGATGGTTGCCAGGACCAGGAGCGGGGAGATGGGGAAGTAGCATTTAATCAGGACAGAGTTTCTGTTTGGGGAACATGAAAAAAATTGGGGGGATGGATGGTGATGATGGTTCCTCAACATTTTGAATGTTTAATTCCACGGAACTATATGCTCGACGATGATTAAAATGGCAGATGTTATGTGTACTTTGTCACAATTTTAAAAATCGCCAAAAAGAAACGTTAAGACACATCGGGGCAGCATCCCATGGACAAGGAGCTGAGAGGCATGTGCCTTGGGTGGCATCACTTGACCAGTGGCCCCGTGTCTCTGCGGCACCCCAGGATTAGGACAACCCAGTCATCCTTTTACTCTTGTCTGGGAGGGTTGGACACATGGAGGTTTATCCCAGAAGCTGACATCCACCAGAGCTGGGACAGCAGCCAATGTTCATGCAGCAGAAACGGAAACTTCTTCAAGGGACCAGATCCTGGCCCACTGCTCCCTGTTCTTCTCGATGCCCCAACAACGCCTGTCTGGCTGCGATTTTATTGTAAAAGGTACATATTAGCTTAAGTCAGACATTTTGCCTCAATGACCAGTCCAGTAAGGGAAAGTGTTGAGGATGTGTAAGTCCCCGTTACTAAATCAAAAGGCACATGAAATTCCAACACGTGCCAGGGGCTCTGAAACACGACATTCCCAGAACCCATGCAGTCGGGTAAGACGACAGTGATGCCCTCCTAATGTCCCTGGAATTAAGCACCATGTGGAGGAGGCCCCCAAATGAGTTTATTAAGCTCCAGAATGCTGGGTAATGTTAGAACGAGGCTCTCAGGTATTTGAAGAAACCCAAATTGCAAATAGAGCCCTAATGAGTGCAGCTCCACGTAAACAGGTATCTGGAGGGGAGGCGGGAGGAGCAAATGGAGCCCTACTTAATGCACGTGCTAATTGTGTTTCCCTGCAATTGGGACATCAACCCCCGACATGTGTTAAAGCTTTTGTGTGTAGCTGGTGAACAGTGGGGCTTACTGGGTGCAAAAGAAAACAACTTCCCATCGTCGAACTGCGAGGGTGTTCTAACTCCACCCGGAGATGGAGTTGGAGGATGAAATCTGACTTTCCTGGCCTCTCTCTCCAGCCAAGATTTTAAATGTCCAGTCCCATATATTAGTCAAAACCCCAAAGTTACAGCTTCTCCACACCCCCCAGCTCCTGGGGGTGGGGGGCAGTGCCAGTGCACGCCTCCACCTGCTAGCTGTAGTCCCTACCTCTTCCAGAATCCTGGCTGGGGCAGGAGGAAGACACAGAAGGGGGCAGGTGAGGTTTACCTGTGCTGGGAGGTCATGGATCCACATGACTGCGCTCTGGGGTTCCCGCAGGCATCTACAACCTGCCACACTGGGCTCTTTGGAGGGTGTTTGGAGACTCTAACAAGGAAGAGCTCACACCTGCTGTTCTTTTGTTTCCTGTGAAAACACCTCCTCTGGCTCATCCTTTGTTATTTGTAATTCCAGCCCCAGCCCCTGGAGATTTGAACTCATCCTCTGGACCCGCTCTAAGCCTTCACATCTCATCTGGCTGGGAGGACCCAAGGACCCTCCCAGACCCACAGCGGGTCTGTGGTAGCTCCCTCCTCAGACCCAAGGTCAGGCAAAGAATGTCACTGCCAGGGGCTGCTTTAGGCAGGCGCCCCCTCCCCGCCTTTGGATTGCTCAGGCGAGGGTTGCTTCGGGGCACTGAGGACCTGTGCCTGTCCTCTGAGTTCTCTTTCCAGAAAGATCCCTCGGTCCGCTGGAGGGAAAGAGAAGACAAGCCCCTACTCCTCCACCAGGGGGCGATGCTCACAAGACGCTGACCCATAAAAACATTCTTTCCCTGACCTCAAATGGGCGGCCTGCTTTTCTTCCTCAAAGTAGCGGGTGCAAAGTGGTCCAGCTGCCCACACCTCACTCTGGAACAGGGAATCGTGGGCTCTAAAAACCGAGGGGAGCCAGCGTCCCATTTACCGCCCTGCTACACACGCTTTTCATGTCCAAAGATGGCAGGCAAAGCAAGGATTTCTTCCTCTCATCTTTTAAGAGTTTTGCTTGATACTAAATCTAAAAGGTGAAAAATTCTCAGCAGAACTTCAGGGACCCGTGCGAATCACTGACTGATTTCAGGGGGCCCAGAAAATTGCTCCAAAACACCCGTCACGGGTAAGAGCTCCAACAGCTCGTGAAGGTCTAAGGACGGGAAGCGTGGAGAGCCACAGAAAACCAAGTATGTATTCTTCAAGGAGCTTATTCTTTGCCTTAAAAAGATTCTTTTAAAATTAGATTTTAGACATAAAAAGTCAATCTGCTGCTTTATTTTATTAGTCTTCCGATATATTAAATTGTGCCCTTGGTGGCTTAGAACTGTAACCAGAAAAGTCTATAAAACGAAACAGTAGCCATGTTAAAATTGCCCATATTTTTAAAAAGTGAGCCCCTCCCACCCTCCTGCAGAAAAGGCCAGGTGCCCTAATGAATGAGGAAAGAGGACGCAGTGTTCTACTGAGCCTGTTTGCCTACGCAGTGTCCATTCCCCCTTTCTTCTGGTAACAGACCCTTGATTTTATTCAGGGCGGCAACATACACAGTTACAACACTGCATTTAAAGTTTCTCTTGCAGCTAAATATGGCCACATGTCCACGTTCTAGCCTATGCGATGTAAGCAGAAGTTGTCAGAACTGATGAAAAGGGGGACAGACTGCTGGCATGTGCTTTTTTTCATATTATTCCTCCACCAGCTCCCTGCTTCTTGCCTGGAATGTTGATGTGACAATCGGGGTTTCAGCAACTCTTTTGGCTCATGGGGCAACTGTGACACTGGAAGACAAGACTGGAAGAAGAGAAAGGTAGGAGGAACTCGGGTCCCTGGTCACCAAGTGGAGCGAAGATATCCCAAGACTTTTGACTTCTGGAATATTGTATGCACGCACGCGTGCGTGTGTGTGTATGTGTGTGTGTGTGTGTGTGTGTGTGTGTGTGTGTGTGTGTGTGTGAAAAAGAAATGTCCATTTTATTAGTCTCTTTATTTACAGCTTCTGTCATTTACACAGTTCTTATCTGTCACATCTGTCATAAAGGGTCACTTAAGCACCAGTCGTTTTCTTTTGCCTATTTATTTATTTAAAAGATCGTATTTATTTATTTGACAGACAGCACAAGTAGGCAGAGCAGCAGGCAGAGGGAGAGGGAGAAGCAGGCTCTCCACTCAGCAGGGAGCCTGATGTGGGGCTTAATCCCAGGACCCTGGGATCATGACCTGAGCCAAAGGCAGCTGCTTAACTGGCTGAGCCACCCAGATGCCCCCTCTTGCTTTTCTAAACCAAGCAGGTAGTGAACACAGAGCATTGCTAGATAAAATACAGGACACCCAGGAAATCTGAATTTCAGATAAGCAACAAACAACTCTTTGGTATAAGCATGTCCCAACTATTACATAGAACCCAACTCATACTAAAAAAATAATTCGTTGTTTATCTGAAATTCAAATTTAACTGGGAGTGCTGCATTTTTATTCGCTAACTCCGCCAGCGCTAACGGAACAGACTTTTTTCCTGCTGTTACTCATGATGATGTGTACGGTGGTGCTTCAGGGGCCTACTGAGGCGTGTAGGGCTATTAGCCCTTCTGTGAAATGGACCCAGAGGACTGTGCTTTTCATTCTTATTCCAGCCTTCATAATGTTTCCTTATCTTTTTTGGTTGTCAGTCTATTAGGAGCCCTGTCCATTGCTCTGAGCAGGCCTGTCTGCCCTGCCCTCTCCCCCTTGATGACGTGCCCTGGTGACCTGTGGGCAAACAGTGTTCAGAGCGTCTGCCCTGCAAATGGAAGTCTGGGTTCTACCTCAAGCCCCCCCCCGCCCACTTTCAGCCCTGTGACCTTGGGCGACTCATCAGACCTGTGTGGGCTCGGATGCCTGCCTACATGTTAGAGCTGCCTCGTGGGTTACGTGAGGCTTAAATGGGGGAAGTGAGGGGGCAGCGCCTGGCCCTTAGTCCGCCCTCAGCAAACGCAGGAATTGCCGTGCGGTGGGCTGAGCAACCGGGTGATGAAACGGGAGAAGCAAAGATCTAAGGAGAAAGCTTCTATGAGCAAAGTATGAGCAACAGGGATGCGGAGGAGGGCAGCTGGGGGCTGAGCGCTGAGGTCACGGGAAAGCACGAAGACAAACACCCGGCCACCCGGGGCGTGTGGGTGTCATTATGTGTCTCCCCAAATTTATGTGCTGAGGCCCTGACCTCCAGCACCTTCACATGTGGCTAAACGGGGGATGGGTGCTTTCAAGAGGTGACCGGGAGGTCCTTAGGGTGGAGCCTGGTCCAGTCTGTCTGGTGGCCTTAGCGGACAAGAGGTTGGGACAGAGAGGGACACCGCGCGAGAACCCAGAGAGAGGACGGCCATCTGTGCACCAGGGAGAGAGGCCTCCGGAGAGACCAGCCTTGCCGACACCTTGATCTTGATCTTGGACTTCCAGCTTCCAGAACTGAGAAGATAAATTCCTGTTGTCCAGGCTGCGCTCTGCTAACAGCAGCCCCAGGAAACTGGTAGAGGTGACCAAGCAGAGGGCCCTGGAAAGACAGCTGCAGGCCGGGTGAATGGACACAGCAGCTGGTCCCTTTCTCCAGCAGATACTATCACTGCTACTGCTGTCCTGATCACGGCTACTGCTGTCCTTCCTGGTGTCAGGGAGCTCAGCCCTGAACACCGTCCTCCCCGTGAGGGGGGCAGAAGCCTAAGTGAAGGGCAGACCAGAGTGGCCGGTGCCAGGCTAGGGGACTGTCTGGGAGGGGTGAGGAGCAGGGACACAGGCACTGGTTGGAAGAGGCTCCAAGGGTGGGGGGCAGGTGAGAAGGGGCCGGCTGGGGAAAGTTACAGCGAGGAAACTGCAAGGGGCATTTTATTTATTTTTATTAAAAAATTTTATTTATTAGTTTGTCTGAGAGATAGAAAGAGCACAAGCAGAAGGAGAAGCAGGGTCACCGCTGAGCAGGGAGCCTGATGTGGAACTCGATCCCAGGACCCCAGGATCATGACCTGAGCTGAAAGCTGACGCTTCACCGACTGAGCCACCCAGGCACCCCTGCAAGGGGCATTAAAAAAAAACAACAACAACAACAACAAAAACAAAACAAAACAAAAAAAACCCAAAGGAGGCTGTGCTGCTGGAGCCCAGCATGAAGGAGAACAGCCAAGAGGAGTGGGGGTAGGGGAGGCGGGCCTGGGCCCCAGGGAGGCGTTCGCATGTACCCTAAGATGAGGGGCGCTCAGAATGGCTGTGCCCAGAGAGAAGGAGAGCTCCTTCCACACTGGGAATGGCAGGGGTGGCTCCCAAGGGCATAATCTGAGCAGCCGGAATTCGGGCTTCGGGGGAGCCAACGTTCACTTAACGCAGGGACACTGGAAGTCCCCAAGTGATGGAGGTCGCAGGTTTGCCTGGAATTGATGAAGAATTCCACCAGGCACGGACGGAAAAAGAGACATATGCGGCTTCTCCTGCATGCGGGGCACTGCTGTGGTGCTGAGGACACGGCGGCAAGGTGACAGCCTGCTTCTCTGCTCTGAGGGAGGTGGCATTCCGGTCAGTAAGTGTGCAGAGCCAGGCACGATGGACCAGCTCAGAAGAGAAGTAAAGCGGGGCAAGGAGAGGGTGAGTGGGTGCTGCTGGTGTGCTGTTTGGAAGAAGGGAAGGACTCTCGGAGAAGGCGCACTTGGGCACAGACCAAAACATATGGGTTCCATAACCAGGGTGGTCACCCCAGGAATGCTTCCTTGCACCGAAAATATTTTTTATCTGCCTTCTGGGGCCGGGAAATACCCCTATCAGACCTCTGCAGCTCCGGTCTTCTCTCTCCTGTCCGACACAGACACCCCTGTGTCAGCCTCGGCCGGTGAACCTCCAGCAGGCGGGTTGACCATCTGTGCCGCGCAAGCTCTCTTTCAGCCCAGGGTGGACAGAAGTTGCATCTCTCCACTGCTCTGCACACAGTAGGTGTTCAGCAAACACTTTTTAAAGGAACAAGTGTGAATCCCCACAGAGTCCCTCTGTGAGCTGGCAGAGCTGATAATTGCGCGTTTATGATTCTGTTCAAACATACCCAGAGGCGGGTGGGGAGGGTAGGAGGCTGCGGTAGGATCGCTGACAACGAAGAAGCAGGAGACAGAGGCAGTGTCACTCTTTGAGGCGCAAGGGTCGGTGCTGATCAGAAGAAGATGACATCTCGCTTTGTCATCCCTGCGCCCTCACGCAGCATTGCTCGGAGCAGAACGAACAGCTCTGGGCGGGTTATCAGCATACCCGGGGTAAGAGAGTCAAGGCGGAAAAGGCTTTATCTCCTGTGGAAAACAGGAGCGCCCTCTCGTTACCCCCTCCCTGGCGATGGTGGTTTTGTGTTGGGAAGGAAAGCGCCCGAGCACATGGAAGTCATCACAGAAGGCTTTACTCATCCGGAAAGGAAAACCACAGTGGCACGTTGACGTCCCTGGTCCCAACCCAGATGTTTGGCTATCGGAAGGTCGAGGGACTTTTTATGAGTTAAGATGTAGGGAATCTCCTGAGTCAGATAGCGATCTGCGGCTTATCTCCAGCCAGCACCCGCCCAGCCCTTCAAGCTGTACCTCCTCCCAGAAAGGGAAAGACCCTGAAATCAACTCTTGAGTAATTTTTTAGAACGTCGGCCGGTTAGAACCCTTTCCCTAGGTGTCACCCAGTTTTCTCCTGTCGTCACCCGACATAAAGGAGAGCTGTTGCGTATTAACTTCACAGGAGGCTGCCAGGGAAGAAAACGGGCAGCATCAGCCTTCTACCCGCCGTGCATGCACGAGGTTCCGGGCCAGCGTGGGAGACTCAACAAGGAACAGGAACTCTGCGTATTTTTTTCCAAGGTCTCAGTCAACAGAGTCATCTGTATGCCAAAGATACAAGCACCTAGGGGCAAAGGAGAAATCTATTATATATTAGAGCTTGTTCTTGAAAAAAGAAAAGGAATCAACAGATTTGTTAAAATAGCATGGGAAAGACGAGGTAAAACGCAGGACCCATAATGTTGTCAGTTCCAAAAAACAACCATGGCTCCTAAGTTTCTTCATTCCTATTGATTTTTTTTAAAGATTTATTTATTTATTTATTTGAGAGCACAAGCAGGGGTTCGGGGGAGGTTTGTAGAGGAGAGGGAAAAGCAGGCTCCCCACTGAGCAGAGAGCCCCATGCAGACTCCATCTGGGACTCCAGGATGTGAGCCAAAGACAGATGCTTAACTGACTGAGCCACCCAGGTGCTCCTTTCTTATTGATTTAAAAACGAATGCATGGGGGCACCTGGGTGGCTCAGTGGGTTAAGCCTCTGCCTCGGGCTCAGGTCTTGATCTCTGGTTCCTGGGATCAAGCCCCGCATCAGGCTCTCTGCTCAGCAGGGAGCCTGCTTCCCCCTCTCTCTCTGCCTTCCTCTCTCTGCCTACTTGTGATCTCTCTCTGTCAAATAAATAAATAAAATCTTTAAAAAAAATAAATAAAAACGAATGCATGTTTCATGTTAGTTACGGACCTGGTAGTGTTTTGCCAACCACTAGTGACAAAGTGAGATGTGCGGAGACAACACCCCTCCCTTCCTAAGATGACCCCACACGCTCCCCTGCACAGTCCTGTGTGTCAGAACGCTCTAGAGGCCACCCAAGGTAGGGACAGCAAAGAGTGGCGTCCGAAGGTCGATCAGCACAGAGCACACATCCAGAAATACCCAATAAGTATTTGCAAAAGACACAAACGTGAGGTGTGGGTTGGATAGAAAACCAGTGGTGCCAGGTTGAGAGAGTGGGGTCCGCAGCCCCCACACAAGTAAGCAGGAGTGTGGCTAAGCGCACACATCCTGAAGCTGGCCAGCCTACCTCCTGCCACTGCCACGTAGCTGCATGACCCAGACCTCTTTGTGCCTTGTTTCCTGGACTGTGAAATGGGGAATGATAACGGTACCTGCCTCAGAGGGCTGGTGTAAGAATTAAGTAAGTCAACACAACCAGAGAACATTCCACAGATGTAGCTACTCACTTCTAACCAAAAGGACCCACGTTATGGCATCTTTTAAAGACTGAGATGGGATGGGCAGGCATCGCATCTCGTCACGACTGGTTCTCATCGGGAAGCCTTCTACGGACAAGGTAGTGGGTTGAATGATGCCCCCCCGCCCCCGCCCAAAGACTTGTCCTGCTGGAATCTGTGAAGATGACCTTCTTTGGAGAAAGGGGTTTTGTAGGTATAATTTGGGATCTCAGGATGAGGCCATGCAGGGTTAGGGTGGGCCCTACAGCCAATGACAAGTGTCCTTATTACAGGGAAGACAAAAAGAGGAGGAAGACGCCCAGGGAGGAGGCCGTGTGAAGACGAAGACGGAGACTGACCGGGTGCGCCTACAAGCTGAGGAAGGCCCAGAACTGGGGGGCCGCCACCAAACCCAGCAGAGAGAGGCATACAGTAGATGATCTCCCAGAGCCTCCAGAAGGAACCAACCCTGCCAACATCTTGATCTCAGTCTTCGGGCCTTTGGAGCTGTGAGACAATACATTTCTATGGCTTTAAGCCTCCAGTTTGTGGCCATTTGTGACAGCAGTCGCAAGCAGACTAATACAAATGATATTCTGGTGTCGGGGCGCCTGGGTGGCTCAGTGGGTTAGGCCTCTGCCTTCGGCCCGGGTCATGATCTCAGGGTCCTGGGATCGAGCCCCATATCGTGCTTTCTGCTCAGCGGGGAGCCTACTTCCTCCTCTCTCTCTCTGCCTGCCTCTCTGCCTGCTTGTGATCTCTCTCTCTCTGTGTCAAATAAATAAATAAAATCTTTAAAAAAAAAAAAAAGACTTACAAATGATATTCTGGTCTCAAAACTGGAGAACGCGGAAGAAAGCTTGCCTTCCTTCCTAAGCCGTATGCAGGGCCTTGCCTCTGACAAGAAAGTGACAGTGCTCCCCCCACCACCACTGCCACCACCGCCTAAAAGACTTAAAATCCCTTGGCCTATCATCTAGGGAGTGGAAATTGGAAGGCAGAGCAGAGAGTAACCCTCAAGGTCATGTGAGGAAGTGACAGACGCAGGTGGCTCTCCTAAGGGGAGGGTGATGACAGGAGCCGGGGGAAGGTCCCAGGACAAAGACTCTGAAGACCCAAATCCTAATCCAGGTTCTGTACTCTACCAGCCAGGTGGTGACTGGGGGTGGGGCCCCACCATTTCTTGGGTCTCGGCTTTCCTGTCTGTGAAATGGAAGGACTGGGGTCCCCTCCGCTGGGAAACTCCGCGGACTTGACTCTGCGGCCCTCCCCCATGGCCACCAGGGGTGCAGTTTGGAGGACCGTGCCAATAGACCAACTGCAGCAGGTCCTTGGCGCTATCCCCCAGCACAGCCTTACCTGTCTGCCAAGGCCCCAGCGCAAAGCAGGTGGGTGAGGGCAGCGGGCGGGGGATGCAGTGTCCACTGTGGCCGCGACGCACTGCAGCAGCGTGGCCGGGTGTGTCCCAGGCAGGACGCAGGCCGCAGAGCCTTCCCTCCTAGTCTGTTTAGACACAACCACACGCACCTTGTCTTCCTTCAGTGATGAAATGTACATGGAATGGATGCACTTGGTTCCTCTGGACTGAGTGGCCCTCCCCCCACTTTCTCCTTTATTGTCCTTTCTCAGACTCTGAGTTGGCATTAAATCCAAAATCGGGGAATACTTACTTCTCCCTGCACCCCGTCCAACTTCTGGGTTCATCTATCCTGCATTATCTCTTGTGGATTAGACTAGGGTGTGCTATTTTAACCAGATCTGCATTTAAAGTGCTTCACTCTCCTGGAATTTTCCCAATTAAGTCCCTGTGTCAGTCGCCAGTGATACTAACCTGCAGAGAGTCAGGGGCAGAAACTTTCAGAATCACAGACACGTCAGGACAAAATTTACACTCTATGGCCATCTCGTACATTTCACGTGCACACAGATTTCTTAAAAGGGATTTTCTTGAAGGAAAGCAAGAAAGAGACATTTCCAAACCATTGAAAATTTGCCAGTGGACAGAGAGGAATTTTCCTATTCTTTTTACCCTGGGTCTTCCTCTGTCCTTTTTTAGTAAAGTGATGGTGTGGACTTATCTGAGGCAAAGCAGACCATCACTCTGCTCCCTCCGGGGCATCAGGCTCCAATTCCCAAACTTCAGAGCAAGTCCCACCTTTTCCAAAATGTGGTCCCAGAGAGGAAGCAATTAAGGGATTCTTCTTCTTCTTGTTCTTTTTTTTTTTTTTTTTTTGGCAAGAAAATCATCTTCAGGTGAGCAAATGCGGGAGGTGGAGCAAAGCCTTGGACCTGGTTGTGAAGAAGTGTGGGGAGGGAGGAGGTCCTTTGGAGATGTAGGAGCTGGGCATCTTGCAGTGTCAGGGGTTTAAATTAAACGGAGGGGAGGAGGAGAGACCATCCCCGCCGCCTGCAGTGTTGAGTCCGGGCATCATTTCGATGCAGGGACACAGCTGACAGTTCTTATTTTGGGTCCTGCCTCCCCAAGAGCAGTCTGCAACTTGCCGGCATCCGGGCAGCACAGCAACGCTGATGAGCAGAGGAAAGAGGTAACTTCCAGGGAGGGTGTGTTGCTTTCTTGATGCTACATCAGCTCATTTCACAGGCTCCTTAGACAGCCGGCGGGGAGATCCCCTTTCCTTTGGGTTTTAGAAAGCTTTCTCCTCTGAGGAGCTTCAGCCCTCTCCCTGCACTTTGCGGAAACTCTGGGCTCAATGAAGTTCTTCCAGGTCCTTCCCCGCATGGCTTTCCAACGGAGCAGCGCAGGGAAAGCTGAGTCAGTCGCCCACAGGGGTACATTTTGCAAAATAATTTTAAAATGCTGTTTGAATTATTATTTTTCCACGGCTTTCTTTCTCGTGTTGGTTTCATGCGTGCACTTTCTGTGTTCATTCGCCTGCAAAGAATGTTAAGTTTGCGGAGGAAAATTTTGGTGGGGGTTTTACGGCTTAAAAAAAAAAAAAAAATTCTATTCCATTGCAGTCCTGCCGCAGTCCCAGCAACCTGGTTTAGCTGCAGAGGCTCTCACGGTGCGGTCTGCCTCTCCTCTTTACCCTTGCTAGAGGCTGAGTCTCTGATTCCCACCTGCCCGGCTTCTCTAAGCCCCCCGTCCCCCATCTCCTTGCCCACCCGCCATCTGCAAAGGACCCCGTAAGTGAGCTGATGTCCGTGACACTTGGGGTTTGAAGGAGAATTTGGGCACTGCAGCTTTAAGAATGCCGTACTGCGAAATCTTTCTCCTTCAAGTGACTGCAGAAGCTCAGCAGCATTGGGAGGAGGCAGCTGGGGGGTGGGTGGGGGAGGAGGAGGGGGAGGAGAGAAAGGAAGAGGGGGCGAGGGAGGGGAGGGGGGATAGAGAAAAGGAAAAGGATACTCACTCTCCGGTCATCCCATGGGTACTTCATCCTGGGGAGCGCTCAGCCCCAGGCAAAATCCAAAAGCCCAGTCGGGACCTTACTTTGGGTTGGTTTTCCTCTCCCACTTGCTTGGGGCAGGGGACCCCCATAGACTTACTGATGAGTTTAAGCTCAGTCCTCCCCTTGGTGCGCGCGCGTTTGTGTCTGGTTAGCTGGCTCTTTAAGTTACAGGGGATCGGTCCATCTCTGTTGTGATGTTTCCCAGCCTGGTTGGAACCCTGGGAGCGGAGGTGCAGCCTTACTCATTGCGGGTGGAGGTTTTCTTCTTTGGGGTAAACTGAGGCGAGCTCTGGAGGGAAACTCAAAATGCAAATCACTGTTTGCCATCATGGGAGCAGCGGCTGCTGCATTTCAGCAGGGATGGAGTCCCCCGTGTTAGTAGTTAGTAGTCGGTACTGAATGATGCTGCATGGGGTGCCAGGCAGCTGGGGTGGGGGTGCGGGGTCCGCGAGGGGCTCGTGGTGGCAGGAGGGCACAGCAGCCAAAGGCACACTTTGGGCAGTGGCGTTTTCTGGGGGGAAATGAACAAGCAGCCTAAGGCCCCTGAGCTCTGGTCTCTGGGACCAGACTCCTTCCCACCTGGCCCAAGGGCCCCAAAGCCAGCTGCTGCCTCAGTGGGTTCTGGCTGGAGGAGCTCCGAGGCTGGCTTGCTCGGCATTCCCGGACATGCAGTGCTGGGATCTGGGTCTGCACTGAGAGTGATGTCAGCAGGGCCAATGCCCGCATCTGTCCAGGTCATCCTGGGCTCTGGAAGGGCTGAGCTCCTCCCGATTCTCCCCAAGCAAAGGATGTCCTTTTACCAAAAAAGAGAGCAAAAAAAGCCAAAAGACACATGTTCCGTCGCACAATAAATCAGCATAAAGGAGGCGCAGCAAACGTCTCAGATATAAATTATCCAGGCAAGTCCCTGCAACAGCGACGGGGCCAGGGCTGGCACTGTGCCATGACCTCCGCGGGTTCCTGCGTCGTGATCTGGTCCTTGCTGTCCACAGGAGCCAGACTGGAAGGCTCATCCCCAGAAAGCCTGCCTATGCTCCCGCAGCCGCAGAGCTGAGGCTAAAGCTCCTTGGGGCACGACAGGCTCGTATGGCACCTTCCAGAGGCACCTGGGGAACTGCGAGCTCATAGACACACACTTTATAGGGTCCTAGATGGCATAAGCACCAGACTGGAAAGTACCCCACCCCCAAATTCAGAGTGTCTCTCTACTCTTCTACTTTGGCCGTCCCAATTCTGTCCCTAAGAGCCCTCTCTCTTGCTACAGCCTTATTTACACATTCCCTATAGATTTAAAACCCTCTCCAACTGCCCCCCCACTTACAAATCTGGGGTGACTATGGGGAGGTTGTCTGGAGGACCCCCTGGTGATATGCGGCCGCTCCATCTTTCCAGGCAGCCATCCTTGGCCGCGCCAGATTTCGAGCCTGGTACATCGAGATCAGTCACTGGGGTCCCACGTTCTAGGGGGTTCTGAGGTCAGCTTGTGTGGAACCGAAGTGCAACCTCATTGGTAAGGCACTACGGAACTACCCCCCGCCCCGCCCTGGAAGCTGCTAGAACATGCTCTTTGGACAAAGCTTGATGAGTTTTCCCTCATCGAAGGGACAGAGGTGTCGGTGGCCTGGCCACCCTGGGGAGCAGGAGGACAGAGCTGGCCGGCCCCAGCCAACTCCTCTCCCACCCAGGGCCTCCCCATCCAGCCCTGATGACCACCGAGCCTCTTCCATAGCTGCAATCAGTTCCTTTCCATCTGGAATGAGCCAAGAGAAGAGCCTCTAGTCAGTGCAAATCCAGCGCCATTGTGTCCCTCCCACTGCCTGCCATTCAAGTGTCCTCCCTCATCTCTGGTCCTCTTGGGGAGGTCAGGGGGGACTAAACCTTCACTCCTGCCCTCTGGGGGGGAGCAGGGAACCCTGAGCCCAGACCCTCTGACCCCGCTGGGTGGCATGAATGCCACTCACTGGCATGGTGAGATGAGTGGAGGGGCTTCCTCCTGCAAGGGACCCCTCCCCGCAGACAAGCGCCACCTGGGCCAGGGGTGACACAGAAGGCAGCCGGGGAAGAAGCAGTCAAGGTGACGGGGGAGACCCTTAGGGTTGGATAGGTGGGGGTCAGGGCTTTAGCCCCCACAGGCCCCTGGATGCTCCGGTGTCTGGTCTCAGACAGGGAGGCCAGCTGCCCAGGAGCTGGTGAGGCGAGCGCCGGCCTGGGACAGCAAGGGACCAGCCTTTCCCAGGTTTTGTCAGGCAGAAAAGCCAAGGACTGTGATGGGTGATGACCGCTGCACACCCCCATAACCCCCGAGACAGGCCCCCTAGCCGCAGGCTGTATGATGGTGGGAGTGAGGAAAAGAATCCTCCCCCCACCCTTCTGCGGGTCAGATCCCCGCAGCCTTGGGCTTGACCCCCCAGTGATGTCTCCATGGGAGACATGGGCCTGGACTGCTCTGTAAAGAGAACTCTCTCTTTCCATCCCCCCACCCAAGAGTCCTGCAGTCTTGTCATTGTGGAGAGGGAAATGAGGCTAGAGCTGGTCCCCGAGTTGGGTGGGGGCTGTGCCCCGGGATTCGGGGTGGGGGGGGCGGGGGGTGGTGCATCTCGGTGGGAGGCCTCGGGGCACCTCGCAATGCACCAGTGCTGACTCAGTGCTCCTCCAGCTCTCTCTCCTCTCCCACCCCACCCGCTGCCCCAGCCTTGGCCAGCCCGGCCCTGGCCGCTGCTTCCCCAGGCGCTTCCGCAGGGGCCCGGTTGGAACCCGGAGCTGCTACAGGCCCTCCCCCGCCCTCCCCGCCGCCAGGGCCAAGTCAGCAGTGCGGGCTGCAGCGGCGGGCGGTGCAGAGGCCCTGCACCACTGCTCCCGCGGGCTGGCGGGCGGCCGGCGGCGCTCCCGGGCCTCGCTCGCGTCCCGACGGCCACCTCCCGGCGGCGCGGCGGCGGCGGCTGCGCGCAGCCAGCGCCCAGACAGGACCCGGTCCTGATTGGTGCGCTGAGTGAGTCTCCGGCTTTATTTATACCACCTTTTCTTCGCGACTCGACTTCATCAGAGTTGACGGCTGGGTAGGAGGCAGCCTCCTGCCTGGTGGGGAGGAGGATGACAGCCAGGGCTCCTGCCCTGATGGGCTCCTCGCATCCTCGAACCAGCCATCTCCACAGGAGCTTGGATCCTGAGCACCCACCCAGTGGGGGGCATGATTTGGAAACCTCCACGGAACAGCGAGATGTGCCATGCCTCGGAAGGATTAGGAGGGAGAAGGCTTTGAGAGGAGACGGGGGGAGCTGTGACCCAGACCCTGGCTTCGGACCTCCTGCTCCAAATCGCGGACGCTGGTCTGGAAAGCAAGGCTGCCTTTCCGGTTGGGGGGTAAGAAAAGGATTCCCAACTCAGGCATCTTCTTGGGTGCGAGCGGAGGGACTTTCTCGGACCACATTCTCGAATGCTCCCACTCAGGATTTCTGGAGAAGCTTGTGGAGACAGACTGTGGCATGGAGATGGTGGGAGAAGGGCTTTCTCCCCAGTGTCATGGAGTTAGGAGCCGAAGGTTAAAGTTGGACATGGAGGAAGTCCAGCTTCCCCTGCAGAGGGAAGCCAAGCCAGCCAGTGTGGGTGGGGCCCCGGAGCCGCTGACCCTCCCAGGTGATGGAGGGCCGTAGGTCGCAGGAGTCAGGGGTCTGGGGCTCAAAGAGGGCAGCCCCAGGGGGTTTAGACAGCACCTTCCGCCCGAAATAGCAACCTCTGGGGCAGGTCGTCCTTTACGCCAGCAGCATCAAAGTGCTGCTCTCCTCGTCCCCAGGGGCCTGTTCCTGGCAGATGCCCCATTGCTTGGCAAGATGGGAAGTGATGTCACTCTGCGTACGGGAGCCTGCTCTTCGGGGGCTGCTTGTGGTTCTGGGACAGTTCAGAGACCGGTGTCTCTCAGGGTCCCGGACCCTGGACTTCTACAAGAAGAACCCCGGGGCTGGTAGACACCACTCTTCAGTGCCGCCCCCCCTCTGGAGGCTGCCCCAGGAGCCTGCCTTGCACTGGGAGGAGGAGAGGAGGAGATGGCAGGGGTCCGGGGCTACAGAGCCGGCTCTGTGCCGATGTCATCAGTTTGGGGGGCCTGTCCAGGCCCATGGCTGTCCCAGAACTGACACCAGGAGCCCAGCTAAGCCTGGGGCACTGCGGCTGCCAGTCTTCCTGCCAAGGACACGGGGACAGGCGGTTCTCCAGGGGACTGCCTGCACCTTCCAGGCGGAGCCAACTGGCCTGGTGAGTCCCTGCGGCTCCTCCAGGGTCTAGGTCTGAGGAAAAGGTCATGAAAGCGAATGGAGGGCCTGGGTTTCCACGGGAAACGGGATGCTGGTGGTGTCCACCTGGCAAGGCAGCAACCCCAGAATCCTGAAGGCAGGGAGTGCCAGGGAGGCAGGAAAAGGCTCCACGGTGCTGCTGGGATCCTGGGGCTAATGGGCCAGACCCCAACCCCATGGCTGTCCCACTGACCATCCTGGGCTTTCCACCCAGTGTGGAGTCAGCAATTTCTCTGGCATTCTCACTCACTGCAAATCTGATTAAGGATCAGAACCTGTGTTTCCTTTTGTGCACATTAACTTGAACCTCACATGTGGAAGATACTTAGAAATCATCTGGTCCCGGGTCCGGGCTCCCAGATGAGGACAGGGAGCCCCAGAGATCACTCGACTTGCCCAAGGACACCGGAGGCTCTGGGCAGACCTGGGAGTCCCTGGGACATGCCTGGACCTGGCATGAGGGAAGAGGATGAAATCATCAGCCCTGGACTCACCCCAAAGTCTGGGGAAATAGGACAAGGTAAGGAAAGTGGGGTCCGGGAGGTAGCACAGATCTGAGCTCCTGAGGACCATGGGCAGAACTTACTGGCCATCGGTAGTTCTTCCCTGGGACCTGGAAGCTGCCTTTGAGCAGATTTACAGCGCGTCCGGTTTACAGTTCTCACGGGGTGAAGAGCTGCGTCTCTTTCTCAATTCCGGCAAATCCGGCCTCTCGAGTCCGGGGGCTGTTCTCGGAGCTGTAACTCGGGCTTCCTCCAGCAGAGGGCGCCCGAGGACGCGGGAAGGGAGCCCGGCCGCTCGCGGCTCACTGCGGGGCTGGCGGGTTGCGGAATGGGTTTTTGGTTTTATTTCATTCCGCGCGGTCAAGCAACAGAATGGTTCAGGATTCTATTTCAAATCCTCGGATTTCGGTGGCAGAGGACAGATGGGACTGCCCAGCAGCAACGCTAAACTGCAGGATCTTCAGGCCACCCTTGGGCCTCGGGCAGGACTTGTGCCCACCCTTGCTTGGGGAAGCTGCAGACGGGCTGGGCGGCAGCAAACCCAGACGGGGGTCCACAGGGATCAGCCACTGGGTTTGCTCGCTCTCATCCCAGCAGCCCTTCCCGATGACCCGCCTTCCTGTCACTTGTCTGGGGGCTTCTCCTCCGAGTCTCAGCTCACTCTTGTGTCCTCCCTGGGGTTCCCCTTGTTGGGTGCTGATATGGTGTTGCGAGTCGGCCCAATCTGAAAACCCTTGAAACTAAAACGCTGTGTCCTGATGACCTTCAGCTGCTTGGAGGTGAATTAGCAAAAGTTACATAGAAGACGGTTCGTTTTCCGATGCCACGAGATTACCTCTCTTCTCTGGGACACAGCAGGTTGTGTAGATGATACGTTTTCTTTCACATTTAATGTGGTAGCTTCTTTGTTCTCCAGCTGAGGGCCAGCCCGAGACTGTCCTAAGTGCTTACGTGGGCAGCGCACGTGCTCACGGAAGAAGGGCCGCAGAGCAGGGGAGCTGCCCGGCCCTTCGTTAGGATGTCGGTGGTGTTTGTGCCAACAGGACCGAGATGGGGACAGTTGACCAAGCAATTTGACGAGGGTGGTCTCAAATGGCACCAAGAGGCCATGCGTAGCTTTGTGACTCTCTGACAGTGTGCAGTTATTACTGTGTTTCCCCTTATCCACGATTTTGCCCTCCGTGGCTTCCCACCGTCAGTCGCGGTCCCCAAGCAAAAGATCCTCCTCCCGAGGTACCGTCAGAGCGTCAGTAGTAGCCGGAGGCTACGGCCCGCGCCTCGTCATGCCCCTACCTTCATCTCGTCACGTAGGCATTTTATCGTCTCACGGTCACAAGAAGGATGAATACAGTGCACTTAGAGACAGAGAGAGACCACATTCACGTAACTTTCATTCCGTTTTTATTCTCATAACTGCTCTTCTTTATTCTTAGTTGTGACTGTGCCTAATTTATAAATTAAACATTAACTCGGGTGCACATGCCCAGGAAAAAACTTGGGGTTACCCAAGTTTTCGTGCACCCACTGGGGGTCTTGCAACGCATCGCCTGCAGAAAAGGGACGAGTGCTGCATATCTTGAATCCAAGGGATTCTTGATCAGACTTTCTCGATAATATGACTCAACCCAACAAGAATTTATCAGGCATCCACTGACGTAAGAACTGGGGCTATGAATAGGTCCAAACAGAATAAGGTATAGTCCCTGCGTTTAAAAGCCAATAGCAATTTCACTGTATGACAATATGGTGGCAAAGCCCCAAAGGCTGGAGGTGCTTCTTAGTGACAGAGTTGACAGTTCTGTGTCTCCCTTCTCCTCCCGGAACCAAGTCCTGGTCAGGAGGGGACACTCGGACATTGCGCCGGTGTGACAGACCACTTGAGTTCAGAAGCATGGCTAGTGGACCCGTCCAATCCTGGGGCTCAGATTCCAGCACGTGGGTTAATGCCCGTGGCTTGCTTTCTCAGGGGATCTTGCTCTGGGGTCTGTCTGCTCAGGGTGGGGAATTTGGCCTGGGCTCCACGTTCAAAAGAAACTTCAGACTTCTTTTAAAAATTTTATTTAGTTATTTGAGAGAGAGAGAGACAGAACAAGTAGGGGAGAGGCAGAGACAGACGGAAAAACAAGTTTCGTGCTGAGCAGGGAGCCCAATGAGGGACTCGATCCCAGGACCCCAGGATCATGACCTGAACTGAAGGCAGACGCTTAAAAACTGAGCCCCCGGGTGCCCCCTTCAGAGTTTTTCTATCAGTCCTGGTAAACAGCACAGTTTTCTTGTATTGGGGGCAGGGAGGGGATGTTAAAACCATTCTGTTTTAAACTATTAAATGTTTCGGGGCTCCTGGGTGGCTCAGTCATTGGGCATCTGCCTTCAGTTCAGGTCATGATCCCGGGGTCCTGGGATCAAGTCCGGCATGAAGTCCCCTGCCCAGCTGGAGGCCTGCTTCTCCCTCTCCCACTCCTTTCCCTTGGGTCCCCTCTCTCTCTTGCTGTCTCTCTCCCTCTGTGTCAAAGAAATAAAATCTTTTTTTAAAAAATCAAAATCAAAAATAAAATAAAACATTAAATGTTTGACATATCCATTTTTTTTAACCCTATTTTGACATTTCTTCCTTTTGCAACCTCCCAGGTCCCCTACAACATGGAAGTGTTGGGTGTCTCATGTCCTCTGAAAGGCCAGGCCACAGGCAACGCATTGCCACTCTGTGGTCTAAAGGTCACCTTGCCCTGCAGCCCACGTACTGCAAATAGTCCACTCAAGGTCTTGGAGCTATCAGGCTTCCTTCCGTGTCATAAATGTGCTTATTTCACAATAGGGATAGACAAGGCTCCAGTGTTTTTTTGTTTTAAGTACTAATTTGTTTTTTCTTCTAAACAGGGGGAGTCAGATAGGGCCACCTCATGATAAAATTGTGAAATGGGCCAAACTTGCCTTTGATGCCCCCCTTCACTGCCTTTACCCCACTAGCCTACCACAAAGGGACCCAGGTCACCATGGAGCTTCGATCTGGTGCCTTTGTTCAGCCTGGTGGCCTGAGGTCCATGCTTATGTTAGGTCTGACGCATCTCTGTCTCTCTCTCTCTCCAACCTTAGAAGTCTGCAAATTCTGTTGGGGACACCAGTGCACACAGGTCTCTGGAAGGCACACGTCCTCTCAGACATTTCCTGGGGGCTGCAATGCCTTAGCTCAAGGGAGAAGTTCCTCCTGGCAAAATCACCCTTGGGAGAGAAGGCTGGCGAGGCGCACTTGGGCAGACCTGCCTGGTACGCACAGGCTGCCGTTGGTTTGGTCTTCATAACTTCTTTGCTTCTCTAGGTCCCTGGAGGCCAACTGCTCTCCCAGGGCATTCCTTCCGGGCAAGTGGAGAGACAC
This sequence comes from Enhydra lutris kenyoni, assembly GCF_002288905.1. Lineage (NCBI taxonomy): Eukaryota > Metazoa > Chordata > Mammalia > Carnivora > Mustelidae > Enhydra > Enhydra lutris. The sequence goes on from NW_019154122.1 coordinate 13,529,447, forward strand.
AGCTCTCAAAGAAGTCCGGTGAGTGCCTTTATCTCTTCCCCTCAGGAGTCCAAATGCTTGCCGCACACAAGTCTTCGGGGGGCTGTGCTAAGCCTTCTGCCTATTTATAGAAAGCCCAGGGTGAGTCTAATCCACAGCTAACTATGACGGCGGTGGCCGTGACCACAAACACTTGAACTTGGCAGGATCTGCCGAAGGACTGAGGATGGGTATTGGTGTGGCTGAGTCCAGAAAAGGGGGTTCTGTTAAGGACAATGACTGGTGTCATTCGTGGGAGTCACCCCATGGTCCTCAGGTAGGAGATACTTATATGTCCTGAGACGCGGGTGACTTTCCTTCTGGCTTTCTGTTGAGCTGTCATTCGTTAGAGCAGACTTACCTTCTGGGCAGCCCATTCCATCAACGCCCATGTCTTTTCACCAGCTGCCTTGTCTCACGAGGCCCCCGCCTATGCTCGGGCCTTGTTAAGGCCCAGGTGTGGGATTCTCTCCCTGACCCTTGAACAGGTTGGGACGACTCTTTCTCCTATAGAACAATCCACATTTCCTACCGACATGCGGTCCGTCCTCCTCCTCCTCCTCCTCTTCCTCTTCTTCTCCTTTTTGATTAATCAGTAGAATAATGTAGTTATCCGCATCAGAAATAAAGGGTTCCTGTTACTATTTTCTGAATGAGGAGAGAATGGCCACTTTGTCCCTCCACTGCCCTCTGGCCGTAAGAGAGGAGTGTTGTAACCACGGCCCAGGGTTCTCCTTAGTACCGTCACCTCTAAGGTCTCGCTGGGGAACCAGGACTGACACGGGCTCACCGGCTACAGCCTCTGGTTCTCATTCGTGATGATGAAGGTGGTGATAAGGTTGGCCTCAGGGCCCTCACCTGGTTCCTCCGGCCTCCTGGGCAGGGGAAAGGACTTCTCGGTGTGTTCCAAGACCAGCAAGGAGGCAGGTGTGGCTGGAACAGAGTAAGCGAGTGGGGGAGCAGGAAGCCGTGCGGTCGGGAGTCAGTTGGGGCCAAGTTCATTTGCATTTCTTCGGCCACAGAAGGTACTTTGGCTTTGACTCTGAGCGCGGTGAGGAGCCACTTTGGAGCAGAGGAGAGATGTGACTAGATTTCATTCAGAATAAGTCACTTCTGCATGTGGTGCTGAGGACAGGCTTTAGGGAGCGAGGGCCCAGTAAAACCAGGTAGGAGGCTATGACCGTCACCCAGGCAAGAGCACGACAGTGGCTTGGACAGGGTGGGAGCCACGACCGTGGTGAGAAAAGCAGAGAAGGATCTGGATTCTGGCTGTAGTCTGAACGTGGAACCAGCAGGCTTTGCTGGCGGACTGGATGCTGGGGGACGAGAGACAGGAGTCAAGGATGGACTGCAAGGGTTTTTGCCAGAGCACTGGAAACATGGGGTTCCCCGCTGGAAGCATGGGGTTCCCATGCGTGGAGAAGAGGGGGAGACTTCGGAGAAGCAGCCTAGGGAGGTGTCAGGTGTGGTTAGGACTTCGGTTTGGGATGTGTCCCGTTTTCAGATTCCTATTGCGCATCTACAAGACTTTGAATTGGCTCTTGACTCTCAGAGCCTGGAGGTCAGCAGAAAGGTCATGGCTACAGATAAGGGTCTGCGAGTTTGCGAGCAGCGTACAGATGTGACTGATGAGCCACGAGGCTGGATGAGATCACTCAGGGAAGGACTGCAGGTGCGCGGAGTCCTGGGGTCCCCTGACAGAAGAAAGAGGGTGTGGTTCAGAGGTGGGACCAGCCATAGAAACCAAAGAGCAGTCAGCGAAGTAGGTGAGAACCAAGAGAGTGGCACCCAAAAATCCAAACAGAGAGGGAGAAAGCATTTCCAGGATCAGGGAGGGATGAGCTCTGTCAGGTGATGCTGATCGGTCAAATAATATGGGGACTTGGAAGGGGCCACCATGGGGTTTAGCAGCACAAGGGTCATCTATGACCTTGATGAGGGATGAGTGGAAAGAAGCAAGCTTCAGGGTTGCCTCCCTAGACCCAGCTGGCAAGAAAGAGGCTCTGTCGGATGCAGGCTCATGGAGGGAGGAGGCTCAAGGGAAGACAGTCCCTTCTGCCCTTGGTCTCAGTAGGGACAGTCGCAGCTGCAGAGCCCGAGAACTTGTACTCGTGTCTCCAGGGACTGCAGAGAGACAGGTTTCAGCCCGTTAGTCTGTGGGGCCGACCACCTCTATTTCTGGTCCTAGTGGGAGCTGCCAGGCACGCAGACCCTGCCGCCCAGCACCAGGGACCCATCAGACCTTGCAAAATATTCTGCAAACTCAGTCACCCTACTACTTTTGAAACACTGTCCCTGTCCCTGTATTCAGACAGCTGCCTTACAATCAGAGCGCACTGGCTGCCTCGATACAGAAAGGCCGTCCGCCTTCAGCTAATTCAAAGAACTGAAATTTAGTGACCAAGGAAAAGTCGCCTTACTATGTCACATCTGGGGATCCCAGACCCCAAAAGTGGATTGTCACAGACTCCTTCTGATACCTATTACACTCCATGTAATCAATGGTGTCTTAGAGGAAGCTTAGGGAGCTGGGCCCCACGTGCTTGGGCTCTTTCACCCAAGGCCCCAACATAACCCAGTGACAGCAAGCCAACCCGAGATGCGGCCCATTTGGGCCATTTCCTGATGCTCCAGCTTTCTTCAGGATGGGCTTGAGAACCGCGCTGTCCAAGATGGCAGCCACTGACCACGTGCTTCTGCTCGGAGGAACTGAGTGTTGCCTTTGACTTGATTAATTCTGGTGGTCACATGAGGCTGGTGGCTGCTGCAGTGGATGGCAGAGACGTGGGACTTTCCCACGATCACAGACAGTTCTACTGGACAGCACCATAATACTTTCAACTTTTTAAATCTGAGGGGAGGAAGCAGTAGAGAAGAGGCAGCCGAGGGCTTCTGAAATTGTAGGTAAAATTTTGTGTAAGGTGACTCGTTGGTTTTTTCCTTGGAAAGGATTCGTAACTTTCATCAGATTCTCAAAGGGTTAGGTAGCCCCCAAGGAGCAAAGAACCATCAATCTGAAGCAACAGATAGTACTACATAACGATAATAGTACATATATTATCCTTATTTTAAGATTCTTTTAAAAGATTTTATTTATTTGACAGAGAGAGAGAGACACAGCGAGAGAGGGAACACAAGCAGGGGGAGTGGGAGAGGGAGAAGTGGGCTTCCTGCTAAGCCCCAATGCGGGGCTCGATCCCAGGACCCTGAGATCATGACGTGAGCAGAAGGCAGATGCTTAACAACTGAGCCACCCAGGTGCCCCTTATTTAAAGATTCTATTTATTTATTTGGGAGAGAGTGCATGAGCAAGGGGAGGGGCAGAGGGAGAAGCAGACTCCCCAGTGACCAGGGAGCCCAACACAGGGCTCCATCCCAGGACCTCAAGGTCATGACCTGAGCTGAAGGCAGATGCTTAACCAACTGAGTAGGCTCCACACCCAGTGTGGGGCTCGAATGCATGACCCCGAGATCAAGAGTCACCTGCTCTACTGACTGAGCCAGCCAGGTGCCCCTATGTATATTATATAATAAGACATGTACATATACCTTATGTAATATATGTTATCATATATGCTATGGGGTGGCAGCTGGTTTGTTTAACCAGAGAAATGGGCCTTTCAAGGTTGAGTGCTGTTCATATTTCTGACAGTGGAGTCATGAAGCCGTCTTGGAGAGGTCTTGAATTGGGAGGAGGCACCCAAGGGTCCCTTTGACACTCATTGGCTTCTGGGGACAGGCTAAGACTCAGTCCGGCTGAGGAAGGGCTGTAGCCACAGAGAGCTGGGAGGCCCCCCCCCAGTGGAGGTTGGAAAGGAGCCTGGAGGCTTGTGGTGGGCCAGGAAGCCTTGGGGAAGGAAAGGGTAGAGTCTAGACCTTTCCACTGTCTGAGATGGACCAGGATGAGATGACCCTGATGAGGTCAGCCAACAGGGAGGAACACACCTCAAAAGCGTGTGGGGAATGAGTCACCTGAAGCCCACCTCAGCAGCTGGAAGTCCTAGAGAAGCAGGGAGACTGCACCCTGATACACAGGAAGCTATGGCAGCACTAGCAGGGAGTTATGGCTGATTATGGAGCCAGATCACCTGGGCTCACGTCCCAAACTAGCAGTATGACCTTGGGGAGCTTTCTAACCCCTCCGTGCCTTGGTTTCTTCATCTGTAAGATGGGAATAATTCAAGTCTAGTGTTTTTATGAGGATTAAACAAGGTCATTTCTGTAAAGCACTTGAGCCCAAGCTCGGCCAAAGGAGACCTCCCAGTGCAAGTCTTTGTTAAATAATCCAGTGTGGATTGGCCAGACTTCGTGTCTCCGAAGAGCTTGACATTGAGGGTGGTGGGCCAGCCCTGTTTAGGACATGGGTCTTTCTCCTCCATCACCTGCCCAACGGTGTCTGGGAAACCAGCAGCCCTCAGGCTGGCTGTCCCGGGTCTGTTCTGGAGGGATGATGGGGGCAGCAAGCAGCACTGGCAGCCTTGGGGTGAGCAGCTGCTCCCAGGGTTCTTTGGGGAGGGGAAAGTGGGGGGGATCCTTAGGACAGAAACTGGCCCTATTTTCCTCTTGGAGTTGGAGCAATGAAGGTACCAGTTCTGCACATTTATGAGAGCTGTGGGTGGGGCAAGTCTCACTTCTCTGCCCTCAGCGCCGGGGAGTTTTCACTCCAATACAAATGGAGGGGATTCCCCCCCAATCCCAACAGCCTTTGTTAAACGGTGCCCCTGTGTTCCGAGGCTCACTCTGCCTTTGGAGATCAGCAAAGGTCCGAATCCCAGTCTCTCACTTTTTTTTAAAAGACTTTATTTATTTAGAGCTCGGTGAAGAGCAGAGGGTGAGGGAGAGAGAGAATCTCAAGCAGTCTCTTCACTGAGCACAAGAGCCCGATATGGGGCTTGATCTCACAACTCTAAGATCAAGACCTGAACCGGGGGAAAAGAGAAAAAAAGAGACCTGAGCTGAAGTCAAGAGTCAGACGCTTAACCAACTGAGCCACCCAGGCACCCCAGGTCTGTCACTTTGGAGCTGTAAGACCTTAAACAAGGATGTGGGATGGAAGCTTCTGTGAGCCTCAGTTTATCACCTGTAGGATGGGAATAATATTAAGGCTCTCATAGAGCTGTGGGGGGCAAATGAGATCAAGTCTATAAAACACATAGCTGAGTATAACATATATAATAAGGACCCAGTAAATGATAGTTAATAACATATATATGCAAGCAAATGTATTAAATACCTATGGATCGATCAATCAACCTATAGATAGATACCTCCTATGAATAAGCTGACCTCTCTCTGTCTTCAGTGACAAAATAGGTTGATTTGAAGCATTAGCCAAAGGGTGACTTTAGGAACTGGAAAATAAACAGAACTTAAAACTATGTTTAGTTGAAATGCCCCGTCAGCACAGCAATGAGTAAACATTTCAAAGTAATTCTTCCCTTTGTACAGCATTTTAACTTCTTACATTTATTTGCTATTTTTAATCCGGTGGTGATTTCTTCACCAACCCAACCCATCAAGTTGGGCTTCCTTATTCAGAGACGGGGCCTGGAAATTTGTGCTTGCCGACACAGGGCTCTGGGCACTAGGTGGGCTCCCCGGGGCACCCCCACAGGCCGTGCGGGCACACACAGACCCCCTGCTCTCTGATGTCGGGGCTGTAGTGAGGAAAGCCCTTCTCCCACGAGAACCCCTTCTTCTGCGGGGCTCAGTCTGGGACCCTGTGTCCCTCTCGGCCTGTCCTAGAGAGCCTAACAGACAGGCTGCCCCAGCCTCCTGGCCACTTGCCACTGAGACGGTCACAGCCAGGGGCCCTGGCATAGTCCAGCTGATACTCCTGCGTTACCCACAACCTGGATGACATCTTCTAAGTCGGGGAGTTAGGAGTTAGTGAATATTGGGGTATGAGTACTTTCAGATGACCAGCTGGGTTCTTGCCCCGCTTATCTAGCCAGTAAGGAAGAACGATGGCTCCTTTTTCTTTTTCTGCTGAGATATAACTGACTTGCCATAAATTTTACTACTTAAAAGGGTGCTGTTCAGTGGGTTTTAGTGTATTCCCTGAACTGTGCACCCATCACCATGCTCTAACCCCAGGACGTTGTTATCCCCCACCCCCTTTTTTTTTAAATTCAGTCTGGGGACAGGACTGATGGATAGGGTGGCTAGAGAGTGGGACTCCTTGGGTATCTGTGGTTACATTTCAGGCTTAGAGGCCTCTAGGCGCCTCGTTTCACAGCCACATCTGGGGACGCAGATTCTACGTAGCTGGGGGCTTACGTCGAAGCTTGTCCACGCTACTTCTGTAGCCCCTCCTCTCCATAAGTTAGGGTATGTGTATGTCTGGGTGCTGGAAATACAGACAGGCTCGGTGTCCTTGAGCCTGGTGGGGCTGGGGACAGGTGAGACAGACTTGGGCACCTACTATGTAAAACAGTTCTTGCTTACACAAAAAGGCTGAACAGAAAAAAAAAAAAAAATAGTAAGGCCTGGATATGGTTTGACCTCTCTGGATGAAAAAGTGCATAAGAATCTAATTCTTTAGTTGCCAGAACCTGGTGTCTCCAAAGGGAATTCATTCACCTGTTGGCTGCCCAGGTCAAGACCTTTCAGTGGCTCTTCAAGGAAAGCAAGAAGAGACAGGGCCAGTGAGGGCAGAGGCTCTCAGTGCGCTCGCAGGTGTCTGTATGCAGAGAGCGGAAAGCTAATGCATCCCCAGGGCCTGGCACTCCCCAGAGGTCCCTTGCATGAGCTGGGGTGCCCCAAAGCGAGGCAGTGTACAGGCACTCTTTCTAGTGCTTTGTATCCAACTGCCCCAAGGGGCAGAGGTCCCACAGGATTTACTGAATCCTCACTATGAACCTGATGCTGTCTGTGCACACAAGGACACCAAGGCTTAGAGAGGCTAAGCAATCTGCAGAATTGAGGCAAAATCACAGGAGCTTCAGGAGTGAGGCTGGGAGTCTCAAAGGCACACCTGGGGTCCTAGTTCTGTCCCATTCTCCTCCCTGTGATGGTGGCCAAGGTTTACCCTTCTGGTCCCTGATGTCCTCACCTGGAAATAGGGGCAGTACTGGTACCCATCTCAGGACCATCTGAAGACTGAACAGCACTGCCTGTGGAAGGGCTCAGGACGATGCCAGGCGCGCTGAGAGTACTCCAGGCAAATGAGCTGTTATGATTGCTCAAGGTCATTAGCAAACCAGGAGCAGAAACCACTTTCCTTTCCATCACCATGTGCTACCTCCAGAGTCACTTGCCACATTTGAATCTTCCTGAGACTTTGAGGATCTGGGAAGGCTGTCTTCACCCTGTCTGCCCCATGGTGTTGGCCATGGGGGGGGACTGTCCCCTCTCCCGCTGCTGGCATGGGGAAAGGTCAGCCTGACCTGCAGCCAGCCTCCTGCACCTGGGCATTCTCACCTGCTGGCTGGCTCTTTCCTCTTCTAAGACTGTTCTAGAATCTCTGGAAAAGTCTGGGAGACATTGGGCTCCACACGGACTAATCTCTGAACCTCAGGATCCTCATCCATCAGATGGAAGCAGCGCACACCTGGCCTCCACTTGCTCTCCAGTGTGCCCAGATGTGATTACCCAGCTGGGCGGCAGCCGCTTGCCTGTCGCCCCCACAAGGGATGTTTTCTCCTCAGTACAAGACGAGTCAGCTTCAGCTGTCGCGTCAGGGAGCCAATGCACCACCAACTCAAAACGACCCTGACCTTCAGTTTTGTCCACATGGAAGAGACAGGAGCCGACTAGGTAGGTCACAGGTGCAGGACGGTTTGCTTCTCACTCCGTCCCGCAACAACCCCCAGGGCAGAAACACTCGCAGAGGGAGCCCCCGGGCTGCTTGGCTCAAGGTTCCGAGGTCCCGACCCGGTGGGACTGGGTGGGATTTAAGACGGTCGGGAGCGGCGTAGTGGCCGGGGATCCGCTTCCCCACAGCAGAGAGAGGAAGGGGAGTCTTTGGAGCCGCCTCTGCACGTGCGTCCCCACCAACCCCGAGGGCGTGGGGGGAAGGCACCGTGGAAACCGCGAGAAATGGGAGGCGCGCACCTTGCGGGCGGCCCGGCTCCTCCCCGCAACTCCGTCCCCCGGACCCCGGAAGGCGGGTGCGGGAGGCATGCGCCCTGCCCCGCGCCCTCGGCTCCGACCGAGCGCCTCCTGCTCCCCGGGCAGCGCCCGACCCAGGCCCCCCATAGGCCCGCAGGGCCGGAACTTGGGGGCGCGGTGAGCGGGGGCGGGGCGCCGGGCCGGCGGGCTGTGGCTTGCGGCGGGGCGCCGGGTCCAGGCCCTGGAAGCCCTTTCCCGTCTCCTTAAATCCGCGGCTGCGTGGGACCTCCGAGCTCTCCCGGCGGGCAGCGTCGGCGACGACAGATCCAGACCCGGGACACCTCCTGCGCCCGCGCCCGGGACGCGACGTGGTGTCTTCCCTGTTCCCGGGGAGAGGCCGCGCGGGTGGGCATCGCGGCGAGCGCTCCGCGCTTTCTGTCTGCTTTCTTCCAGCGCCCCCGGCCCGCCCGGGCTTCGGGCCCGCCGCGGAGGGGCGAGGGGCCCCGGAAGGGTGGCGATGGCCGTGGAGCCGGGACGTGGGCTCTGGGACGCGCACCCGGGCCCCCGCGGTAGGCGGACCGGCCCCCCGGCCGAGCGCGCGCCGTCTCCCTCCGGGGCGCCCCGCACCCCCCACCCCGACGTGACCCCGGCGCCCGCAGCGCCCCCGCCCCGAAGCCCGCGCAGGCTGGCGCCGCCCCCAGCGCCGCTCCTTTGGCCACCTGGCCCTTCCCTTCTCAGGTGCCGGGGAGGCCGGCGCCCCACCCGTCTGGGGTGAGCCGACTCGGGGGGTCTCGAGCTGGAGGGCCGTGTCCCCCGCCCCGGGGCCGGGTGGTGCGCGCAGGAGGAGGACCCAGAAGCGGGCTCTGCCTGGGCTTGCCTGGGCTTGTTCAGAGCCGGGCTGCTTCCCTCCGTGACCGCGCAGATCCGCGGGCATTTCGAGATTTTGCGGGAGCTGCCGCTGAGCCCCGGGAGGAGGGGGCTGGAAGCCCGCGCGGCTTGTCGCCTCGTCCCACGGTGAGCGCAGGTAAGCGCTTGTGTTCTCGGTCTGAGAGTTAGGAAGGAGGGAGGCAGGAACTTACTCAATCATAATAATGGGAACGCTGTTGAATTGTGTGGCCTCCGAGTCAGAAGGAGAAAAATTTCCAAGAAGCAACAAAATGCTCTTTGATTTCATAATCTCCGGAGAGAAAGGATTCCTTTTCTGCGTTTTGCGTGGCTGGTGATTTCTTTCTTCCCCACTCTCCGTGGTGGCTGCGGGAGGGCTCCCTAGTCGGGGGGTGGACATGGGGCCTCTGGTTTTATCGGTGCTGCTTCCCCACGATGGGAGCAAATACCTCGGTCTCCTGAAAGTGGGGGCGCTGAGACTGGCTGGCTGCCCACGGTGCCCCTGACAGATCTCAGCAGCTATGAAACGTCCTGTGGTCACAACAGGAGTGTTTTACCCGGGGTCCCCTCGGCCAGCGTACGTTTGAAAGAGAGGAACAGGAGAAGGAGTTTCAGCCTTCCTGTCCCCAAGGGGAACATGAGCCCTCCTCCCCTCCAGCGCCTGGTGGCCAGAACGGGTGGGCTGGGAGCTCAGGTCAGGATGGAGGCTGGATCAGGAAATGGCAGTGTGGAGGACCCCTGCCCCAGGTTAGGTGGCTGTGGCCTGGTAGCTGGGACAGGGCCCAGGCTCCTGCGCCTTCACTATCTCAGGGAGCAAGGGAGCAGCATGGCTATGCGGAAAGACCCAGGGCCTACACCCTCTGGGTACATTCAGGCTGGTCTCCTGCTCTAAGGAGTGGCTGGGCTTCCTGGACCCCTTCAGCTGATGCTGAGAGCCACATCACGGGGGCAGAATGGCTCACTGTGTGTGTGGCCAGTTCTGCCTCTGCCCCCAGGTCTGAGATGCCTTTGGGACAAAGGGCCACTCTCCTGAGTCTTGGCATCCCAGCCTCTGCCGTAAGGGCCATGCAGTGGTGGCTGAGCTGGTGTGCTGGGCAGGATGGGTGGCCAGGCAAGGGGCAAGGCTCCTGTACTGGCCAACATTCTCTTTGGGGGTCTTTCCAGGGGCAGAGGGCTGATAGGACAGCATCAGCTGGGACCTTGGGGGCCTGTTGACATCTGGGTTAGTGGCCTGTCTCTCGAGCTTCCCAAACTTGAGGACTGGCCAGGACTGGCCTGCTTTGCCCTCCCTGACCCGCTGTCTGTCTGGCCTCAGGGATCCCCTGGTTAACAGATGTGCAGTCACGAGACTGCACTTTCACTCCTTACGCCGTGCCCTTGGTGCACATCTCAAACCAAAAGTCCCCAGGTCCTTCCATCACGGCATGGAAGATAATACTTCTATCAGCCGTGTGAGCTGATTGCGGTCCTCGCCCTGCACCTGCCCTTGTCCTGGGCTGGGAGGTGGAGGAAGATGGAAGTACAAACCATGCAGTGAATGCTGCCCCTGGTTGTAGGCTGCCCAGCCTCCGGTCACAGGAGATCAGATATAGGTTGTAAGAGAAACTAGCTACCCGGGACTCATTCATTCATTCCCTCAGCAGATACGGACTGAGTCCTTGCTGTGTGCCAGCATTGGCGTTAGGAAGCAAAAGGCCGATCTTTGCTTTTGTGGAGCCGATCTTCTGTTGGAGGAAACAGGTGGTACCTGCACACGATGAACATTTGAAACGTTTCGGTTGTGATAAATGCTGTGGAGGGGCAGGAAGGTGGAGCGTGCCAAGAAGGGGTTGTTCGTGTTGATGGGGGAGGGAGGGGTTAGGTCATTGAGGAGAAACCTCAACGGCCCAGGAGAATGGTCTTTGGGCAAAAGGGTCACGAGTGCGAAGGTTCTATGTTTGGTGCATTTGTGAGAAGTTGGCAAGAAAGCCAGCAAGACTGGAGGTGAGTGAAGTCAGGCAGGAGCCAGACCATCTAGGGCTCTCTTTTTGTGCTCTGGGGCTTAGAAATCTTCACATTTTTAAAACTATCACCCTGGTGATCTCAGAGTCCTGGGATAGAGCCCCTTTTTCTCTCTATCAAGTAAATAAAATCTTTAAAGTAAATAAATAAAACGATCCCTCTGGCTGTTGTGTAAAGACCATCCAGAGCCAAGAAGGGTGGCAGGGAGACCTGTTAGAGGCTGTCTTTGGGCTGGAAACCACAGGGGGTTGGACTGGGCTGTAGCGCGGAATAGAGGCATAGGGTTGGAAGGGAGCGCAAACAGGATGTACTGCTGGGTGCACGTGGGGAGATAGAACACAACGTGGAGGAGACAAAGACGATGCCAGTGTCTGTGGCTTACGCAGACAGGTAAATTGTTTCTTGGGGGGCGGGGGATGGGGAGCAGCCTGCATGGTTTTATGGGGATCTGGAATTGTGTTTTGGCTCTAGTGTGTTGCTCTGTTGGACACCCAGCTGGAGCTGGCATTGGCTGCGGAACCTGGAGCGCAGGAGATTGGTCTGGTAGGGGCATCGGTGTGACTGAGATGGTCCCTCGTGCCATGAGATCGGGCGAGGCTGCTGAGGGGCTGGGTGGCGGCGGTTTGGGGGAGAGCAGGAGGTGGAAACAGTCATCTTGCAGAATGGGGAGGGACTGGATAGGAGAAGGGACAGAACAGTGCCTGGCATGTGGCAGATATTTGGTGAATACATTTGTGGGATGCTTAGACGGGTAAATGTGTTCGCAGTTGCACGCGTGCATAGGAGTACGGTGTGCAGAGCGGAAAGACCAGCTGGGGATGTCATAGGCTACTCGGTGCTGTGGGATTTCAGGGGCTCACAGAGCTGGGGAGAGCCCAAGGCAGTTCCGTGGCCGTAGAAGGGACTGGGTCTGAGCTTGGGTGAACAGCCAGGGCTCCGAGGCGGTTGGGAGAGAAGGGAGAGTCACATCAAAGGGGATGGCATTAACGGAATTAGGAAGGCACGAAGTATGTTTCGAGGTGTGTTACAGGAGCTGGACTGTGGATGGCTGGAAGGTTCTTAGCAAGGGAGAGCTGGTGCTGCTGAACGGCAGAGTCCCCCCGGGGACCGAGGGGGAGCAGCCGGAGAGCCTGCCCCCCTGCCCTGTCACACACACCCATAGAAGCCAGCGCCTTTATCTCGTAGGCTGACAGCGACGGCCGGGCGCGCATGTGTGCCGCGGGGGGAGGCCGGGGGGGCTACTTGAAACTCAGCTTCAGTGAGTCAAGGGTCCTTAGGAATGAAGCGTTTGGTGGCTGGTCTCTGTGTCTGGCTGCAGACGCCGTCGCAGGCAACCAGATGCCCCGGTGTGGACCGGCTTTGTTCATTCCTGAGCACCTCAGTTCTTCGGGGCGTCTGCCGTGTCCACGAAACTCAGGGTTTTCTGGTCAAGGATGTGGTGGCCGGGCCCACCTCTGTCTGCCGCTAGCTGCACACATCTGCAAACGGGACTTAACCTTTCTGGGTTTGGTTCTTCTTCTCTCAAACTAGGCTGATTATGTCGGGACCTCCTTTGGAGACCCGTGGTGTAAGTACCCAAGGTCACGTGTATAGACCCGGGCCCCAGGAGCTGGGGCCTCCCGGAAGACATCCACGGAGATCCAGAGCTTTCCCTGCCCAGATATTCAGTGCTGTTGATAAATCAAAAGAACCTTTCTCTACACTGATAGTATTTAGTGAGGTTTTTGAAGCTGTTTGATTGATTTTTGCATTGCAAATATCCCTCTCAACTTCCCCTTCCTAAAAAGGAGGCTTTCATTTTCGTTGCTGTTGCTAACTAGGAAGGCAGATATTTAAATGGAGTAAAATGGAGGCGCCAGGGTGGCTCAGTCCGTTAAGGGTCCGACTCCTGATCTCAGTTCAGGGCTTGATCTGAGGGTCATGAGTTCAAGCCCCTCGTTGGGCTCCACACTGGGTATGGAGCCTACTTTTTAAAAAAAAAATCATTAAATGGAGGAAAATGCCTTGGGTTGATACAGACGAAATACATCCTGCTCCCCAGGTTGCTGGCTATGAGCAGGAGGCAACAGATGGTCGTGTGTCGTGGGGGGCTCCCGTGCACGGAGCCCACAGTGGTGACCGGTCTCACCCTGGGGCCCCACCTTGACCTCTGTCATTTGATGCGTGGCTTGCCCCCTTCTGAGAGTGGTCCTGGCTTACTCCTCCCTACTTCCCACAAGACCTCTTGCAGGTGGACACGCCTGCTGGATTCCCTTCACCTCCCCTGGGAAGAAAGGGAGGGTCCATCCACAGGACCAAGTGTTGTCTTGGCAGTGGGACGGTGGGGGGTAGGGGTGAGTTGGCTTGGACCAAATCGGTTCCCAATCCTGGTGTTAAACCTATTCTGAGGCTCTCACATCTGGTCATGATAAAATTCATGAACATAGACTTGAAATTTCAAACTGGATACGACTACTGTCCTCATAACCCATGTATCATGAAACCCACCACCAATGGTGGGGCAAAGCCAGTGTCATATCCTAGACCATGTGATCGACCCCCGAACGATACAGCCCCTCCTCCAGGACCTCGCAAGGCTGGTGGTTGTCAAAAGTGCCGCCAGACCCCAAAGGTGATGAACGTCCCTTGCCTCCGACCTGGGGAGGTGGAGAAACAGTTCCTGATAATCTTCTGGGGAAGTTGCTGGCTCAGAGAGGGAGCTGTGTGGAAGCTACTCACCCCGGGTGCCGCCCAGCTGTCTTCCTGCCCTGATAGCCCCTCCCTGGGCACAACCAGATGAGGGGTGCCCGGTGGGATGCAGACGGACTCTGAGAGACTGTGCTGGCCTTTGGGGGCAGAAGTGGAATCAGCCAGGGTAAGACCCACAGACCGGTCAGCGTTCACCTGGGGCCCCTTCCCTTTCGGTCTCAGGCGTAACGCCCCTCACCAGCTGTGCCACCGTTCCAAGCCCGCACCCCACTTTGGCGCCCGCTGAGGACGGTCCTATCCCCTCAAATGCATCTCACCCCCGAAAACACTTCAAACCTTCCTTCCCCTTAGAGCCACTCATAAGCCACATCATTCAACACCGATTGGGGGGAAAAAGCAAACTCTTCCCCCGCCTCTCTCATTCTCCTCCCTGCACCAAAGAATCACACCTTCTTTCAAATGCTTCCAGAAATGTGAGCTGCCACCGTGTTCGCATACCGCTAATTATGCTCATTTATGTGAATTGTTTCCATTTAAGCCTAATTACTGTACTGGAGGCTAACACTTCTGCTTCTCCTTAAATATGTGTCAAATTAACTTTGTTACGCGTTGTCTTTAAGGTAGCAGAGAAACATAAAGAACATCGTCTACGAGTGAGATGGTCCTCGTTTTACCCCTCGTTTCCTCAGGGGTACTGGGCAAGAATTGAACATTTCTCAACCTATTTTAACTCTGGTCCTCAGAGTCGCTAGGAGGATCCCAGGAGGTGGTCATTAGTACCCCTTGACCCACCCCACTTCCAAGGCTGTGGTCAACGGCAGATGAGCAGACTGTCGCTGCCCTCGTGGACTTTGTAGTCCCATCAGGACAGCAGAAGGTGCATTAGTCATGCATAAATAACAAACATTTATGGAGCTCTTACTGTGTACCAGTCACTGTTGTAAGCACTTTCCAGACCTTACGTTAGTTAATCCTTGTGTCAAGGCTGTGAGGAAACTGTTGTCTCTGTTTTACATATGAGGAAACATAGACCTAAGCGTGGTCACGGCAGAGCCAGGCTCCAACGCAGGAGGCATGACTCAGCTGCTATTGAGAAGGGGTGACCGGCGGGCGCCTCAGGAATGGAAGTGGGCGTGTGGGCGCTGTGGGAGCTGGACTGGGGGAGGGCAGCGCACCACCTTTGCTACATTCTGTTGGTTGGAAGCCAGTCGTGGGTCTCCCCCTGACAGGGGGAGGGGATGGCACCCAGGTGTGAACCCCAGGAGGCTGCCATCACGGGAGCCACCTTGGGGTCTCTCCACTGCAATTTATTTATTTAACAGAGAGAGAGAGAGAGAGAGAGCGGGCACAAGCAGGGGGAGCGGCAGGCTGGGTGGGGGGAGCAGACTCCCCGCTGAGCAGGGAGCCTGACGTGGGGCTCGATTCCAGGACCCCAGGATCATGACCTGAGCCGAAGGCAGACGCTTAACTGACTGAGCCACCCAGGCAGCTGCCCCCCCACCCTGCCCCAACCACCAGAATTTCTCACTTTATTTGTGGATCTTTTGTCCTTGTAGATTCCTGTCCATGCCAATAGTTTGCAACTTAAAGAAAAAGGGGGTTAGGACACCAGGCAGCATTTCTGGCATTTTTTCCTGATCCGCTGTATCACAGGTATCTGCCCTCCAGGGAGTTAGTGCTGTCATGGCTATTTCCATGGTTAAACGGTCCCAGGAATTTTATAAGAGAGAAGTCAAGCTCGAGGCAGAGTCAGCAGAGAGAGGAGGAGGAGCCTGGTAAAGAATTCCGACGTTTCTCCAAAACTTTAACGTTCATCCATTCGTTGACGTATCCTGTGTCCTTGCATTCCCGCGTCAGTGTGTCCTGCACACTTTGGCGAGCTCCTCCTGCGCCGTGCGTTCCATATCGGCCATTGGGACACCGTGGATGGTTTCACTCCCTGTGGACTGGGGGACCAGCCGGAGCCCACTTCAGGGACAGGCGGGCAAAGGGAATAGTATGCTTCCTTTTTTTTTTTTTTTTTATTTAAGATTTTATTTATTTATTTGACAGAGAGAGACACAGAGAGAGAGAAAACAGAAGCAAGGGAAGAGGGAGAGGGAGAAGCAGGCTTCCCACTGAGCAGGAGCCTGATGTGGGGCTCAATCCCAGGACCCTGGGATCATGACCTGAGCCCAAGGCAGACACTTAACGACCGAGCCACCCAGGCGCCCCAACAGTGTGCTTCTTAAAGCAGAATCAGCACGATTCACCTCTCTTCCTGCCAAACCAGATTATCCCGTGAAACGTTCATGGCTGTGCTGTGGCCTGTGGAACAGTGGCCCGAGGGTCCCAACTTCAGAGCACAGGCTTTTTTTCCGATTATGCTTAAGATCATTCCCTTCCCTTCTGTTCTCTGCCCCTCGCTTGTCTCCCTTCAGTTTTGTCGGTGAACCTGAGTTCAGCCAACCTTCTCCGCCATCCTGAGCTTCTGCTTCTGGATCGCTGTGGGTCAGGGACTCCCATCCCCATGGCAGGTCCGCACGATGTGTAAGGTACGAGGGAATGAGGGGGTCTCGAGGGCAGCCAGCCCCGGCCCCGGTGTCCGAGGAAGAAAGCATGGCTTTGATGCATTGCTTTCATTTAATAGTAGTTGTCATTTACCTGGTTTTGAATTTCAGCTCCTTGCCCCTTTGGGGTGACTGCTCCTCCAAAGGGACTCTGGGTGGACAGAATCGGTAGAATCCGTAAATATTCACAGAACACCACGTCAGAGGGTGCCCGGACCTTCTGAGGAAGGGCAGGAACTTGGCCGTAGGCTAGGATTTCGGGCTGCTCGGAGGCCTCTTTCTCACTCCTCCCTCCCCACCCCCCTGCACCTTACCCTCCCCCCCCACCCCTGCTGCTGTTTCATGAGTTAATGGATGACTCCAGGGGTGTGTTTCCTTGGCAGCTGTACAAGCTGACCACAAACTGGGGGGCTTGCAACAACAGAAATTGACTCTCCCACAGTTCTCGAGGCCAGAAGTCCGAAATCCAGCAGGGCTGCGTCCCTCTGGAGGCCCGAGGGGCGGGCAGGAGCCAGTTGGCAAAGCTAGCAAGAAGGATGCCCAGGGCAGGCCCAGCGGCCGGAGGGCCAGCACCCGGGAGCGGCAGACCCCGGCCCGTGATCTCGGTGAGATCTCCCCCGCCATTCCCACCCGGCCTCCTTCTGTGAGCTGGTTTGTGGCTGACATTTAAAAACGAGAGCTTTGCTCTTTTGGTCTAAGCCAGATAGCAGGTTCACTGTGCACTCGATGCAGAAATCCCCTGACCAGGGAGAGGCTCCCGCTCGGCCTGTGATGAGTTTGCAAATCAGGGCATCTGGTATTCCTCCGAGGGCAGGTTTGCTCAGTGAACCAGGGGTCGGGCGAGGTTTGAGGACGTCCAGGACTCGAGGGTGTAGCTGGAAAGTGACCCATCGGTAGGTGGGAACAGGAGCAGAAGGGACAGCACGTGGGGGTCCACACACATCCCTCGCTTATAACATCTCTTGGGCCAACCTTGAGCTGTCCAACCTTATTTGGACCCTGGGTCCTGATGCTTTTATAAACAAACCCCATGCTCGAACCCTTCCTTTGGGGGATGGCAGTAGGTTCCCCCATTAATTCACTGTCCAGTGCAGTGGAATCGTATCTGACTTGGCTTCTGTGTGTCTTCTCTTCTCCTCTGCCCTACATCTCAGATCACCAGTTTCTAACCCCCAGAGCCAGCAGCCCTTGCCAGGACCCCGGATGGGGCTATGGGGAGTGGCTCCCCTCTTGCAAGCCCCCCTTCGCTGCACCTGTGTGAGTGAACTGACTTCTCTGTCAAGCCCACCGGGAACATTGCTTTTGTTTGTTGTAGCAGATATTCTTTTTTTTTTTTTTTAGGATTTTATTTATTTATTTGTCAGAGAGAGAGCATGAGCAGGAGGGAGCAGCCGGCAGAGGAAGAAGCAGGCTCCCTGCTGAGCAAGGAGCCTGATGCGGGGCTTGATCCCAGGACCTTGGGCTCATGATGTGAGCCAAAGGCAGACGCTTAACGATGGAGCCCCCAGGTGTCCCTGTAGCAGAACTTCTTAAGCTGAAGACCCATATACACACAGACTTTAGGTTATTACTCTGAGTATTATTTTCTTATCTACTTATTTTTCTTACAACAGTTTATGGTGTATATGGTATTACTTAAATGTGATGGTTTATGGCTGAGCGTTGTACCTCAAGTTTTGCCTTTGATATTAGGGGAGAGCCGATGCTCACAAGAGTGTCAGAGTTTGTGAGTTGTCCCATTGGGTCAGCCCCTGTCCCCCCAGCTCTGGCCCTGTTTCTAGGTGCCTGGGTCCCTCTCGCAGGACAGGGGATTTTGGAAAGGTGACCCCGATGTGTGAGCTATTCCCCAGGCGGGGGGTAACCAAGCCAGCGGAGGGGAGCCCGGAACGCGTGATGGGAAGAAGTAAGAGGTCGAAGCAGTGGGGATGATGCCAAGCTCAGGCCCGAGGCTGAGGCAGAATTTTAAGTGGAAAATCAGGTCTCAGGTCCAGAGGGTCGGGAAGTGGGGGTGCAGTGCCTTGTTCCAACTGAGAGCCGGCCGGGTAACGGGAGGTTGGCAAGCTTCTGGATTTTAGCTGTGCATGACTTTCCTCAGTGCGAGCCTCAGCGGTGAGCGATGGATCCAGCACCTTATCAGGGTTTTAGGGGACGATCGGTAGGGACGGCCACCTGCTCAGGGGGCGTTGGCAGGAGACATGGGGCTGTCGGGCCTGCAGTCTCCCTCCCACCTGGTCTCCTGGCCTGGCACGTGAGCTGGTTTTCTCCTTTCCTTGTTGGCACCAGGCGCTGTCTCACTGCCTCTACCTTTTCTCTTGGCCTTTGTGGCCTCGCGTGGGGCAGTTTCCTGGGGTCCGGTGACCGGGAACAGCAGCCCGTGCAAGCCTGTCGTGGACAGTTCCCTGAGCAGGTGAGGTGTGTTCCCAGGAAAGTGGGTGTCTGTACGCATAGTCTGCCCTTATTCTTTCCTTTCAAATGTTCTTTTAAGATGATAAAATTAGTGGTAACTCATAAAAAATCAAATGATCCGGAGGTAGAGAGGATCATGGGTTAAGCCCATGTCCAGCCTGCATCTCCCTCCAGCTCCCAACTCCCCAAAGGCAGCCACTGTAGGCCCTGGGGTCATGTCCTTCCCATCTGCCCAGCTCCGGGTTTGGTTTCCGGTGACTGTGTGCTGAGCTGTGGCAGACCAGGAAAGACTCCAAGGGTGTGATATGCTCCTTATGTTTCTGGAGCCTCTGTTTCTGTGGGACTGACATCCAGGGTGTGTAGCTAGGCACGGGGGTACCCCTGGATGTGTCCGTGTCTGCCATCAGCTCAGCTCCGGACCCCCAGGGGCTCACCAGGCAGGGGCTTGTCTCGGGGTCCGGGGTGGACCCCCGATCCGCTCCCAGCTTCCTTCCGGGGCCCTGCCTTCTTGAGCTATGAAGGTGGGTGTGCCTGGCTCTCCCCTCCCCGCCCCTTGTGCTTGGACGTGGGGCCTCCGCCGTTCCACCAGGCTGGCAGGTCAGGAACGCAGAAAGACTCTGCTTTTATTTATTCAGGCAAGACAGAGTGTGTGAAAGGTCACCAGCGCCTGTGAAACACCTGCCACGGGTGAGGCCGGCGGCTGTGACAGTGGTGGAGTCATCGATCTTTCTCCCTGGCTTGGGTGGGAGCCCTTCAGAGCTGAGCCGCAGTAGGGCAAGCTCGGAGGTCTGGAGCCCCCAGCCGGCAGCTGGGCAGCTTGCCCAGCTGCGGTCTGTTCCCGGGGGTCCCTCCAAAGATGCAGAGCCCATGCTCCCCCAGCCTCATCAAAGACAGGAGGGGTCCCCACCAGGGGCCCTCTAGGCTGAGGGACATGTCCGGTGACTAAAGGTGACCATTTTCCCAGGACTTTTAAAGAAGAGAGAAAACTCTTTTGCCTTGTGTTAAGCTGTTTCTCAATCAAAGCACTGCTGACATTTGGGGTGTGGTGAGCCTCAGTGTTTGGGGGTGTCCTGTGTGATATGTAGTCTCATCCCTGACCTGTACCCACTGGGTGCCAGGGGCACCCCCCACCTCCAGTTGTGACAACCCAGAACGTCTCCAGACATTGCCAGATGTCCCCGGGGGGCAAGTCACCCCTCCCCGCCCTTTGAGACCCACTGGACTGCAGGATTCAGAAATGGGCTTTCTGTGACCATCGTTTGGGCGTCGTGAGCTGCCTCTCGCCTGGGAGCAGTTTTTCTTTGTTCCTTTTCCAAAGGGCTGACCTCATTGGGCTCATTTGTTTGTTTCCTTGACTCACACTGCTGTAACCACAAGCAGGCTTCCTACTTTGGGGTATCCCAAATGACTTATCATGGGACTTGATATGTAAATTTGAAAGGTTCTCATCTGCTACATTGGGGGCAGAAGGCTTCAACTTCTTTTTTAGGCCTATTTGCTAAGTGCTTCCCTCAAGTCTTTCAGAGCACGGGGCCATCCGGCTGAAGATTTTATTGTGAGCCCCTTTTGCAGTTTGGTTTTCTGAAATCGCTCAGCATTTCTCTCCCATTAGTTTGGGTCTTAGCCCAGTGACTAGCAGATGAGCTAAGGGCCAGGGCGGTCTGACGTTGTCTGGGGCTTGGGGGATTTTTCTGAAAGCCTGTGACCCAGGACTGGCTGTTGGAAAGGGAGGAGGAGGAGGAGGAAGAGTGAGGCCTTAGGACAGACCCACCCGGGTCATGCCCCCCAGTGCTGTGCATCACGCTCCTTGAGCAGGGCCGGCCTGGCTGCTGTCTCCTCTGGGGACCAGAACTAGCTGCTGACTCGGAGATGGGGCTTCACAAAGCACAGTGTTGCCCTGAGGCCCTGCCTGGCTCAGGCATCCTTCCCCTTTCCTCCTTTGAGGAGCGGGGTAACCCTCCGGGGAAGGAGGATGAGCTCTGCCTGAGTTCCACCAAGCTTCTCGCCCCTGGCAGCTTTCCCTGCCTCACTGTCTGCTCAGGGAAATGAATTCTCTCTTTCTGCTAGGGCCTTTATACCTAGCGTCTGCCCTTGCCCTGGAAAACCCCAGGTATTGGAAGATCTCGGTTGTGCCCACAGCTCTTGGGTGCCGCCGTTCTCTTCTGCGGTGGCTCCCAGAGGCTCAGCTTACTTGGCCGCCTCCATAGCACGCAATTGAACTTGAGCAGTGGTTGGAATGCCACCACCACCCCCCGCCTTCCTCCTTCCCACACACCTATGCTGTGAGCTCACACGCTCGCTATGGACTTGCACTTGGCGAGCCTCAGACAGTGCAAGGGAGGAGAAGCTAGATCTGGCCGCCAAGGGCACTGAGTCCCGGATGGCAAGAAAAAGGCCCGTGTTGCTGGCGGACCGGGTGCCACCAGCCCCACCAGCTGTGCCATCAGTGCCCCCGTTCAGACATCAAGCTAGGACCCCCTCTCGCAACCCAGACAGAATCCCAGGTGCTCGGTGATCCTCCGTGGAGGCCTGGAGACAAGTGGGATAGGTGGGCCCATGTGTGCTCAGAGCAGAGTTTTGAGGGCTCCTGGAACTTGCCCTTTGCTCCCTGGCTCTTGTCCCTGCCTTCACCTGCACTGGGGCCTGGCAGAGCTTGGAGGCTTCCGGATTCCAGTGTCGGCGGTGGCCAGTCTGCTGGAGTAAAGCTGCTTTCCCAAAATAGCCACCCAGAGGGAAAGAGCAGCCCTGGAATTTGATCCCAGTGATGATGACCATGGCAGCCTCGCTCAGGCTCCTGGTCCCACCCAGCTCCACCTCCCTGACCGTCACCCAGGAACTGGGGGTGGGTGTGGGAACCGGGTTTTTCCTGTCTCCTCTTCCCTCCTTCCTCTTCCTTTTTCTTTCTCACCAGCAGCTTTAGGGTTAGATACAAAGGACTCAGGAAAGATGTGCTGGTGCGGAGGGGCCAGCTGTGGGGGGGGGTGGTCACAGGATGGAAACAGACTGGGGAGCACGTCTCCACAGGTGAACGCACACCTTCGGAGGGGCCCCGGTGCTGGCAGTGAGCCCAGCCCCCCGGCAGGTGAACCCGGTGCCAGACCCGGAGGCGGCAAGCCCGACAGGTCAGACAGGTGGAGCCAGCCTTGAGGTCCATGGTCCCCAATCCCTGGTCCTCCCTCAGCCCACAAAGCAGGTAACCACCTTTTTTTTTTCCCCTGCTACTGGTTTAATTCAGTATCTACCTCAGGGGACACTTATACCTTGAAGAAAAAGACCTTTGGGATGAGTGGAGAAAATCACAAATTTGTTTCTAGAGGATTTACTGGGGGGAGGGGAGGGTGGAATTTGGCCTTGGTATTAGAAAAACATTTCTAATTGTCTGAGCTTTTGTTCCAAAAAGTAACCGTCTTATGGAGCCTGGTTGCTTAACAGAGAGTGGGGGGAAGGCAAGGTCCAGAAATAGTATCCCAGGTGCTCACTGATCCTTATTAGAGGGCTGGGGACAGGGCTTTTTTAGTAACTACAGATGGAAAGCCCGTGCAAGGCTTTATGGTGGTTAAGGGGCTGTTTTGCTTTTCCGTAAGGTGGGGGGTTGGGCTGGGGGCTGCCTCTGCCCAGCTGGGCTCAGCATTAAATCAGGGCAGGACCCTCAGACCCTACTCAGAGAAACATTTTGGGGCGGGAGGGGTAGTGCTGGGCTTCTTCCGAAACCCAAATTTATGTTACAGCTCCTTGGGCTGGATTTTATTTTGCAGTTATGAAGTTCTGAAATCTCTCCTTGTGAGAGCCTGTCTCCAGCATTTTCACCCCCACTGTACTTAGCCCTTAGTGTTTTGGGGGATTTCCGGCCTGAGGACAGGAAGGGAGCACAGATCTGAAGAACAAACCCAGGACCCTCCACCGGAACAGAGGACTGGTTCTGTCCTATTGGACATGGTTGAAAGTAGAAGAGCCCAGAACAGAGGCCACCTGCCTAAACTGTCCTCGAGTGGTCTGCATTTGCAGGGAGAGGACGGGTATGCCGTGCCTGCAGCCACTGAACAGAGGTGTTTTTGTTAAACAGTTTCCTTTTTCTTTTTTTTTAATTCCAAGGTAATTCGTGATGCCCAAATTGCTTAGATTATAGGATGTATCAGTCAGAATTCCTTCTTCTGAGAGTAAGAGACAAGTCCTACTCAAGGAATCAGAACAGTAAACATTTTATAAAACATAAGTCCAGAGGTTGGCAGCTTCAGGGTGGGCTGTATCCAGCAGCTCAGGGATGTCAAGGAGTTGGGCTCTCTCCATATTTCTGCCCAGCCATCCTCTGTCTGCTGACATTATCTTCTACCAGCTTCCTTCCCAGCCAGCCCTTCCTGGGCCTGCCTTGTTATGAGCGAGGGAATCCTTCCCAAAGCCCCAGCTGACTTTCCCACACATCTCATTGGCCATAGTGATCCCTCAGTCCCGGCCCCAACCGATCGGTGGCAAGGGAAGGGGCTGGCGTGAGGCATGTGACTTAAGGAAGAGAGGCTTAGTTTACCTGAACCGCAGAGAGAGGGATGTGGCTTTGGAGCAGTCAGTCAGGATCTGCTACGTCGGAAACTTGGGGGGCGGGGAGTCAATAACTGACAATTACACTCACTCCTAAAATACCTATATTTTATGCTCTGTTCTTAAGGCAAGGGCAATTCTAGACAGTCAGGCGTCTGTTGTTCGCTTCTTGCTTCCCAGACAGCCCCTCTCCCCACTGAGCATCTGGGTTGGTGGTCCTCAAGCATTTGAGCTGCTCTCCCTCTCGATGAACCTGCTGCTCCCAGAGTTGGCTGTTGAAGCCCTCCGTCTGGTAAGGACCACATTGGGAAACATGAAGGATTCTAAATATTCAGAGGCATTAGACGAGCACGTCCCCAGCTCTGCGGAGGACAGAGGCAATAGGCTTCCGGCCAGCAGCCGCCAAGAGCCCGCACCCATGGTCGCCGTTCACCCAGGGATGCTGTAGGACCAGTGGAGGGACAGGCACGCACCAGTGTCAGCCACCAGGGACTGTGTGACCTTTTCTCTTTCCTCCAGTGCAGGCACAGGTGGCTCCTGAGATTCAGGAAAAACAGGGGTGCTCTCTGCCCCTCTGGGAAAGCTGGTTCCCCTCAACCTGGACAGATGATCATTTTTGAGGCTGCAAACATCCAAGTAAGTCTTTCATGGCCCTGTCCCTGAGATCCCCCACTCTTTTCTTTTATGTTTTTTTTTAACCTTGTATTTAGGCTTCTTTGTTTATTTCTTTTTATTTCTTTAAATTTTACTTAAGGGCGCCTGGGTGGCTCAGTGGGTTAAGCCGCTGCCTTCGGCTCAGGTCATGATCTCAGGGTCCTGGGATCGAGTCCTGCATCGGGCTCTCTGCTCAGCAGGGAG
>NW_019154122.1:13553536-13596222 GCF_002288905.1 Enhydra lutris kenyoni
ATCTCTCTCTGTCAAATAAATAAATAAAATCTTTAAAAAAAAATAAATAAATTTTACTTAGTTAACATACAGTGCAATATTGGTTTCTGGAGTAGAATTCAGTGATTCATCACTTACCTACAACACCCTCCTTAATGCCCATCACCCACCTAGCCCATCCCCTACCCACCTCCCTCCAGCAACCCTCAGTCTGTTCTCTATAGCTATGAGTCTCTTAGCATTTACTTCCTTCTCTCCTCCCCCCCTTTATATATGTTCGTCTGTTTTCTTAATTAAGTTCCACATATGAATGGGATCATATGGTACTTGTCTTTCTCTGACTTATTTCTCTTAGTGTCATACACTCTAGCTCCATCCACGTTGTTGCAAACAGAAAGATTTCGTTCTTTTTGATGGCTGAGTAATATTCCATTGTATATATAGACCACATCTTCTTTATCCATTCATCAGTCGATGGACATTTGGGCTCTCTCCATCGTTTGGCTCTTGTTGATACTGTTGCTGTAAACATTGGGGTCCATGCATCCCTTCAAATCTGTATTTTTTTTTTAATCTTTGGGTAAATACCTATTGGCACAATTACTGGGTCATAGAGTAGTTATATTTTTAACTTTTTGAGGAACCTCCCTCCATACAGTTCTCCAGAGTGGCTGCCCCAGCTTGCATTCCCACCAACAGTGCACAAGGGTTCCCCTTTCTCCACATCCTCGCCAATTATCTGTTGTTTCATGTGTTGTTAATTTTAGTCATTCTAAATAGGTGTGAGATGATATCTCGTCATGGTTTTGGTTTGCGTTTCCCTGATGGTGAGTGATGTTGAGCATCTTCTCATGTTTCTGTTGGCCGTCTGGGTGTCTTTTTCAGAAAAGTGTCTATTCATGTCTTCTGCCTATTTTTTAACTGGATTATTTGGATTTTGGGGGTTGAGTTTGATATGTCCTTTAGCCATTTTGGATCCTAACCCTTTATCAGACATGTCATTTGCAAGTATCTCCTCCCATTCTGTAGGCTGCCTTCTAGTTTTGTTGGGTGTTTCCTTCGCTGTGCAGAAGCTTTTTATCTTGATGAATTCCTAATAGTTCATTTTTGCTTTTGTTTCCCTTGCCTCCCGCAAGGGAAACTAGTAAGAAGTGTCTAATAAGAAGTGGTTATAACCAAAGTCAAAGAGGTTTCTGCCTATGTTTTCCTCTAGGATTTTGACAGTTTCCCTCTCACATTTAGGTCTTTCATCCATTTTGAATTTATTTTTGTGTATGGTATAAGAAAGTGGTCCAGTTTCATTCTTCTGCATGTTGCTGTCCGTTTTCCTGACACCATTTGTTGAAGACTGTCTTTTCCCACTGGTCATTCTTTCCTGCTTTTTTGAAGATTAGTTGACCTTATAGTTGTGGGTCCAATTCTGGGCTCTCTATTCTGTTCCGTTGCTCTACGTGTCTGTTTTTGTGCCAGTACCATACTGTCTTGATGATCACAGCTTTGTAATAGAGCCTGAAATCCAGAATCGTGATGCCTCCAGCTTTTCTTTTCTTTTTCAGGGTTGCTTTGGCTATTCTGGATCTTTATACAAATTTTAGGATTGTTTGTTTTAGCCCTATGGAAAATTCTAGTATTCGATAGGGATTACAGTAGCTGCATAGGTGGCTTAGTTTGTTATAGACATTTTAAGGATGTTCTTCCAGTCCACGAGCATGGATTTCCATGTCTTTGTGTCCTCTTCAGTTTCTTTCATAAGTGTCTTATAGTTTTTTTTTTTAAGATTTTATTTATTTATTTGACAGAGATCACAAGTAGGCAGAGAGGCAGGCAGAGAGAGAGGAAGGGAAGCAGGCTCCCTGCAGAGCAGAGAGTCCAATGCGGGGCTTGATCCCAGGACCCTGGGATCATGACCTGAGCCCAAAGGCAGAGTCCCCATCCCACTGAGCCACCCAGGCGCCCCGTCCTATAGTTTTCAGAGTACAGATCTTTTATCTCTTCAAGTTTATTCATAAGTGTCTCATTGTTTTTGGCACAACTGTAAATGGGATTGACCCCTTGATTTCTTTTTCTGCTGCTTCCTTATTGGTGTATAGAAGTGCAACAGATTTCTGCACATTGATTTTATATCCTGCAACTTTGCTGAATTCTTGTATTAGTTCTAGCAATTTATTGGTGGAGTTTTCTGGGTTTTCTGCATACAGTGTCATGCCATCTGCAAATAGTGGAAGTTTGACTTCTTTCTTGCTGATTTGGTTACCTTATATTTCTTTCTGTTGTCTGACTGCTGAGGCTAAGACTTCCAGTACTGTGTTAAATAGTAATGGGGAGAGTGGACATTCCTGTCTCGTCCCTGACTGTAGGGGAAGGGCTCTCAGTTTTTCCCTGTTGAGGAGGGTATTAGCTTGGGTCTTTTGTATATTTTTGTATATTTTGTCAAATGTTTTTTCTTCTTCTGTTGAGGATCATCTGGTTCTTACCCTTTCTTTTATTAATGTGATGTATCATGTTGATTGATTTGTGAATTTTTTAAAAGATTTTATTTATTTATTTGAGAGGGAGTGAGAGAATGAAAAAGAGAGATTTCAGGAGAGGGAGCGAGAGAATGAGAGAGAGAGAGCATGAGAAGGGGGAGGGTCAGAGGGAGAACCAGATTCCCTGCCGAGCAGGGAGCCTGATGCGGGACTCGATCCCGGGATTTCAGGATCACGATCTGAGCCGAAGGCAGTTGCTTAACCAACTGAGCCACCCAGGCGCCCCTGATTTGCGAATATTGAACCACCTCTGTAGCCCAGGAAGAAATCCCACTTGATCGCGGTGAATCATTCTTTTAACGTACTATTGAATTCTCGATTATTGAGAATTTTTGCCTTCATGTTCTTCAGCGATATTGGCTTGCAATTCTCTTTTTTAGTGTGAGATCCCCCACTCTTAAGGCAGGTTTCTCTCTGCCGGGCCTCTAACCTGGATGGACGTCACTCACAGATCTGGACAGGTCCCCGAAGCTCCTCTGGGCCATCACCACCTTCCTGCCACAGGGTCTGGTTTTCTGGAGGTCAGTGCAAGAGCAGAAAAATTCCTTCCAGCTTCCCACATCATTGTGAAACGCAAGAGGACACCTAACTAAGGTTGGTGGTAAAAATTGTGGTAAAAATCATCGGATTCCTCTCCAAGCCTGGCAGGGGAGGGAGTGTGGGGTGCAAAGCTGTGACTCGTTCCCAGCACCACCGTTCTGCCCCCAGATCGGGCATTTTAAAAATGCTTGTTCTCATGGTTCAGAACTGCTCACAGTTATAATTGGGTGCGGCTGTGATTTCTTGCCCATCTCTTTCTTCATGCGTCCCCCAAGGCCCAGGACGTCTTCGCCCTCCTGACCCTACCCCCCCCCCCCCCCCCCACCCAGCACAGGGTCAGCCCATCACAGGTCACACTCAGAAGCTGATGGCTGCTGAAGAAACATCTGTGCTTGCTGAGACGTGTGCTGTAGGATTGGGAAGGTTTCCTGAATGAATTTCCACATCTCCTGGATGAAGAGGGCGCCTCTTTTTCCAGGAATTGGAACATCCAAGAGCCATGTTGCCAGAAGCCACTTTCTCTTCAGTGCCTAAAATTTAAGTGCTGGGAACTTAAAGCTCCTCGGTAGAGATGACTTCCGGTTTTCTTGTATCCCTCCCAGCTCCCTGGACCAGCGGTCCTGACTCTGTAGCGAGAGGTGTTGGGCCTGGGGCTCCAGAGGGCCCCTGTTAGGACAAATGAACTGAAGGCAGGACAAGGCTCTGAACCGAGCCCCAGGTCTTTGAAGTATCTTGTGTTAATGCAGCAGAAGCTCACCTGGTAGTTGAACCAAAAGCCCTTCCGTAGAAGAGGATGTCCGCGTAAATCTAAGTGCTTCACTCTGACCTTGGGTTGCAGCTTTGCAGGAAGGTCTGACGTGGTAAAAGACTGCTGACTTGTGTGCTTTGTACTTTGTGGAACACAGATTTCAGCCACTGACTCATTATTCACCCTTGTTCTGGCCTCGCCTCTCTGACTAGAAAAATTGTCCCTGAAGTCCAGGCTTCCCCACCCTGACTGGGAAGACTATCCCCAAAGTCCGAGCCTCCCCTCTCTGACTGGGAAGATTGTCTCCAAAGTCTAGGCCTCCCCTCCCTGACTGAGAAGATTGTCCCCAAAGTCCAGGTCTCCTCTCCCTGACTGGGAAGATTGTCCCCAAAGTCCGAGCCTCCCCTCTCTGACTAGGAAGGTTATCCCTGAAGTCTAGGCCTGCCCTCTCTAACTGGGAACATTGTCCCCGAAGTCCAAGCCTCCTCACTCTGACTAGGAAGATTGTCCCTGAAGTCCAGGCCTGCCCCCTCTGACTGGGAAGACTGTCGCCAAAGTCTAAGCTTCCACTCTCTGACTCTCTGACTAGGAAGATTGTTCCTGAAGTCCAGACCTCTCCTCTCTGACAGGAAAGATTGTCCTCTCTGTCTGAGGACCCCAGACTCTGGAGGAGGAAGACGGACCCCTTCCTGGTTACCATAACTGCCAACTCAGCTCTGTTGTCCGGGGAACAGCCTCCACGGGCAGCCACGTCTTCACCCAGGTCACTCACTGCCTAGATTCAGAACATGGGGTTTAGCCTGGAGATCGGGGGCAGGGGCTGCTTAGCAGTAGAAGACACATCTGGTCTTGCTTTTCTGAGCCCTCGTTTCCTTTGGTTTATTTTCTGAGCCTGAGGGTAGGCTGGATCCAAGAATTAGGAGTTCCCTCATCTCCCTCCATTAGTGCTTTCGACCTCTGCTGGGGTTCAGCGCATGCCCCATCCCTGAGAAACACACAGGCACCAGGCTGACTTGACCTTGAAAGCGGTGCCAACGGCCAGCCTGAGGCCAGTGAGTGTTCGTGAGCCCGTTCCCGCCTCTCACAGCCCATTCTTGGGAGGGTCAGCCCGTCCCAAATGCTGTTCTGAGCTCAGACACCAAGCACGCCACTTAATTCCCGCGTTGCCGTTTCTGCCATGGGGCCCCTGCTTCTGTTTTCAGTATTTGGGGGGTCCCCTGGTTGTCCAGCCGGCCCGGGCTCTATTCAGGCTCCTGCTTGCCCCCGTGCTGACTTGAGGACGGTCAGTGTGGAAAGGGCCGTGGGCCAATCCCAGGCCAGCGGGGACCGAAGCTGCAGCGCAGAGCCAGGAAACCCGCTTCTCCAGAGCCTGCAGGTGGTTCTTGGGCACAGCGCTCCAACCTGACAGAGCCACTTCCCGTTGAGATAAGACTGGACATAGCAGAGGCATATTTTCCACACTGAAAGGCCATAATTAAAGTCTAGTCTGGCTTGGTTTTGAGGCAGGGCATCATGGGTTCATCTGTCTGGGGGCAGAAGACTAAGGTGACAAGAGACTCCCACCAGCTCCCACTGCACATTTAGAAGC
This sequence comes from Enhydra lutris kenyoni, assembly GCF_002288905.1. Lineage (NCBI taxonomy): Eukaryota > Metazoa > Chordata > Mammalia > Carnivora > Mustelidae > Enhydra > Enhydra lutris. The sequence goes on from NW_019154122.1 coordinate 13,558,920, forward strand.
CAAGGAAGGGGGTGCTGTGTGCTCTGCGTCTTGCTGAGTGTGGGGGAAGCCCAATGAGGGGACAGCAGGTGGGCAGGGTCTCGTCCACCGCAGCTTGCCTGGAACCCATTTCTGGGACCTCCTGGCCTGGGGTAGGGGCACAGTGACCCTCCCAGGAGCGCCCCTGTGTGTCCCTGCCCCCACACAGAAGAGGAACTATCGGTGGTCCACATCCAAAGCAGCTGGTGACCAGATGTTCTAGCAGCCACCGTGATGGGCTCCTCGAGGTGTCAGCTTGGCTGGACTGCGGGACCCAGTCATTCAACCAAACACTGAGCAAGGCGCTGCTTTGGGCCCATGCGGGAGGTGTCTACAATCAGTTGGCTTTAAAGCTTATCCTCGATAACGTGGGTGGGCCTCATCCAAGCAGTTGAAAGGCCTTAAGAACAAAGCTGGGGTTTTCCTGATGAGGAAGAGACCCCACCTGTGGACTGCGCTGTCAGCTTCTTCCTGAGAGCGGCCAGGCTGCCAGGCGGCCCTCGCCAGCCCCACAGTCATGTGAGCCAGTTCCTTGAAATAAACCTCTTCATCTCAATCTCCTTCTGCTTCCGCTTTCCCGGTAGGATTCTGACTGCTCGGCTCCCTCAGGGGCATCCAGGATGGGGGAACAGCTGGGGTCGCTGTGTTTGTTCTCTTGCTCCCCGTTGGTTCCCATAGCCGTGCGGATTGACGACCACTGTCCCTTCCTAACTTTTTCTCTTCCAGGCAAATGCTGACTTGGTCTTTTTTTTCCCTCCGGGTCAGTGAGTCGCAGGCCAGCCCGGCTGGCATCGGTCGCCGGTCCCCACTTTCTCCACGGTCCCGTCCCTCCTCCCCACATTCCCTTCCTATCCGCAGGTCTGCGGGAGCAGTGGAACAGGCCTGCACCCGGGTCGTCGGCAGGGCCAGCTGTGAGTGTTTCTTTGGCAGTGTCTTAGCTGGTTGTTGTGAGTACTAGTGAAGGAAGCAATCAGCAAGTATACTGCCCTAGAAGTGCTGCGCGCTGTTGGGCCCCGAGGGAGGCGGCAGCGAGAGGCGACGGAGCCGGGGGAGACGCCGGAGCCCGGGTGTCGGAGGCGCTGCCCCACCGTGTTGGCTGGTAAGGGCTTCGGGGGGCAGCGAGCTCGAGGGCCCTTGGAACGGTCCGCTCGTGGATGTGGAGGGGAACAAAGCCCCCCCCCGCGACCCCGGGCTGGGGTATGGGGTGTGTCGGGCTAGGAGAGGTTAGCACACTGGAATAATAAAAACCAACATTTAAAAATTAAAAAATTAAATAAAAAAAAACCAACATTTACAGAGCACTTTGTGCGAAGCCCTGTCCTAAGCATTGGAAATGGAGTCTTTCAGGAGCTAGTGTCTGTTGTTACTTACAGAGAAGAAAACAGACATAGGAATTGCCAAAAGTCACAAAGGATGTGACAGAAATGAGGGACAGGATTTGACCCCAAGCAATCTGGCTTGAGAATCCCTGTCCTTGGAGATGGGCCTTGGGGGCATTCCTGCCCTGCGGACCTGCTTTGCAGAGTGGCTTGACCATAAACACGTTTCTCTCCCCCGACGACGAGGCAAGCTGTGAAGGCAGTCATTAGCTTTGTTGTTAGCTTTGGCGAACGTGCCTGGGTGGGCATTAGGACGTGGGTCTGCCTTGGGGAGGATTTCCTTTTCCGCCCCTCCAGGCCCAGGATGTTGGCGGGAATGAGAAGTTGCTGGTGTGTCTGCCCCAGTGGCTGGTGAGGAAGGTGCCTCCATGGGAGCTCAGCAAAAGACAGTGTAATCCTCTGGGTCCGCCCAGCCCCACCCGCAGATGCCAACTTTGGGTCCAGGGAGCTGTGCGGCCAGCTGGGTTGCCATGGCAACAGGAAGTGGCCCCAAGCCACCAGAGGTTGGAGAGCCAAGACACACTGGTTACTTGGGTGTGTCTTGGACCACAAGGCTCATCCGTGACCTCCGGTGAACCTGGAGAACCCATGAGGGGGCCCCGCACTTTGACAGAACCCACCGAACCTGCCTTTGGTCCTGGCCTGTCTCGCGTTGGTGCCTTTGTGGTCTTTGAGCTGTGAACACTCCAGTTCTCCGTCCTGCTGATTTTCTCCATCCTCCAGGCTGGTGCTTATGGGAATTCACACAAGCCCGAGAGGTGAAGCGAGGTGTCCGTGGTTTACTCCTCTGACACCACTAAGACAAGCTTTGGCCCGTGAGGAGGTGGGGCTTCTGGTACCTTTGATGCAGGCCAAGGACAGCACGCGCTGTGACCCCCCCCCATGCCCCCACTGCTCTTCCGCCAGCCGCTGCCCGCGGCCCTCCCCTTCTCATGCCCGTCTGCCTGGACTCCGTCTTTTTTGGCTCTGTCTTGCCAACCTCGGTGCTTCCTAGCGCTGAGGGGAGAAGATGGGCCTGTTTCCATTTGGACCACTTTATGTAAGTCGGAAGACCCCTTGGAAAGGTTTTCTGAGTCTAACCTTGGCCTTGAGACACCCTCTCTGGTCCAAGCAAGTCCTCTCTCTCTCAGTGCTGGAAGCACAGTGGGCAGCCAGGCTCCCTTCAGCTAGTGGATTCCTGCGGGAATTGTTCCGTGTCTCCTCCGGTGCTCAGAGCGCTTCAGAGACGGCCCCTTTGTGGCACACATCGGCCTGGCCGCGCCCCGTGCCCACTTGGCCCACATTCCGCTCTGCCCCCCAGGCCCGTGGAGCCAGGCGTGGGCTGAAGTGAGGCCGCCGGAATGCCCGGAATGCGGGCCGCCGCGACCGACGGACACTCACGTCCCTCGCGGGAGATCTGACCAACGCAGCACCGGGGACGGACGGCGCTGAGCCGAAGTCTTTACATTCTTCCCAGTTTCAGGCCGAAGTGAAGGACGCCTGCACTTCTCCCTACCGCCAGCTGACTCACCGTCTCGAACTTTTGAATTAAAGGGGCCACACTCTGTGTTTGTGATCTAACTGGCCTGTTGGGTCCTGGTCAAATTATTTGCAAGTAACCTCTTTTCGCATCTAGCTTGGCTTTCCATTAGGCCGACACAGAAACCAGAAAAACGCTGATTCTCCGATATGCTTCCCCTGCAGAAGTTGCCAGATAAAAAGTAAGGACACCAACAGCAGGCTTCGCTTCCTTTCTGGTCTTTGTACGAAACCCACGTCTTTGTGGCAATTTATTTCTGAGTCTTCAGACCAGATACGCAGGATCTCCTCCGACATCTTTGTATCTGACAGTAGTAGGGAAATGGACTCGGATACGGGTCTAGCCCTTTATCTTTCTAGAAGGAACTGTGGAGACAGGCAGAACAGCGCTGACTCTATGGGAGTGAGTTTAGAGTGGACTGGGACAAAGAAGGGCTACTTCTCTCTCTCAGACTCGTGCACACACGCACATGCACACACATGCACACTGGCCATGGCCTTGGGGGCGCCCGCGTGGTAAGTCAGTATCTCTGGTGGCATCCCTGTGTCCTGGACCCTTGGCCTTCCCCGAGCCTCCCTTTGCTGTCCCCTAACGGCAGGGTCAGCTTCGTGGGTGTGTCACCCACGTGCTTAGCTGGGCCTGTGTGTGGACTGTCACCAAATTGAAATTTGTGGTAGTTTTGGGGCAAGGGTCCCGTGTTTTTATTTTGCCCATGAGTTGTGTCACTGTTTCTGACGGTCAGCCTTCCATAGACCTTCAACCTGCAGGTCACAAGGACTCAGTGGTCCTTCATCAAGCTCGGGACCCAGTTTGGGATCACGCCTTGGTGCCCACTTGCCAGGAGGTCCGGGCCCAGAGCAGGCGCTCCGGCAAAAGATGGCGCCTGACTCACCCTCTGGGTCAGGGTGAGTAGAGCTGAGTGGGACCAGCATCCTCCCTTCAGCTGAACCCAGGGCCCCGGGGGGGATACACACAAGTAGGGAACTTGGGTCCTGTGCACGGGGCTGCGTCTGGCAGTGATCAGAAACTGGTTCATCAGAATTTGGGGAGGGATTTTATCAGTTTGGTGAACTGTATCTATTTGGGGATTATATTAATTTGCTAGGACAGCCCTAGCAAAGAATCACAGACAAGGTAGCTTGAACAACAAAAATTTTTTTTCTCTCCGTTCTGGAGGTTAAGTCCAAGATCAAGGTGTCAGCAAGGTTGGCTCCTTCAGAGGCCTCTCTCTTAGCCTTGGAGATGGCCATCCCCACCCCCATGTCTTCACATGGGCTCCCCTCTGTATCCATCTGTGTCCGAATTTCCCCTTTTTATAAGGACACCAGTCCTACCAGATTAGGACCACCCTAATGACCTCATTTTAACTTAATCACCTCTTTAGAGACTCTGTCTCCTAATGAGGTCACAACCTGAGGTTCCAGGGGCTAGTAGTTCAACATACGAATGGGGGAGGGGAGACACAGTTCAACCTGTCTCAGGGACTTTTTCTAGGCACTTCAAAATCTCGTATTTTTTCATCGCTCCGCAATATCTTTCCAGTCTGAAAAGGCGAGAAATCGTTGACTCCCGGGCCTGTGTTCCAACACAGGAAGAAACAACATAAGACTCAGTGGCCCCAGAGTGTGGCTGTGGGTCGTTGGCTGCTCAAGGGTGTGAGGCGTGGGTTAGTTAACACGGCCTTCCAGAGAGACACCAGAAGAGTGATGGTACGGAGGCTGGGGGCCAGCTGTCCCCCGAGTCCTGCGGGGCCTGAGTGAGAGGAAATGAGTGTGAGCAGGATTCTGGTCAGAGCTGGGAGAAGACCACCAGGCTGTGGGGGTGTGGAGTGAGGGGGGGATTGGAGGCTGAGGTCGGGAGAGCAGGAAGTGCGGTCACCTGGGGTGTCCCAGAAGGCAGGGCCAGGCTCTAATGGTGGCTCCCAAATGGCCCTCCAGCTTTGGGAGCCCTAAGACTCTGGGTCAGGCCTGGGCATCTGTACACTTAGGAAGTGCCCCATGCGAGGTGATAATTATTGAAGCTGGTTCATGGCTTTCTGAGAGTTCGTATACTTTCGTACTAGTTAGAAATTTTCCATAATTAAAGTGTTTTGTTTTGTTTTTTAAGAGAGGGAGGAGCATCTGGCTGGCTTAGTTGGTAGAGCCCGGGACTCTTGATCTCAGGCTCGTAAGTTTGAGCCCCCCCACATTGGGTGTAGAGATTACTTAAAATCCTAAAAAGAGAGAAGGGGGGAGGGAAACTCCTAGAAGCTTCTGCTGCCAGCCCTGGTTAGGACAAAGGTGGGAGGGAGGAATCCTTGAACTTGCTCCTGGGCTTCCCCTGACCTGGGGGATGCAGCGCCTCCTGGTGGCGAGAGGCAGCACTACTCTCACAGCAGGATCACGACTGGCGATCACGGTCCAGGACAGCCTGTGTCCCACGGGGAAGCCAGGCAAATCCTCACGGCAGGCTCTGTTATGCTGCGGACTCCTGTGCCCATCTAATGATGCCTGTGGACCCAAAAGATAAAGGCGAAAAATAAAATACATGGAATTTCAAAGCGGAACAATTACAATGCACTGTAATAATCAAAACAGTTGATAAAGCCAATTCTGTTGTAGGGTAGATACGTGCCCCTTACCAGCATATATTTTTTTAAGATTTTATTTATTTATTTGGCAGAGAGAGATCACAAGTAAGCAGAGAAGCAGGCTCCCTGCTGAGCAGAGAGCCCGATGCGGGGCTCGATCCCGGGACTCTGAGATCATGACCTGAGCTGAAAGCAGAGGCTTAACCCACCGAGCCACCCAGGTGCCCCTACCAGCATATTTTTTTAAAGGTTTTATTTATTTGTCAGAGAGAGCAAGCACACAAGCAGGGGAGTGCACGACATAGACCGGTCCCTGGCCTTATCAAGCACTCATTCTGCAGAGACACAGGTGATCCCATGTTCCTATTGAACATATTAGGTAATATAAAACAATGTTTCTTGTAGAATTGTTATATAATTCTTCACAGCGAACGTTTTCTTTTAATCCCGTTTGCTTTAAAGCCGAGCTTTCAACCTAGTGAAGCCCAGGGTCCCACTTTATAAAACAAAAGGAATCTCCTGTCTTCTGGAAGATTCTGAAGGGCTCCTGGGATGGAGGGGTGGTCATGCCTTTTATCTCCTACCCAAACTCATTAAGAGTCACTGCTTATTCACAGAAGCACTATTCACAATGGCCAAAAGGTGGAAATGACCCAGGTGTCCATCAACAGATGAATAGAGAAGCAAAATATTCGTACAATGCAGTATTATTTGGTCATAAAAGGAAACACAGCAACGTGCACAGGGTACAATGTGGGCAGACCTCGGAGACATTGTGGTAGATGAAAGAGGCCACATTCAAAAATGCTCTCTATCCTCAGATTCGGTTGGTGTGAAATGTCCAGAAAAGACAAATCCATGGAAACAAAAAGTAGATTAGTGGCTGCCAGAGCTGGGGAGGGGAGGCAGAGTTTCTGTTTGGGGTGATGAAAACGTTTTTGAAGTAGGGGCAATGCCTACATAATCTTGTGAATGTCATCGATGCCACTGATTTGGGTATTTAAAAAATAGTTAGAATGGCAATTTTGGGGGTGGTATATATTTTACCACAATAAAAAAAAAATAGACATTGTTTAAAGACATCTTTCCGGTTACCCTGAATCATCCCCTCATCCCCAGTCATGCAGCGTCCCAGGTGCCCATACTCCGTCCCTGGTGCTCTCAAGTCTTGTGGTTTAAATACTGCCTTTATGCTGACCACCTCCAATTTATATCTCCAGACAGGACCTCCCCCAGGATTCTGACCGCCCACCACTTGGCTGGTCCAACAGTAATGTAATGTGTCCAGAACTGACCTCCTGCTGTTGCCTCCCCATACAACTGCTCTCTCCGGGGAAAGGCAACTCTGTCCTTTAATCTTGGAAGTCTAGAATCTTCCTTGACTCCTCCTGGGCTCACACTCACATCTGAGCCTCTGGTAAATCCTGTCATCTCTGCATCCAGAACATATCTATGACCTCAGCCTCCACTGTTGCTTACCTAGATCGTGCAGGGGCCCCTAAGCCAGGCTTTCTTTCTTTTTTTTTTTTTTTTAATTTATTTATTTTTTTAATTTTATTTTTTATAAACATATAATATATTTTTATCCCCAGGGGTACAGGTCTGTGAATCGCCAGGTTTACAAACTTCACAGCACTCACCATAGCACATACCCTCCCCAATGTCCATAATCCCACCCGCCAGGCTTTATTACTGACACGTAGCTCGAAGCACACCTCTCCTCAGCCCTCCAGTGGCTCCTGTGTCCCTCAGTGTGTGAAAGCTAAAGCCCTCACATTGACTGAGGGCCTTGTGTGTTCTCCCTGCCTCTGTCTTCCTCTCCCTCTCCATTGCTGCACCAGTCACAGTGGCTCCTTGCTGTTTCCTGAACACAGGGCCTTTGCATGTGCTCTTCCCTCTGCCTAGGATGCTCTATCCCTGCGTGTCTCAATTCTTGTTCTCTCACTTCAGGAGCATGTCAGATGCCATTAGAATCCCCTCTGCTGGACACCTGTGGAAGTACCGCCATCATCCCCCTGCCCAAGCGCACCTGGCCCCATTACCTGGCTTTACGCCTCTCCTACACTTACCACCATTGGACACGTTGCATATTTGTTGATTGTTTATCATCTCTGTCGACCAGAAGGTAAACTCCTGGAAAGCAGGGACTTGGTTTCCCTCCATGTCATAACTTCGGATAATGAGCAGCTGCTCAGTCGGTGTGTGTGGAATGAATAAATGACCGGAACCCCTGATTCACTGAAATTGTACAATATTCTTCAAACGCTACTTATAAGCACGAATGAATTACTTGACATATGTATAATAATTCCACTTTACGAAATAAAACTCTGAGCTGAAGACCCTCAGACCTATATTCCTTGCACTGGTTGGTTTTTTTGTTTGTTTTTATTTTTAAAGATCTTTTTCAGCAGTCGCTAAACCCTATGTGGGACTCGAACTCACAACCCCGAGATCAAGAGTCAACACTCCATGGACTGAGCCAGCCACACACCCTGTCTTGGTTGTTCATGGGGGTTAAGGCAGGGCCTCGGGGTTCTTTCTGTCTTCCTTCTCCACCTTCCTGGAGGCCACAGTCCTGGCCTGCCTGTCCGTGCTGTGTGGCCATCCTGGGAACCTCAGCATTCCAGAAAGGAAGGGCGAGCGGGAGGCCACATGCCGTGTTTTAAGGCCCACGCTTAGAAGCAGCCCATTGCCGCCGCTCACCTTCTGCGGCTGAGGCCTAGTCACATGACCACACCTAGCTGCCAGGTGCTCCGGGAAAAGTAGTCTCTGGCTGGGGGGGCCGTGCATCCCACTGCTATTGCTTGGCCATGGAAGTAGCTGCTATTGGCTCCATTTTAGAGATGAAGAAACTGAGTCTCAGAGAAGTTAAATCACTTACTCCGGTTGGTGCCACTAGCAAATGTTGGCCTTCTGGCCCCAAGCCCAGCCAGGGCTCTGTCTCTACCTCCAAAATAGTCCCTGGTTCACAGCAGCCCTGTGAATTTTCTGCCCCTCTTTTCTGGATGCAGCACTGGAGGCTTGGCAAGGGGAAGTGGCCCGTTAGGTCACGTGGGGTGTCGTGTGCATAACAAATGTCCTGTCCTTGTGCATAACAAAGACACGACTTGGTGGCTCCTGCAACCACACCAGCTTATTACCTCTAGTGTCTCTAAGTCCGCTGCTCTGGCGGGGCGTTGGCCAACTGTGTCCTCGGCTCCCTTGGCGCAGGTCACTGCGGGTTCGGGGCCCCGTTGTTTCCCAGCAGCCCCTGCCCTGCCTTCCCCGGCTCACAGGCCCACTCACGACCCTGCGGCGGGCAGCGGGATCCCTGCGTCAGATCCCCCTGGTAGGAATCTCCCCCACTCTTCATGTTTCTCTGACTTCCTCTTTTGCTACGAGCCAAGAAAAACCTGCTTCTTCTGAAGGGCTCCCCTGACTGGCCCAGGCCAACCTGAATAACCCTCGCATCTTGAGTTGCACTGACCTAGGACCTGACTCAGCTCGGGCTGCTATGACAAAAACACCCCAGATGGGGCGGCTTAATAGACAGACATTGATGTCCCGTGGTTCTGGAGGCTGGAAGTCCCAGACCAGGGTGCTAGCAGACTCAGTTCCTGGAGGGAGCCCACTCCCCAGCTTATAGATAGATAGACGGATGCCTCTCTATGTCCTTCCATAGCCGAAATGCCTGGTGTCTCTTCTTATAAGGCCGCTAATCCCATCATGTTGCCCCCCACCATGACCTCATCTAAGCCTGATCACCTCCCAAAAGCCCCACTTCCTAATACCATCGTACTGAGGCTGAGGGCTTTGAATTTGAGGGGTGGGGAGGACAGGGTGTGGGTGCGGATGGGACATTCAGGGCATAACAGGCCGTCAGCTACACCTTCAAAATTCCCTCCCAGCACCATTTAGATGCGTGTCTGATTGAATAACCAGAGGACAGGAATCTTGGCAAGGCGAGGGTTGGTCTTTGGAATTCTGCGTGCCAGCTGGGGTCAGAACGGGGTGTGAGATTAGAGCTTGGGTCTCCACTGAACCCCGAGAGCTCTCTCCTGGGGCCAGCCATGTCCTTGCTGGCAGAGCTACCTGCTAAGTGAGTCCCCTTCCCTCCAGTGGCTTAGCTCTTTAATGAATCCAGGCATCTGGGAACTACACTACGGCGGGGGGGCCCAACCCACGGGCTCCTCAAAACTGAGGCCCTCTGGGTTTCTGCTGGCAGCAGGGCTGGGTGCACAGCAAGCCAGGGGAAGCAGCCTTCAGAGTTTGGGTGTGGGGAAGGGGAGGCTCAAGGTGTTAGGAGAGAGTTTAATACATCCCACTGAGACTCGAGGGCTTCTGTGGGAACACAAACCCACCCGAGGGTGCCCTTGAAGAGGAAGGAGACCCCTGACTCCAGAAACGTGGCTGGTCAGCCTTGTCCTGGCCTTGCAGGCGTGTGTCCCAACAGCCCCGTGAGCATGCTGGGGCTTGCACAACCTCCTTTGGGGGTGAGGGAGTACAGAGAGGGGGCCCGTGTGGGCTGGATTCCTCTACCACAGCTGCTGCTCGCTGTGGTACCGGGGCAGGAAAAGGCAAGATGGGCCATATTCACCTCCAAACAGGGAAATGAGAAAGGTGGCCAGCCCACATTTCTAACAGCAACGTAAGGAAAAGTCCCTTTTCTGTTCTAGTTCTTAAAGTCACATACATGATGGGGCGCCTGGGTGGCTCAGTTGGTTGGGCGTCTGACTCTTGATTTTGGCTCAGGTCATGATCTCAGGGTCGTGAGATCGAGCCCCATCTGCCCTGGGTGTGGAGTCTGCTCGAGGTTTCACTCTCTCCCTCTCTCTGTGCCCCTCCACCCCTCCTCCCCCCAAAATAAATAAAATAAACCATTAAAATCATGTACACAATGTGTTACTCGGGTTGGCATTATGCTTGGAACATCGTTCAGGGCTCCTCTGATTTAGAGACATCAGATTGTCACCGCTTTTATGGCTGTTCGGGGAGGATCTTTGTGCCAGTGACTGGGGTGGGAGTGGGAAGAGAAGTGAACCAAAGCCAATCTGCCTTTGGAGCCCCTGGCCACGGCTATGGGGCTCTGCACGTCCCGGCCCCTCCTTTCTGCAGTCAGGCAACTAAGGTGCAGGGAAGACTGTCGCCACGAGCCAGGACCTTGGACATGGAGCAGCAGACAACGGCCAGCTCGCTTGGCTCAAACGCTAGAGAGACGACTTGGGGTCAAAAGAAGACTCCGTCTGACTTTCTTACCAATTCCCCAAGGAGGAGCGGGGTCAGGGGTGGGAGGACTGGGAGACCAGAAGTGGAAATGTGGCTCATAGGACATCTCATTCCCTGTGGGATGGGAATGTCGGTGACAGCCCTGAGCCTGAGGTTTCTCTGGGTCCGCTGTTCGCTGGGTCGGGCCTCCTTGGGAAACCAACAGCCCCAGGGATAGGAGAAGCAGAGCCCAGGAACTCTGTTGAGAGGTGGGGAGCTAGGAGTCGCTGTCTCCCTTTGATGGAGACCACACTCAGTGGCTTAAAGACTCCCAGCAAGCTGGCAGTCGTAAGTCTCCCTTTCTGCGTAGTGTCCAGACCCACAGGGCAACTCCAGGGAGCTCAGGCTGTGGAAAATTAGCTACAAGCTTAATTGGAAGTGATTTGAAGCTGTATCATTGCATGTCTTTCCCCTCCCCTACCCTCACCCCTTGTCCCTATAGTGAGAACTCAGAATGGTTCTTTGAATATTGTTTCCCAGGGCAAAGGACACCAAGCGATCTCTTGATCCAATGTACCTGTAGAATAGCCAAGCTCTCACCTGGGAAGGTGGGCAAAGGGCTTTCATCTCAATACAGCAGGAAAGATAGAGTCAGGCTCGGTCTGTGACAAAGCAGCTCGCCAGACCTCTCCCGTCCCCCTTCCTCCCTCAAATACCCAGAGGATTAAATGACTCTAATCTTGGGGGTAGGGAAATGGGAGCAGTCCATTCCAATCTCTTGACCAGCCGCGTGCCAAAGCCCAGGGCTGGTTGCACAACCCAAGCCTAAAACTGTTCACATCTGGGAAAAGCTGGATGCCTTCACCGACAGCACTCTCTGCTGGGGTCCGTCCATTGTCTGGGGTCCTCTCAGGAGGAGGTCGGGGGGTTCTGAAACGACTCTGAGGGAACACAGCTGTCCTCGGCTCTGCAAAGCCTGTGGATATGCTTGCTCAGGCTTCTGAGAATTATTTTTAGTAATTTTTTCCTGGTTAAAAAAGAATAAATGCTCATTCCAGCATTGCTAGTAATAGCCCAAACCTGGAAACAACCCATATGTCCAAATGCAGTAGAATGGATACTATATCAGCCACACAACGGGATACTATACAGTGATCAGAATGAATGAGCTTTGGGGCGCCTGGGTGGCTCAGTGGGTTAAAGCCTCTGCCTTCAGCTCAGGTCACGACTCAGGGTCCTGGGATCGAGCCCCACATCGGGGGCTCCTCCTCTCTCTCTGCCTGCCTCTCTGCCTACTTGTGATCTCTGTCTGTCAAATAAATAAATAAAATACTTAAAAAAAAAAAAGAATGAATGAGCTTTGTGTGAGAATGTTGAGCCAAAAAAAGAAGACACAAAAGGAAGATAGAGTGTGTTCCCATTCATGTAAAGTTCAAGACAGGCAAACTACCCTTTCGTTTAGGGATGCATACACGAATGGTTTCATAAAAAGCAAGGAAGTGACTGAAGGGGAAGAAAGGTTTGGGGAGGTTTCTGGCATGTTGGAAATATTATATTTCTTGCTCTGGGTGGGGTTTTGTTGTATAATATTAGATTTTACTTTGTATTCTATGTCGTTTTCAGAATGCATATGTCAGAATACAATTTTTTTTTAAGATTTTTAAATTTTTATTTATTTGACAGAGAGAGAGAGAGGTCACAAGGAGGAGAGAGGCAGGCAGAGAGAGAGGGGGGGAAACAGGCTCCCTGCCAAGCAGAGAGCCCGATGCGGGGCTCGATCCCATGACCCTGAGATCATGACCTGAGCGCAAGGCAGAGGCTTAACCCATCTGGTGCCCCTCAGAATACAATGTTTTTAAAAGATAGATCCAAAAAGGCCTAGGCCTATGATAACCTTTGCCTTTGATGAATCAAACGCAAAAGCAAACCTAATGTACACTGAAAACCACAAAACATCACTGAAGGAAATTAAGGACGACCTAAATAAAGGGAAAGACACAGCTAAGAGGATTTAGTATTTTTACAATAGCATTACCCCCCCCCCAATTTATATACGGATTCAAAGAAATCTCTTTCAAAATCCCAAGTGGCTTTTTTTTTTCTTTTTAAAGAAATGGAAACACTGACCCTCAAAGTGATACGGCATTGCAGGAGGCCCCAAATGGCCAGAGTTATATTGAAAAAGAAAACAACATTGGAGGACTCACACTTCCCCATTTCAAAACTCACTACAAAGCTACAGTAACCAACGACTGTTGTAGTGGGAAGGAAGGAAATACAGGTGTAAACTTTCATGAGCTGGGACTAGGCGCTGGGTACTTGGATAGGACACTGCACAGTGACCAAAGGGGAAAAAAATAGGTCCATTGGACATTGTCAAAATAAAAACTTTTGTACTTTCAAGGATATAGCATCAAGAAAGTGAAAAGACAACACAGAGAAGGGGAGAACAATTTGGAAGTCATATAGCTGATGAAAGTCTGGTATCCAGAAATATAAAGAACTGCTGCCCCTTGATACAAAAAACAAAACAAAACAAAAAGAGGCAAGGAAATGCAACAGACCCTTCTCCAGCAAGGAAGGATCAACCGACACATGGAAAGATGTCCCACCTCATGATGACCTAGAGAAATGCAAAGCAAAGCCACAATGAGGCACCACTTCCCACACCAGGAGGGCTGGAATCAAAAAGGCAGATGAGAAAAAGTGTTAGGGAAATGGAGAGAAAATTGGAACTCTCCTGCATTGGGGGAGGAATATAAAAAGTTGCAGCCGGTTTGAAAAACAGTCTGGTAGTTCCTCAAAAAGTTAAACACAGAGTTACCATATGACCAGCAATTCTATTCTAGGTAGTACCCCAAAGAATTGAAAACATGTGTCCACACAAAAACTTGTACACAGATGTTTATAACAGCATTACTCATAATAGCCAAAAAGTGGGCTATCAACATCTAAAAATAACAAATGTGGTGCGTGCATATAATGGAATCTTGCTCAGCATAAAAATAAATGAAGTATCGATACAGGCCACAGTGTGGATAAGCCATAAAAACGCCAAGTGAAAGAAATCAGTCACGAATGAGGACCTAGTATCTTATTATTTGCCCGGAATAGGCAAATCCACAGACACTGAAGGAGGGCTAGGAATCCCCGGGGGCGGAAGGGAGGGGGTAAACGGGGAGTGACTACTACCAGTTCCTTTTCCAAGTGATGAAACCCTTGGGGAATTAGATAATGACAGTTGCACAGACTTGTAACGGTTGCACAGACTTGTGAATATACTGTAAACTACGGAACTGCACACTCAAAGGGGCCAATTTTGTGGTATGTGAATGGTATCTCAATTAAAAAAAATAAGAAATTTTCAAAGAAGTAAAAACCAATAAATCGGGAATTAATATTTCACTACAAAAGAAACCCTAATAAGCTTGACTTTACTTTTTGACTTTATTTTTAAGAAATAAATGAAAACACTCCCTTCGCAAAGCAACCATCACTACCCTGTGAACAGTCCGGGTACCGCTGTACGAGGAAGGATGGTCACACTCCACGGTTTTTGGGCCACTAGTGGAGAGAACGCCTCGGCCCCTCACCCAGCGCACAACACCGCACACCAGCTGGCTGAACGGAAGGTAACACTAGCCCTAAAAATGCCAGCCCTTCCCTCTCCAGGACGTGATGTCCTAGCCATCTGGCTAGAGTACGGGTGGCCCTGGCGCGGGAAGGAGGCCACGGGCGCGGGGACGCGGCAAGAGACGTGGGAGCCACGGAGTGGGGGCTAGAGGGCGTGGGGGCGTGGCTCGGGATGGACGCTCGGGGGTCCAGGAGCCCCGCCACGAACCACGCGCTAAGGCCACGGGGTGGGCGGTGGAAGGCGCGCGGCCCCGGCCGGGGCGGGAGGAGGAGAGCTGGGCTGAGGGCGCGGGGTCGAAGGCGGAGCTCAGAGGACGCCAGGGGCTGGGCGGAGTGCGGAGGGCGCCGGGGGCGGGGGCGGGGCGCAGAGGACCCCGGGATCCGGGTTGGGCCGGGAGCGGGAGGCGGGGGCGGAGGGCGCCGGGGTCGGGGTGCAGAGGGCGCCGGGGTCCGGAGACCGCGGGCCGCCGCCGAGGGCGGGCCGCGGAGGGCTTAGGGGTGTGGGGCGGGGCGTGGAGGAGGCGAGGGGTGGAGCGCGGAGGCTGGGGCGGGGCGCTGGGCGGGGCGTGGAGGGGGCGGGCCGCAGGGCCGCGGGCCGGGAGGGACCGGGAGTGGCCGGGACGCGAGCCGTGGGCGCGTCTGTGCCCAGACGGCGGCGGCGGCGGGAGCCGCACGCGCGTCCCGGCCTCTGTCCCCGCGGCCCCGGCCCCCTGCCCGCCCGGCCATGCCGTCGCCCGCGCCGCCCACCGAGCTGCTGCCGTCGGAGCGCGCCGTGGTGCTGCTGTCGTGCGTGCTCTCCGCGCTCGGCTCGGGCCTGTTGGTGGCCACGCACGCCCTGTGGCCCGACCTGCGCACCCGGGCACGGCGCCTGCTGCTCTTCCTGTCGCTGGCGGACCTGCTCTCGGCCGCCTCCTACTTCTACGGGGTGCTGCAGGACTTCGCGGGCCCCTCGTGGGACTGCGTGCTGCAGGGCGCGCTCTCCACCTTTGCCAACACCAGCTCCTTCTTCTGGACCGTGGCCATCGCCCTCTACCTGTACCTCAGCATCGTCCGCGTGGCGCGCGAGCCTCGGGGCGGCCGCCTGCTCTGGGCCTTCCACGTCGTCAGGTGCGTGGCAGCGGCGCCTTCCCTCGAGTCCCCGACCCCCACCTGGGACCTGCCTGCTGCCCTGTGGCCCTCGCGCCTTCCTGGCACCCGCATCTTGGTCGGAGCCCTGGCTGGGGGCCCAGAGGGTCGTGTCTGCTCGTGTTCTGAGGCAGTCGGGGGCCGGCGGGAAGAGTTGGGCGGAGCGGTGGACCTGCCCTGAGCATCAGGGCAGAGGGCACCCCTTTGGGCCGGCTACGGAGCCCGAACCTCCCGGAGAGGTGCGGGGCCAGCGCTCGGCCCTCGTAAGTTGGAAGCACCTGGGGAGATGGCGAGGACACCTTATGCCTTTTGCCTCCTGCTTCCCTGCGTTCTGGCCATTTTTCATCTCTGCTGCCCATGGGGAGAAGCTCCTCCTTCCCAGGCTGAGGAGGGGAGATAGGTGCCACTTCAGGCTGGAGAGGGCGGCGGCGCCCAGTCCCACCCTGTTCCACAGTAGGTGTGATGCATTCAGCCACTCCCGGGCTGGCTACTGGTGGCCAAATGCAGTGTCTCAGCGGGAAGGTTTAAAGAGTATTGTCTTCAGTATTTTGCTTTTGCTCATCTCTAGACCCAGATGATCTGGACTTTCTAGGGTTCAGAACCTCTGAGGATGAGGTCAGTGGCAGGGGCTGGTCTGGAAGAGGGCCCCCAGGTGCCTGGAATCTATGACAGTAGAGTCAATGGAGGGCTTTGCCTGGCCCTGGCATTAGAGCACCTCATCAGGACACCTTTGCCTGTGGAAGGTCGCCCTTTTCCTGGTGTACTTTCCCCAGTCTGAACACCGATGGTGTCCTGCACTCCACGCAAGGCAGGAATCCTACAGGGCTCGTTGACCCTTGGCCCTCTCCCAGATAAGAGCACCCAGTACTGCCCTAATTATAGGACCTCGCTGTTAAATACTTGAGTGCTTTCCACGGGACTGAGGACAGTCAGCACTTTGGCAGAGACAGGTCACCTGGGTGTCACAACGGTGAGATCACAAGCCTGCAAGAGTCACTTGACCTCTGGGGCTCAGAGCTGCTGGATGAACGCCAGCTGGTCCCTGGGAAGCTTAAGTGACCTGCTCCTCAGCTGTTCATGTCAAAAGTTTTTCAGGGAGCCAGACAGGGCCTCAGATGCTGCAGAGACCCCCCCCGGGGCCCCCTTTCCTCCCCTTGCAGCTTCCCCTGCCCCCCGCCCCCCCTGCTGGCCTCTGTCTATTTCAGAGACCCAGTCCTGGGCAGTCTGGCTGGGCGTACACCAGAGTTCACATACACTTGAGAACGAGCCCCAGACTGGACTTTCCTTTGCCAAGAATCTCTTCTCTTTTTTCCCCCCGCTCTTAAAAAAAGAGTATTTAAAAGCAGTATATTTTTTAAATGATGGAGCAAATCTGATACATCTCCTGTAGAAAAGATGTATTTTCTAATGAACCTGAGTTGGGAGTTCCTTCCTTTCAGTCCTAGAGGTGTTTGGTATGATGCTGGGAAAAGGCCTTCTCAGAAGCCAATTGGGTCCTCTGTGCTAGCCACGAAAAAGAAGGGAGTTGTTCATCTTGTCCTCAGAATGTGATCCATCAACTTCTCAAAAAAAATTACCAGGCTGCCTGGGTGGTTCGGTTAAACCTCCAACTCTGATCTCAGCTCAGGCCTTGATCTTAGGGTCGTAAGTTCGAGCCCTACACTGGGATCCACACTGGACAGGGAGCCTGCTTTAAAAAAAAAAAAAAAAAATTACCTATATCCAAGCTACAAAGGGAGTTTGATAATTTGTTCTCTGGAGTTCCCTTCAGAAGTTAGCTCTCAGCACCTTGCTGGTCTAAGAGAATTGATAGAAAACCCGTCTGACAGGTTCATTTATTGACCTAGATCCTCCCAGGCTGTAATGCTAATGACCTTACTGAGGGCTCTCTAGTGGCTTTCTTTGGAGGATGAGTTTAAAATGGTTAAAGACCTGTTGGCCTGAGAAATCTCGTCTTCAGACAGAGACTCCTCAGTCATCCACTTGTAACCAGCTCAGCCTGCTGAGGATGGGTCCTCGTCAAACCTTCAGTCTGGGAAGGCATTTTAAAACGTGACAGCGCAGAGGTTGAGAATGTCTGTTGGAGTTTTTATGAAATTATTTTTTTTTAAGATTTTATTTATTTACTTGACAGACAGAGATCTCAAGTAGGCAGAGAGGCAGGCAGAGGGATGGGGGGGAAACAGGCTCCCCGCCGAGCAGAGAGCCCGATGCAGGGCTTGATCCCAGGACCCTGAGATCATGACCTGAGCCGAAGGCAGAGGTTAAACCCACTGAGCCACCCAGGCGCCCCTGAAATTATTTTTTTTTAAAGATTTTATTTTTAAATGGTCTCTACACCCAAATTGCCACCCAAACCCCAAACCCCAAGATCACGAGTCACATGCTCTACCGACTGAGCCAGCCAGGTGCCCCTGAAATGTTCAAAAAAACAAAAAACACAAATATCCTGGTAAATGGCCAAAGGAGACATTGCGACAAAAGAGTCAGAATGGTTCATAAATATATAGGGGAAAGTTTCTCCCATTAATAGCCAAAACAATACAAATTATAACATTGAGGTACATTTTCTTATTAAATTGGGAAAAAATAGGAAAGCGGAATACTAATGCGATAAATGCTGGTAAAACTTATTTTCCGACATTGTTATTGGCAGTGGAAACTGGGATAATCCTCATAGAAAGTATCTGGTTTGTACCCTTTGATCCAGTAATCCTATTTTTAGGGACCCTCTCTAATGAGATAATCCAAAATACATTCAAAGCCGTAGATACAAAGGAGTTTGTGTGGGAATTTGGAAGCAACCTGAACGTCCAAAATATACGGGAACAGAGGGTTACTAACTGTACCCCACAGGAAACGTTACGTAGCCATCAGTACTGGCTGTGAACATGATAGAATGTTAAATGAAAAAAAAAAAGCCATCTCTAAAACTGGACCACGGAAAGCAGGAGACCAGATAGGATCCTACACCACACCCCTTCCCAGAAAGGACCTGGACGATGCACGACCCCCTCAGGCCCCATCGTAATACCTGAGCAGGTTCCCTTTACAGAAAGACTTTTTTTCTTTGCCCACTGGGGAAGGAGGGCAACTTAGACTTTATGCTCAAGGAAATGGCATTTTATCATGAGTTGCGTCTGGCTCCGGAGTTCTTGTAAAGTGCCGGTCCATTCTGGAGCTCATTGGTCACCAGTAGTCTTGTGCTGGGCAGGACGGTCACCCTCTAGTCACAGCTCACGAGATTTGCCCGAGCTCACAAAACCATAAATGGTTGTGGTCTCAGGTTAGAACTCCAAGGGTCGGTCCTCCATTTATGATCCCGTCTTGTCTCTTGGCCTGAGGATAATTCTTAAGGTTGGGATATCATTACACAATTTATTTGTAACTTTCCAGATTTCTGCCGTTACAAACATGGTATCACATTGGCTTCTGTCTTCTGTGTTTATTTTTCTGGAGCCATTTAAGAGTATAGACTGATGACCTCAGAACCCCTAAATCCTTTGGTATTTTTCCAAAAGAAAGGGACCGTCTCTTAGGTGAACACGTACACCTTCCAGAAGCAGGACAATGGTATCGCCCGGAACAATGCTGTTATCGGAGAGAGGACTTTACCAGGGATGTTGTCTCTCCTGCCAGTGTCCCCAGTGGCAAAGGGACACCCTTGGCTTGTGTCTGACTTAGTTGTCCGGTCTCTCTCTTGTCCGGCGGTCCGCAACAATTGTTTTTCCTTGGTGTTTCAGGACACTGACGTTTTTGAGAGGCGCAGGCCTGTGGTTTTGCGGAAGGTCCCTCTGCTGGGCTCTCCCATGCTTCCCCATGGGTGGTTGCAGGTTCTTCACAGGGACTGGAATCCCATGGAAAAATCTTTGCATTGCTCCCTCCCCGGGGACTTGGGTTTGTTCTGCCTCTGGTGGCAGGAATTCTGATGACCTGGCGAAGGTGTTTCCTGCTGGTTTTACAGGGTAGTTACTGTCCTCCCTTTTGGTAATGAAAAATACCTCGAGTATATAAAGACCTTCCTACTCCTCAGACTTTACCCACAAGGTTAGCACACGTCCAATCTGACAGTATTCTGAAAGTGAATTTCCTGTTTTTTTGCTGCCTTTGTAAGGTTGCATGAGAATACTTAGCATCCAAGGGAAAGTCCTGGGTTAAGACGTCCCTCCCTGTCCACTGGCCGTGAGCCGTTGAGGCAGCCTGGTACAGAACCCCCTCACCCCGTATTTCACAGTCATGTGCATGTGCATCTGGGAGCGTTCACGCTACTCACCTGAGAAGATGTCCAGGAGCTCAGGGCGCCTCTCCCCGGACCAGGCGTTTTGGGGTGTCCTGTGAGCAGGGGAGAAAGACTGGGCTGAGGGGGGAGCCTCATTGCCTCAAATCAGAAGAAAGGGTCCTGGCCAAGCCAGCCAGATGAGGCAGCCATAGGCTTTCTTCAGGCACCAGGTGGGAATGGGTGTGCGCATGACCCATGGGCCCACCCACGCTCTGGAGGTTTGCTTGGGGATTCTAGGGGAAGAGTCTGTGGTTCCCAAGTTCGCCATCAAGACCGCTGCTGCAGGGAGTGGGAAGTTCTAATGGAGACAAAAGGGGAAACACGGGGCCAGGAAGGGGAAGGTGCCTAAGCTCTTTGATGGGGAACTAGCTCACTGTGGGGCCCGGTGACGAGGCCCCAAGCAGGTGCGTCCGAATGGGGGAGGCATGTGTTAGCTGCCGGAACAGCACCCCATGTCGCTCAGGGCTCCCCAGAATGATGAGAGTTGAACTGGCTTTGCTTTTGCCCCCTGAGAAGTGTTCAGAGGCCACTGCTGCCTTGTGAGGTCTCTATGTGATGTTTTGTGTGCACGGGATGAGGCTGTGAGAGAGAGAGCAGAGGCTGCCCTTGACCTCTGACCCACTCGGCTGGGACCTGAGCCGTGTCTCTGAGGGCGGCAGGTGGCTTCCCGATGCCCACCCGCTCCAGGCCGCTCGGGAGTGTGTGCTTACCAGTTCCTTTGCACACCCCACTCCCTTCTGTGGCTGATGCCACAGACTGACCTTGTGGTGGCCTGGCCAATGGCTGGCCGGCGCCCTGAACTTCTCCCACGACCTACGCCTCTGCGCCACACTCAACAATAAGTGCCCTTTGTTCGGGGAAGAAACCTCCGGGCAGCCCCCGGCCTTGTGATTCCTTCCACCAGGCCTGGCTCACGGCAGCTGCGCTATGCTCTGGGCCCAGCTCTGTCTTGCTCCCAGGAGCTCTCTAAATTGGCACATTGTTGCCCGATGGTTTTGTTCTCAAAGCATTTTTTTTTTTTTTTTTTTTGAGTTGACCTGTGTGGCTTTCCATAGGCCACACAGCCCAGGGGCCAGGCCCTGCTGTTTGGGGGAGAAGACCCTTCTGTTTCTTTCCTAGCAGGTGCCCACCCCCTTGTGGAAAGATCTGTAGGCTGAGTGAGGTTTGGGGTGAGGTGGAAGTGCGAGAATCTGACAGTGGAGGCGAAGGAGTGAGCAGACCTGGTAACCTCATCCCCGCCCCGACCCTGGGGCAGAGGTTCCAGAGACCGTGGGTGGGAACATCCCCATCTGAGCAGAGCCGGGGACTCCGAGGGAAACCCAGAGCATCACCGTCCGGAGACAGGCCCCCTCCTCGGGGGCACCGGGTAGATGCCTGGGAATTCAGGTACCGGGGATGGCTTCCCGGCCACCCGGCTCACTGTGTGGTGCTTCTGGTCCTGCTCCTCTGGAGGAGACTGAAAACCAAAAAGATGCTGGGGCGCCTGGCTGGCTCAGTCAGAAATGCGTGCAACCCTCCATCTCAGGGTCGTGAGTTCAAGCCCCATGTTGGGCACGAAGCCTCCTTTTAAAATAAATAAATAAATAAAAATAAAGACAAAAGGATGCCACGTTCCAAAGCAGAGCTCAGCTCGTGAGAGACCTGACTGGCTTTTTGTCTGTTTACCTTTCCCCCCTAAGCTTGCTGAGGGACCCCACCCACTCTGTCAGCCCGGCTCTGGTGGGGTCCCTGGGCAATGGGCACCTGGGTCTCCCCCGCAGTTCGTAGAAAGCCTCTCTTTGTCTACTGGGGCTGCCCTACCAATGTGCCACAGCCGAGTGGCTTAAACGAGAAAAGTCCATTTTCTCACAATCCTGGAGGCTGGAGGTTGGAGATCGAGGTTGACAGGGCTTTCCTCTGAGGACTGTCTCCGTGGCTTGTATGTGGCCGTCCACACCCCATGTCTTCCCATGGTCTTCCCATTGTGTGTGTGTGTGCGGGGGTTCCTGATCTTTTCATATAAGGATGGCGGTCAGGCTGGGTTAGTGCTCACCTTCCAGAACATTCTATTGGTCACTTTAAAGACCCCCATCTCCACCTACAGTCAGATCCTGAGGTACCAGAGGTTAGGACTTCAGCATAGGAATTTGTTGGAGGGGGTACACAACTCAGCTCTTAACAGCCTTTGAGGGCGGATGAGGCTGACTTGGAGTCTGGCCTCGGTTTCCGGGTGAACCCAAGGGAGGGGCGTGGACATTCTCTCGGAGAAGCTCTTGGTGTCCCTCCAAGTGGGGGATTATGCTCCAAGTGTGGTCTCCCAGGCTACCTCCAACCCGATGACCCCAGCCCTGCTTCTCCTCAGTCTGAGTCACAGGTTTGGAGAGAAGGGGACCAAACACCGTTCACAGCATCCCCTGCCCGTGGTCCCGTGGCTTCCTTCAGCGAAGCTGCCAGTTCAGTCCCTGGTTTCAGTCCTGAGTGGGGCACCCTCTCCTCCAGCCGTCTAATCCCATCTCCCCAGCCCGACTTCGTCCGGAGTCTCTGAACATTTGAGCTCAAGGCCCAGCATCTCCTAATGTGCATAGCTCTGGGGCCACCTTTACAATCTGAGATCTAGAAGGTGGGTCGCGAGCATGGAGACGAGGCAGGACGGCTCCCTGGCAGGTCTGGTCTTGCCACATCCCAGCATCACGGTGATCCCTCCAACCACATGTTTTCTAGGTCATAATCAGCTAAAGTCCTTGGTCTTTTTCATGTGCTATTATTCAGTGATATTGGTTTGGATTTTGTTAATGTTTTCGTTGCTGGCTTCTTTGGGGGGGCAGGGAAAAAACTATTACATGGTATGTGACGGAAGATGGAAATGTGCATTTCTGGAATGCAGGGGTCTTGTCCCACATGTCTTTGTGGAGTGCTTTCTAGATTCACGGTGCCTACAGCTCAGGCTGGCCCCGTGGCCGGAGCATCGCTTGGCTTATCTGAGGTTGCCAAAAATACTGACTTTCTCCTTACTCTTCAGATGGAGAAACTTGGGGCATCTTCAGCAAATTACCCTTTTTCTATCCTCTGTCCATTGGCGTCCTGGAGCCAGCTGGGGAGACCCAGTTATTAAATTTTAGGACATTTTAGGAGCTGATTGTTAAATATAATCATTAATAAAAACAAATTATATAAACTTATAGTAAGTTGTATTAAAAAGTAGTAAAAATAGGAAAAACTACATTTTTAAAAAGATTTTATTTATTTGTTTGAGAGAGAGAGAGTGTGCAAGAGCATGAGCCGGGGGGTAGGGCAGAGGGAGAGGGACAAGCAGACTCCCCGCTGAGTGTGGACCCCGAGATCATACGTGAGCTGAAGGCAGATGCTTAACTGACTGAGCCACCCAGGTGCCCCACTAAAAACTACATCTTAATTACTTTACTTTTATCTGTGAATTATTTACAACTCTTATATCTGTGGTATGGAAATACTATCAGAAATACTGTACATCTGTCTCCAGCCACATGTGCTGATGGCTTGAAATTAGTCCTAGGGGGAATATTTGCCCTGTGGAGAATGGCAGACACGACAGATGAGGGCTTGGTTTGTTGTTCCGCTGATTGTGTAGAACAGAGGTCAGCAGACTTTCCCCGTAGAGGACCAGAGCAGGTGTTATCTGCTCTCTATTGCGACTGTTCAACTTCTGCCCGTGTAGCCTGAAAGCAGCCCAAAACGATACACAAAGGAATGAGTGTAAACGAGGCTGTGTTGCAATAAAACTTTATTTAAAAAAGTAGAAAGCACACCTCCAGCCAGATTTGACCTGAGGGATGGAGTGTGCTGGACCCCTTCTCTAGACTTCAGGTGATGGAGAAAAAGTCAGTAGGGAAGATGATACTTAAAAGTGCTGCTTGTGTGAACTTCGGAGGTGGTACCCACACGGGGGGCCGGCGGGAAGCCGGGTATTCAAGGGTGTGAGAAGAGGCGGTATCATGGAGCAGGAATAGAAAAGAAAAGAAAAAATACTCTTCCAGGGCTGGGAATATTTGCTCCCACAAGGAAATCACTCCCTGGTCACCCTTTGTCTCGTCCCTTAGGTCTTCCTTTTTTCACATGATTCTTACATGTGAAGGAAAATGAAAACACAACCAGCTTTCCGTCCTGAAACTATTTTCATTTCATTTCAATCAACACGTTCCGTGAGGCTCGGGTGGCTATCCGGAATCCGCCACTAGGGTCGCAGCGTGTTGTGTGATTACTTGCAGACTGGGTGCCTCTGGGTGCCTCTCGTCTTTCCTGTCAGTTAAAGTAATAAATGTCCGCGTGCAAGCATACATCCGTGCACACGCACACGCGCACAGACACGTCTGTGTGTGGAACCTGTTGCTAAGCGTTACCAGCACCACAAATCACAAGTCTGCAGAGCCTGCTTGGCTGGGTCATTAGATTCTCCTCCCTCCCACTCCATTCCCACCCCTCCCTGGTATTACTTCTTCTTACCACCTCCCACTGAAATACCTCTCGAGCAGCTTCTGGCCACACGTGCTTAGATTCAAATAGTGACTCTGATTGATCAGCCCACATTCTTTTTTTTTTTTCTTTAAGATTTTATTTATTTGACAGAGAGAGAGATCACAAGTAGGCAGAGAGGCAGGCAGAGAGAGAGGGGGAAGCAGGCTCCCCGCTGAGCAGAGAGCCCAATGTGGGGCTCGATCCCAGGACCCTGAGATCATGACCTGAGCCGAAGGCAGAGGCTTAACCCACTGAGCCACCCAGGCGCCCCAGTCAGCCCACATTCTTTACCCGTGAAAGCCCTCTCTTCCTGTTGGGTCTTCTCTCTGGCTATTTCCCAACATAAACTTAGCTCCAGGCGCACCCACGTCAGAGAGGAAATGCATCACTTTGTAGATTTCTTAACCACAATGAGAGCCCAGAGTCACGAAATGGGGTCTGTCTCCAGGTGGGGCCCAGGTGTCCTGCGAGGGCCACCAAGATGCTGAGGAAGGAGAAATCACTGCCTATGAGTGGGCTCCTTCCTCCTGCATGTCTGCCCTGCGTGCTTCCTTCCAGCCCCGAGGGCACCTCTCCGCTCCCGGGCAGCCCCCTGCAGGGTGAGGTGCCCTCCACACCAGGCTTTTTCTGGTCAGTCGGTCGTAGGGTTCCTTGGAGGAACCCAGTAAACCATAAGGTGATGAGTACAGTTTTAGTACTTTAAAAGCCTTTTACTTGGGCGCCTGGGTGGCTCAGTCTGTTAAGCATCTGCCTTCGGCTCGGGTCATGATGCTGGGGTCCTGGGATCGAGCCCCACATCGGCGGGGGGGAAAATCCCTGCTCAGTGGGGAGCCTGCTTCTCTCTCTCCCTTTGCTCCTCCCCCCTGCTCACGCTCTCTCTCTCTCTCTCTCAAATGAATAAATAATCTTTAAAAAAATAAATAAAAGCCTTGTACTTCTTTTTCCGTGACAATGGCATCCTTGCAGTGAATAGTTGAGGAGTGAATCGGGGAAGGCTGTCTCCTCCACTGGCCTCAGACTTCGTTCATTCAGCAGGTCCTTGCTTGGCCCCCGCCAGGTGCCAGGCGCTGTTCTAGATGCCGGAAAGTGCAGGGCACCTGCCCTCACGGAGCTCATAGCTGGGACATACGTTGTCTCCAGACCCCAGCACGCCGTGAATTGTTAAGCGGTAACCCTGTATTGTGACAACAGTTTGACACTAATCTGTATCAGCTTCACAAACAACCAATAGATCGAGCATTTAAAATGGACAAACTCCTGGGGGTAACTTCGTCCCTTTCTCGTAAAGCTTTAACTTCTGTGGGTTTGTTGTCCCTTCTGTGCCTTTGTGACCTCAAGGAGGACATGCTGCTTCCCGCCTCCCCCGCCTTCCCCGCTGAGGGGGGAGAGTGGCTGCTGAGGGTGAGGTGGCTCTGCCCTCATGCCCTCATCTGGGCCCCCAGAGGCCAGTATGGGAAGGGGGGCGGGTCAGACAGGCACCTCCGTTCTGAAAGTGCCCAACGCAGAGTCCTTCCCAGGCCCAGGGAGTTGGCTTTCTCTGTGCCGCACAGCCCCGCAGCACCTGGAGAACCTGATTGAACACAGCACTTCTACTCATTTTGGCAAGACTAACATGCAGCTGTGGTCTCATCATTGTTCTAGAACTTTCTCTCAAAAAGTTGCTCCATCAACTCAGGGCATGCAACTTTTGATCTCAGGGTTGTGAGTTTGAGCCCCATGTTGGGGGGTAGAGATTCCTTAAGTAAAAAAAAAAAAAAGAAGAAGAAGAAGAAGAAAAGAAAAAGAAAGAAAGCCACTGTTCCTTACACAGAGCTCTCAGCATATAACCGATTTCTTTCTTTCTTTTTTTTTATACAACCGATTTCTGAGCTGAGTGTCTCACTGATGACAGGTTCCTGCTTATACAGGGCCTGTCATGTACGCTGGCTGTTTATACACTGCCAGCGACTGACCTGGGCCATGGGCCCGCGTGCGCGCTCCCAGGGGCAGAGACGGCACAGGCCCTCCAGGCCGGAATCCTGGGACGTCCGACATGACTCAGGACCGCAGTCAGACCCACTGACACACTTACCCAGTCCCGCGTGCCAGACATGCTCCCCTCGGTTTATTCCCATAGTGACCTGCTCTCTCCTAGGCACCGTGCCTGTCCCCACTTTGTGGAGAAAAACGTGTCGAGGCCGAGTGGGGTCAGGGCCAACTCTGGCCCTCCTTCTTGCCTGGTGCCACCACGAAGCCTGGGTGTCCCCCTGGCCCGTGTCAAATGCTTCGCAAGCAGACCCATGCGGGGACACTGGGAAGCTCCTTGGGGCTTGGCATTATCTGGCCGTGTTGCCATCAGGGGAAGCTCTTGAAAAGTCAGCCTGGCACTGCCCAAAGGGGGGGTCCCTGTGCCAGGCCTGATGCTTTGGAGGCCCCCCCTGTGATCTTGGCTAGGAATACCCCTTCTCAGAGAGCAAGGAGCCCTCAGGTCCGGAGAGATATGGCTACTACCCAAGCCCCAGTCCCCCTTCTAGATCCTGCTGCAGGTGCGCAGGACCCCAGAAGTCCCTGCTGCGGCAAAGCCAGGCTGCCACCGTGTACACCCCCGCCAGACCCAGGCGGCCAAGGGGGCTGTGTGGGTGAGACACAGGCGCAGGCCACTCTGGCGGCAGGAGGGAGCTGCCCTCCTCGAGCCACAGCCCTCTCACGCCCATCTCCAAGAGGCCCAGCAATTCTAAATCAGAACTCGGCCTCCGAGGGGCTGGGGGGTGTGTGGGTCCAGGCAGGAGGCCAGGACATCCCTGCGTCCTA
This sequence comes from Enhydra lutris kenyoni, assembly GCF_002288905.1. Lineage (NCBI taxonomy): Eukaryota > Metazoa > Chordata > Mammalia > Carnivora > Mustelidae > Enhydra > Enhydra lutris. The sequence goes on from NW_019154122.1 coordinate 13,585,889, forward strand.
TTCCCCCGGCTCTGTGACAGTAGGGTGGGCCTGCGGGACTGGGGGGCGAGGGCAGTTGAGGACCCCTCCCCCACTTTCTCCAGGGATGCTGTGTGGTCCAGGGTTTGGGGGGGGCGGCCCGTGGCTTTGCCCCTTTTGGCTCTGCTGGGAGCAGGGCCTGACCGGGGCTGCCCCATGTGCCTATTGTCCCTCAGCTGGGGCGTCCCGCTGGTCATCACTGTAGCTGCTGTCGCTCTAAAGAAGATCGGCTATGACGCGTCGGACGTGTCCGTCGGCTGGTGCTGGATCGACCTGGAGGCGGAGGACCGCCTGCTGTGGATGCTGCTGACCGGGAAGCTCTGGGAGATGCTGGCTTACGTCACGCTGCCCGTGCTCTACTTCCTCATCAGGAAGCACATAAACAGGGCGGTAGGTGCCTGTGACCGCCCCCTCCCCAGGCCCCCAGACCACAGCTCTGGGCGGCTGTGACGCCCTAGCACCTGCTGGGCTCCGCCACTCAGGACAGGCCAGGGGCACACCCCATGGCCATCAGGTTTGCTAGTTATGCAGTCCCGGAGGGAGTGGGTCCTGTCGCTCCTCCGTTGTGGACAAGGAACCAGAGGCCAGCAGAGGCGAAGGGGCTCCCCAGACTCACCCAGCCCCTGAGGCCCAGGCCTTGTGCGTGGAGTCTGGGAGAGGAGCGCCCAGCCTGTCTGGGCACAGACCTCTACTGCCCCCTCCTGGCAGGCCTCCAGGCTTGCGCCACCTCCAGGGGAGTGCATCCCAGCAGCTGAACTGAGATGCCCTTGAGAGACGGGAGCTTGGCATTTTGTACTGTGACACGGACTCCACACCATGTCCCCTGTGGCCACGGAAGGTGGGTCATACACATAGACTCTTCAGGGTCTCAGGAGCTCAGAGAGCAAGAGCTGGGCTGGCTGGAAAGTCCAGGCAAGAAAGTTTTTCCTCTGACGACGTGGCCAGATGATTCCTTGTCCTTAACTGCGTGGCTGACGGGTCGCAGCGGGGCGCTGCACGGGGACGGGGCGGGAGCACCGAGGGGGCGTCCGAATCCGGGCCCCAGGGTGCTGCGGCTGTTCTGTTTGGGGCTTTGTCTTTGCCCATTTCTCAGGGGCTGAACTGCAGGGGCATGTGTCCCCTGTCTTGGGTCTTTCGCAGCATCCTGTGACATGGCAGCCGTTTCTGAGTTTGTAGGGTACTTCCCACGGCTGACTGTGCTCCCGCCTGTGGCTTCTGGGTCTAGACTTCAGGTTCTCTTTTCACTCAGAAAGTCCACTGCCTCCCCACCTGCCTGCCACCCTCTTCCAATACCGCGGGGCTTACCAACAGGCCTGAAATCTGTCTTCTTGCTGGTCTCCTGCCTGGGCCGGGAACACCCTTCTTGGCTCCTTTTTTGCCCTGGGAAGGTTCTGGACGCCCAGGCTGCCCCTCTGCAGCTGCCCTTCTGTGGGCCTCTCTTCTTCCTTGGCCTTTGCGGGGAACCTGGGGCCATGTGTGGGAGGCCAGGGGGAGAACGAGTCCTCTCTCAGAGCTCTGCAAGTGTTTTCCAGAAAACGGGAAGACTAGTGGGCAGTGAGGTGTAGGGGTTGTTCTCTGCCTCTAGCTAGGAAGGAGAGCTAAAAATAAGTCCCTCTGGGTGGCTCTGTTGGTTAAGCTTTGGACTCTTGGTTTCAGCTCAGGTCATGATGTGGGGGAGGAGGAGGGAAATCAAGCCCTGAGCCAGTCTCAGTGCTGAGCACAGATTCTACATCAGATTCTCTTTCCCTTCCCCTCTGCTCCTCCCCCCCACCCCACCCCTGATCATGCACCCCCCTCTCTAAAATAAACAAAAATAAAATTTTTAAAAAAGATTTTTATTTATGTGATAGAGAGCACATGTAGGGAAAGCAGCAGGCAGAGGCAGAGGGAGAAGCAGACTCCTCACTGAGCAGGGAGCCTGATACGGGGCTCGATCCCAGAACCTGGGATCACGACCTGAGCCAAAAGCAGAAGCTTCACCAACTGAGCCACCCAGGCACCCCAAAAATAAAATCTTAAAAAAAGGAAAAATAAGTGAACTGGAGCGAACTTTGCAAAGAAGAGGACAGCCGCCCTGCTCCCCTGTGCCCTCACAGCACCCCTGCCAGGCTGCTCTAAGCCCCAGGGGAGGAAGGCAGGAAGCAGGTGCTGAGCAGGGCAGCCTGGGTGCTCAGAATGTCAGTGTGTGTGACTTCTCCCCTCACCTGGGCTATCACAGGACACAGGACCAGGCTCAGAAACACATCTCTGTTATGAGCAGTTGCATCTATTTTTTTTTTAAGATTTTGTTTATTTATTTGAGAGGAAGAGACAGAGACAGTGAGAGCAGGGAGGAGAGGGAGAAGCAGATTCGCCACTGAGAAACGAGCCTGATACGGAACTCAGTCCTAGGACCCAGGCACCATGACCTGAGCCAAAGGCAGATGCTTAATAACTGAGTCACCCAGGTGTCCCTGCATCTGTTTTTACAAATTCAGTTGAGATCTGGAAATGGAGCTTCCTGCCTTCCTCTCACTGAAGGGTGTTCTCAGGAGTAGGGAAGCCCAAAGCCTGTGCCTGCTCACTTTCTTCTGCCCCAGTTTTGGATGGAGCCCCTCCTTTATAGCCTTTGCCCTGGGGGAGCTTGCATTCTAGAAGGGGAGGGCAGGACGATAATAAGTAACAGGCCTGATAAATAAGGATGAATGCCACCTAGGAAGGAGGATGGTAAGAGTTACAAAAAAACAGGCAAAAATAAAGAGCAGAATCTGGGGACAGGACAGTAGTAGGGAAATAACCTATGCACTTGAAATGGGATTGTCAGGAGGCGTCCTCCAGAGGGCGACATTGTGCAAAGGAGCGAAGAAGGTGAGAGAGTGAGCCTCCGGGCAGATGGGAAACGGCACTCCAGATGGGAACAGGTAGTGCCAAGGCCCTGTGGTAGGGTGTGCCGGGGGAATATGTTTGGGGAATAATGAGGAGGCCTGTGTGGCTGGAGTAAATGAGGCGAAAGCAGTAAGAATGAGGTCAGAACTAGACTAGAGTCTGAGACCTTCAGGTAGAACTGAATCTGACTTAGGTTTCCCAGGAACCACGCTGCTTCCAGGCTAAGAAGACTGCAGCAAGAAGGAGTTTGGGTGTGAGGGCGACGGGAGAAGACAGCTAAGACAGACTTGCCGCTGCCCAGAGGAGTGGTGGTGGCACTTGGATCGGGCTGGTGGCAGTGGCAGTGGACAGGGCATCGGGGTTCTGGCTCTCTTTTGAAGGTGGAGCCTGCAGGTCTTGGCCAGAGGAGGGACATGGGTGACAGCAACAGGAGAGAGTTTGCGGCCCCGGGCACCTGGAAGGATGCGGGTTTGTTGGCCGAGGTGGGGCAGTGCGCGCTAGGCCTGGGGGTCAGGATCCGGCGCGGCGCCCTGACACCAGAGATGTCAGCCGTGGCTCAGACCCCCGCACGGGGCTGCGCAGCCCGCCGTGCTCACCCCTGTTCTCCGCATCGCCTGTACAGCACGAGGCCCTGTCGGAGTACCGGCCCATCCTCTCCGAGGCACACCGGCTGCAGCGCCACGCCTCTGTGGCCGACAAGAAGCTGATCTTTATCCCACTCATCTTCATCTGCCTCCGGGTCTGGAGCACCGTGCGGTTCGTCCTGACCCTCTGTGGCTCCCCGGCCGTGCGGTCACCAGTGCTGGTCGTTCTGCATGTATGTGGGCCTGCCCTCCCCGGCCCTTGCCTCTCCCCTGCCCCCACCCCAACCCCGGGAAGGGTGAGTGCTTCCCAGTGCACTGGCTGGCAGGGATCCTGGTTCCCTGCCTGAGCCAGGGAGCCTTAGTGAGAGAAGGGGGGAAGGGCAGTGAGGCTGTCCTACGGCCTAGGAACATGAAGGGGCTCTCCAGGGGCCTGGGAGTGATCCTGTCCTTCCCACCCCAGAAGGCCTGCACATAGGGGTCGCAGACCAGCCTCAGCGGGGGGGAGGACAGGTTCTGGGGTCCGCAGCCCTTCCCAGTCTCCTTATGTGTGCACGTCCGCCCCCCTCCAGCCCTGGCACTCGTGCCTCTCCTCTTCTCCCCAACAGGGTATTGGGAACACGTTTCAGGGCGGTGCCAACTGCATCATGTTCGTCCTCTGCACCCAGGCCGTCCGAACTCGGCTCTTCTCCCTCTGCTGCTGTGGCTGCCTCTCCCAGCCTTCTGCCGAGAGCCCGGCTGGCCCTCCCAAGGCTCCTGCATTCTCCAAGACAGGAGAATCTCAGGGATCCAGACACACCCCGGATGAACTTCCAAGGACCTGAGCTTGCCCCTTCCTGGTTCTGTGCACAGGTGCTGCCTACCTGGGGACACGTGCTTCTGTGAGTCCCAGCCGCAGAGAGTGGGGGCAGGCACCCACTGGTGCTTGAAGCCTTCTGCTTTTGAAGCTCTTGACCCCCCTTGTGGGGGAGCGGCCACAGACTCAGCTGCTTCTACCTCCTAGACCCTTAGGTGGCACAGCCCCACTCCCACCTGTGTCCTTCTGCACGTGGGAGCACTTGGCCTGCATGAGGGTCGGCAGTGAGATCGGCACGTGATCACTGTCAGGTTGCCTACCACAGGGCCTTTGCACTAGCTGTTCCCACAGCTGACCACACAGCACTGTTTACAATTCGAGGGACCCACACCTAGGGGAAAAGCACAAAGAGATATATATGTATAACATGTAACATGCACCCGTCCTAAATAAAATGCCAGGGGTTACCCCAGGTGCATCCCCCAGTTAGATGTCGCGAAGCTGATTTTTGGTTTGTCAGAACATTGAGATTGCCCAGAGAGCCCAGCTTTTCTTGGATAGCTTTGCTGGCCAGCAAAAGAGCCAGTTCCCTTTAACTAGGTGGAAGGTTCCCATGAGGTTTCTGGGCATCTGGTCTCCTTGGGACCTCCAGATCCAACCCTTGATGCAAATTGCGCTTGACTTGCCAGTCTAGGCTAGAACCCAGACTCCTGCCTGCCTCCACCAGTCTCTTTAATACCCAGTTCCCTTCTCCTTCAGGAGAGCTGGAACAGGGACAGGAAGAGGCATTGCAGGGAATCCCAGTGGATGTCGGATGCCTCCTAAATCCTGGACGGGCGAGCTGGGGAGGGATGTGGCTGATTCACTTCCTGGCCTAGTTTTTCATAGGGTGACCAGAGAGTTGGTGAATGACCCAAATAACAGATTCCTCCAGAAGGTGAAGCTTTGGGGGTTGGGTTGGGTGAAGTGACACACGTGTCGTGGGGTGATTATTTACATTTAAAAGAAAAGGATAAAAAATAAACCCGTATCTCTATAGTCATGGCTCTTCCACCAACATTTTCCTGTTCCTTCAGAAAAACGTTTCTCTATTGAGTCACAAGCCGCTGGCTAAGGCGGCAGTGTCACGGCAGGCGGCTTGGGGAGGAAGAGCACAACTTCAGCCTACCGGTGGCCCTCCCCTGGGTTCGGTCAGAACTCTACCAAACCGAAGTGATCTTCTGAACCAGTCAGATGGTTCTGGATTAAAACCAGCCTCACCATACTGTGGATCTCCATTTTATTCTCCAAACCAAAATCTGTCACAGGAAGAGAGTCTGAAAGAAAGAGTCGTCAACAGAGCTATATCCAAAATGCTCATTTTCGGTTTCCTTTTTTTTAAGTTTTCTTTATGAAAATCATCCGGTGATCATCACCCTTACGACTCACCATAAGCCCTGGGCGGCCCTACAGAAAGCTACTTGCCGGTAGGCCAATCTCTTCTTCTTCTTTTTTTTTTTTTTAAGATTTTATTTATTTGTTTGAAGACAGAGATCACAAGTAGGCAGAGAGGCAGGCAAAGAGAGAGGAGGAAGCAGGCTCCCTGCAGAGCAGAGAGCCTGCAGGGGCTCGATCCCAGGCTCTATCCCAGGACCCTGAGAGCATGACCTAAGCTGAAGGCAGAGGCTTTAACCCACTGAGCCACCCAGGCACCCCCCCCCCCTTTTTTTTTTAAGATTTTAGGTAGGCCAATCTCCTTACAGAAATGGCCAAGATAAGGGGAATCCAGGGACCCCCTAGAGACGGTCGGGCAGATCATGGGCCCATAGCTGGTAAAGACCCTCACGTTAGCTTCTGGGACGGAGCCGACATTCAGGAAATTGCTTGTCGCAGGAAAGAAAACGGTTCAGAGCTGAGTTGGCCTGCGGGCCGCGGAGCCTGCGGTGAGAACAAAGCCTGCTCGGAAGGGGGCCCCAGAGTCTGGCCCAGCCGGCAGTGCTGGCTGCCCGGCCCGGCGCGGCTCCCGCAGGACTGGCCAGGCCTGGACGTCCGCCCGCAGGCCGCGGCCAGGGAGGCCCGGCAGCAGGAGTAGGGGCTCGGGAGAACCCCTGGGCCGCGGGGAACCCCTCCGGTTCTCATCCCACTCGTTGACGCCCCTGCTGTGCGCTGGCTGCTTTGGTCAGAACCACGCAAAAGTTACCCCCCCCCCCCCCCCCGCCCCGGCTTATTCCCATTTCCGCTTCCCCGGCCGCCCGCCGCGTGTCCGCGGAGCCCAGATGTGGTACTGTGATTGGTGGAGACATGTGGGCCCGGGAGGGGTGCGGTCGGCGGGGGCGGGGCAGGGGCGGAGCTGAACCTCTGTGGGGTTCAAAACTGGAATGTGGTGGGATGAAGTCGTGTCTTAGGAGCCCAGGAGGGGCTCCTGCTTCCGATCAGAGCAGGACAGCCTGCCTTCCTCTCGCGCTTGGCTCGGCCCCGGGGGTTTCTTTCTCTTCCACCAGCCCTGCTGGCGACCCTCCCCTGCGTCCTCCCGGTGCAGACACGGGCAGGTGCTGCCGCCCCATCCGGTGTCCTCAGCCCATGGCCCTCTCCTCTCAGGCACTTTCTGAACCTCGGTCTTTGAGTCAGGAACGTTCTGCCTCTCTGTGCTTCTGAGTTCTTTATGTTTGTTTTTTTGTTTTTGTCTTTGAATAAAGAGTATTAATTGGCCTGGGGTTAAGGGTGCGCACAGAGCTCCTCTTATGTACACGACAAGAAGAAACATTGTACAAGAAACTTTTTACAAACGTCCTGCCCCGGCGTAGTAACAGCCCGAGGTCTTTTTGGCCAGTGCAAAACTGTATTGAAACCCTGGGTTGAAGCCAAAGTCTTGCTATTTTAAATTAAATAAAATAATTATTTTTCTTTTCTGTGTTTGATAAACTGTTTGGCTCTGATGGGGTTGCAGGGGCGGGGTGGGGCGGGGTGGGGTGGGGTGGAGGTGGTTTTGTCCAGAGGCGCCTGGGTGGCTCAGTCCGTTAAGCGTCTGCCTTTGGCTCAGGTCTTGATCCCAGGGTCCTGGGATCGAGTCCTACATCAGGGTCTCTGCTCTTGGAGGGAGCCTGCTTCTCCCTCTCCCTCTGCCCCTCCCCCAACTTGTGCTCACTCACTCTCTCTCTCAAATAAATAAATAAAACCTTTATTTAAAAAATGCATGTTTGTCCAAACTCACACAATGTCCAGCACCAAGAAGGGACCCTAACGTGCTCATACAGACACTCGATGACTATGTGCCCAATAGGTTCGTCCAAGGTCACGAGCACAGCACTCTGGTGGAAAGTGTAGATAATGGGAAAGGCCACGCATGTGTGGAAGTCGGGGTATACGGGAGACCTCTGCACTTGCCCCTCACTTGCACTGTGAACCTAAATCTTTCTAAGAATCAGTCCTCATTAAGATTAACTAATTGAAAATACACTGACTAGCCCCTAGAAACGGCTCTCATCTTCATTACATTAATTTTGCTATAAAAAAGCAACAAGCCCAAACTTCAGTCCTCCTGAAAGAGCAGTGCCTTGTCCTGCCTCTTTGAGGCGATCGCTGTGATGTGTTTCGAGGGGGCTTTGGGGGGGGGCGTTTTTTTGTTTTTTCTTTTTAGCTACTCTCTCCTTTGCATTTTCCCCCAAGTCTCTAACCTAGATGCGCCACGCTTATCTGTGAGATAATGGGAGAAGCCTCTCTCCTGCCCACGCTGAGGAAACTTCCCGCGACCCTTCGCCCCGCACGAGGTGCTGTGTGCCTCTCCCTGTCCGTCATCCTTCATCACCTCGTCCCTGACCTTCCGGCCCACCTCCTCGTCCTGCTCAGGGAGGTCCTGCGCACTCTCCAAAGCACAGTCCACCCCGGAGACTCCAGACTGAACCACAGGGGCCTCAGGAAGAGGCCCAACCTCCAGCGCGCTCTGGCACCTGTCCCCGTGTCCCGCCCCCCACCCCCACCCCCTGCAAACAGCAGGCCGGTCCGGGCTTGCAACGTGCTTGTGTCTTCTCGCCGCCACAAGCAATTCGGACACCAGCTGGGAGTACCACAATTCAATTCACTTCTGACACTCTCTCCCTGGGGACAGCATCGGTCCCGCCCGTGAAAGGCCTCATCCCACAGGACCGGCCCCCCCATCCCCCCTCAGATGCCAGTCTCAAGTGACCTGTGCTTCTGACCAACCAGCCATGATCAGAGGTTCCCATGACCCCCTCCCCGGATGTGATGAATTTGCTGGAGTGGTTCACAGGACTCAGAGAAACACGTTAACTCCTTGATCATTGGTTGATGATAGAAGGCTGTAACTCGGCAACAGCCAGGCAGAAGAGAGGCGTGGGGCAAGGCACGGGGGAAGGGTACCACTCCCCCCAAACCTCTTCGTGTTCACCAACTCAGAAGCCCTTCAGATCCCTGTCCTCTGAGTTTTTTTTTATGGAAGCGTCATTACAGGCACACGATAGCCCATCTCTAGGTTACATAGGGGCTTTTCCAAAAGTCACCACTAGGACATAAAGATGGCTTTACCACTCTCAACACTTGGGAAATTCCAAAGACCTTAGGATCTGTACTCTAGGAGTCAAGCTAAGATCCGATATATATTCCTTATTAAATCCCAGATTCCCAGGCATGTCCCTTGCTGTTGGCTCTCCCTGGGAAGTCCCTTCTTTCCCTTTTTGCCTGGCCTTTCACTTCTGCCCTTAACCAGCTGACAGCCCCAAGGTCACCTCCCTCTGGTCCATGGCCTTCTAAAGAGACCTCTGGGATGCCACAGTGTCTACAGAGATGACTCTTCCTGCATGTTCTCCCAGAGACTGCCCGATTCCTGGCACGTAGCCAGCCTCTATCCGGGCCAGCCCAGCACACATCTGGCAGGTGAGAAACTCTGGGGAAGAGGCGAACTGCTTTCTGAATGAATCATGTGGGTCCAAATCAACCAACCAAACCCCCCCCCCCCGAAATACTTACTGAAGCAAGAGTCCAGAATCCAGGCTCCTGACGAAGTAAGGGTGCCCATCGTGAGGAGGTCAGGACATTCTTAGCAGCTATAGCTAGAGTTTCCTGAGGTCTCACTGATGTGGCTTCAACTGGGGACTGACCCAATGGCCAAGAAAAAATTCTTGAGACGTTTTCGGTGCAAAAAATGTGGTTTTATTAAAGCACGGGAACAGGACACCTGGGGGCAGAAAGAGCTGCTCCCCAGTTGTGAGGTGAGGCTGATTGTAGACCTGGGGGGAGCGGGTAAGGACAAAGGAAGTTTCCAGATTGTCATATGTCAAAGGAGACTTCCAGCATCATGGAGGGTGGGTTAATATTAAGGTTGCCTTTTGCCAAAGTATTACCATCAACTTGGCTGGGCCCCTTAGGAAGGTCACTGCCTGTCCCAAGTGCTTCTCAATGGGCTATAAATCATAAGAGATTTAATTTGATCTATATTTCTTTTACCTTTGTTCTCCACGTCCTTCCCCCCTGAATAATTTTGACCCTTAAGTCTTTCAGTTTGCTGCGGGAGAAAGGTCTTATCTTCTGTAACTTCATCTTGCTGAATGGGGGTGGGGGGGTAGAGGCGTCCCTACCTATGGGTCAACATTGGGGACAGATCCACATATGAGTTACGAAAGGCAGAGGCAGCTGAATCCAGAGGACATGGACGGATCTTTCCCAGTGGAAAGGACCATCTGTCAGCTTGAAGTTACGGCAGTGAAGGAGTCTGGGCACTAGGTGGAGAAAGACCTGATCAGAATAACAAAAAGAAAACAAACAGAGCCCAAATAAGAGTCCTTTGCGAGTTGAGAAAATCCTCTTCCAGTTCAGAGGTGGGGTGTGGGGCAGAGGGAGAGAGAATCTCAAGCAGAGATTCCTAGGGGCTCAATCCCAGAGCTCTGAGACCATGACCTGAGCCCAAATCAAGAGTTGGCCACTTAGGGACGCCTGGGTGGCTCAGTGGGTTAAAGCCTCTGCCTTCGGCTCAGGTCATGATCCCAGGGTCCTGGGATGGAGCCCCGCATCGGGTTCTCTGCTCCGCAGGGAGCCTGCTTCCTCCTCTCTCTCTGCCTGCCTCTCTGCCTACTTGTGATCTC
>NW_019154122.1:13596322-13598524 GCF_002288905.1 Enhydra lutris kenyoni
GCAGGCTCCCTGCGGAGCAGAGAGCCTGCTTCCTCCTCTCTCTCTGCCTGCCTCTCTGCCTACTTGTGATCTCTGTCAAATAAATAAATAAAATCTTTAAAAAAAAAAAAAAAAAAAGAGTTGGCCACTTAACACCCTGAGCCACCCCGGTGCCACATTCACTCTGGCTTTTAAGGAACAATTTTGTCTTCCCAGCCACACAGAACTGGTTAGGGTGAGAGCCGAATTATATTAAGTGTTGGGTAATTCATCCCATTTTCCAGCTGTTCAAACAACGATACGCCCAGGGGATCCTGTTACTATCCCCACAGAATAACAAGCATGAAGATTACCTGTACGTGAGCTCTTTCTCGGAAGTTTACCTCAAGTCATCTCACTTAGGAAACAAACATTCAAAGACGGTAGAATTTAACAACTGCAAAGATGTGTTATTGAAAAATACCTTTTTGGGGCACCTGGGTGGCTCAGTGGGTTAAGCCGCTGCCTTCAGCTCAGGTCATGATCTCGGGGTCCTGGGATCCAGCCCCGCGTTAGGCTCCTTGCTCAGTGGGGAGCCTGCTTCTCTCTCTGCCTCTGCCTGCCTCTCTGCCTGCTTATGCTCTCTGTCTCTCTCTCTCTCTGTGTCAAATAAATAAATAAATAAAATCTTCAAAAAAAAAAAAAAAGAAAAATACCTTTTTTCTCTCTCAAATCATCCTTATTTCTAGAGATAGCCCACTCCAGACTAATTTATTTATAAAGCAAGTCCCATTTTAACAAACTTAGCCTAATTATTGACACAAGCTCTGCAAAAGTAGTGAGTGATGACTTGGATCTTTCAAAATCCAGTTTGCTGGAATTTTTCCTTAAGGAATCTCAGTTAAATTTCAGTAGCCTCTCTAAGCCAGGAACCAAGCCAACGCTTGCCATCAGACATGCCTGTAACACCTGTCATAAAGTTTTAGAATATAACTGAGGCCCAGAGCCGAGAAAGAATTCTTAAGACGTTTCTGGCGCAAAAAGGTGATTTTAATAAAGCTTGGGGACGGGACCTGAGGGCAAAAAGAGCCGCTGTCCTGAGATCCGGAGAAGTGGCTGATTAGATACTCAGGGGGTGGGGAGGTGAGGACAAAGAGGTGTTCAGAAGGGCTGTAGGATACCAAAGCAGACTGTCCGGATACTGGGGGGCTTGGCTACTGTCCAGCCAAGGCTGTTTTTCGCCTAATGAGACCGTTGAGAGTTTCCCGATGGAATGTCACACTCCTCCATCACGCGTCCTTGTAATGAGCTTTAGGTTTAGAAGAAATTCAGCTTTATTTACATTTCCTTCCGCCTCAGCCTTCCTCAATTTTATGGAGGGGAAGGCGATGTTAGGGTTTCAGGGACTGAGTTATGGGTCTCTGGAAGTCAGGCTCTTCATAAGAAAGCCTTTTCCTTGCAAACCACGAGGACATTTGTGAACTGAGGGAGACTCAAGTCTTGCAGGATTGTGATCTCTACGGGTCAACTCTTTGTTTTTCCTTTAGGGCAGCCAGGAGTGCCTGAGGAATGTCACATACGTCCCATGGGGGGGAGGGGTGCAGGGTGTCAGCTTCTATTTTGTCCTCAGCTTCCCTTCTATTCCCTCATCATTTTCCCCCTGAACAGTTTTGACCCTTAAACCTTTAAGGTTGTTGAAGGTGGAAGGTCTCATCTTCTGTACCTTCTTCCTGCTGAATAGGGGCGTAGAGCTGTCCCCACCTATGGGTCAGTATTGGTCAGTTGGGGAATGTCGGGGGGAGTTACAGAAGATGGAGGCAGCTGAGTCCAGCGCTGACAGGACGGAAGCATCTCCGCGAGGGGTCAGGTTCATCTGTCCACGTGACGTCATTTTAGCCGCAGGGTCTCGGCACCAAGTAGAGAAACACTGAAGGAGGCAACACATTAAGATCAGTAAGGCTAGAAGAACGAGAAGTCCAACAGAGATCTTTAATCGCTGACCATAATCCTCCTTTAAACCAGGAACGTAACCAATCCCTGAGAGAGGAAGAAGGATTTTATAGGCCTTTATAGGCCTATAATGCCCAAATGCCTCAATTTGGGCATTCCTATCTTTTTTTTTTTTTTTTTAAAGATTTTATTTATTTATTCGACAGAGAGATCACAAGCAGGCAGAGAGGCAGGCAGAGAGAGAGGAGGAAGCAGGCTCCCTGCTGAGCAGAGAGCCCCGCGTCGGGCTCTCTG